>NW_019154087.1:58096652-58305505 GCF_002288905.1 Enhydra lutris kenyoni | reverse complement strand
TGGCTATATTTTCCTATAATGTTACTAACCTTTATCATTTTGGTAGTCTCTATTTATGGCTAATATGACCTATATACACTAAAATTTATATTTATCTAGCAAATGTACCACAGACAGTTTTCAGGAACATTTATATTAATAGGTTCTTTAGCTTGATACCTCAAGTTGTGTAATAGTTGTCCCACAACTAATGGATACTTTAGGATATATAGCTCCATATTTTACAATGATGTAAAATATTTGTATTCTTATCTCGAAATACCTAAGCTCACATTCCTTAAATTGTATTACTCCTCTTTATTGGTATGTACTTGGGACTCCATTATGTATTATATTTTAAGTTCTAAATAAGAATTAGAGAAACCAATTATTGTGTTTTCTATAAAAAAAAGAATTATTAATAGGGCCCCTCTCAGCTACCAAAGTTGAAAACCACCCTGCTACTAATTTTAATTGAAGTTACTATCTGTGGGTGGTTTACTAGAACAGCATAGCCCTGGATCTATAGTACTATTGAATATGACAATTATTTTCAGCTTCAGAGGAATGATATTTAAGGACTGGTTTCACTCTCTTGAATTCCTCCCTATGTTTTCCTCTTTATTCCTCTATGATGTAAAAACTAAGAATATGGAATAGAGATTGCTCTATAAACAAAAAGCTAGCCCAGGCAACCTGAGGCATGACAGGCTTACTCACTATTGCCTGAGAGCTGGAGGCTCACTCTAACCTGTGTAGTCCTGTCCAAAGTCAGAAGACTGTGCAAAACCTCAGCCTCTGACTTTTTCAGTGTGGCAGAAAGCACTGAGTCTCAAACTTGGCAATGTATTGTAATCAACTGGAGCGCACTTACAAAAATTACTGCCTGGAACCCATGGCAGAGATCCTGATTTAACTCACTGTGGGTGTGGCCTGGGCATTGAGAATCTTTTTTTCTTTTCTTTTCTTTCTTTCCTTTTTTTCTTTAATGTCTCCAGATGATTCTAATATGCAGGATGATTTGAGAACGACAGTAAACATCTTAGTCTGATAGATCGTGCTTTACCAGATGATGAGCTCAGTGTTATCCTCAGCGGCTTCAAATCAACAGATAACACAAGGCATTCAGTTCCTTTGAATTTTTTACTCTAAGCATGGTACTCTTAAAATAAATGGCATACTTATCACCCTTAGTTAGTAATTTGGATATCCATGTTGATGACTTCAGATTCCTTGAATTCATTGTTTCTCTCTTTTTTCTTTTCTTGACATAATGAATGCATCAACATTGGCCACAGTACTAACTACCCATCATGAAAACCACACTTGGGAAATCCCACTTCTGGGAGCACTAAGTCCATATTTGTACTCTGGCAAAACCAGATGGGCCCCTGGACTGTCTTGCTTTCTCACTTTGTGGACCAAACATAAAAATTTTTACATCATCAGCAATATGAAATATTTGTTTCTTGTTACACATGCAAGGCTACACATGCAAGTCATCACCCAAGCCTTTGTGTTCTTTTCTTTTCCTACTATCGCCGTTTATCCTTTTCAGTAGCATGAAAGCTAGTTTGCTCCCATCAGACAGATCAGCCTTTTGCTCTGTGTCCCACCCATTCCACCATCTTCAGAGTGTCTCTTACTCCCGTCACTTTTAATTCCACCTTCTCCTCTATCCATCATTCCTGGTGGTGCATAAATTTTCTTTTTTAAAATCTGTGTCTACTTCTTTGTCACCAATTGCCACCTATTCCCTCAGTAATTTTTCTGCCAAGCTCTTCTAAAATTTGAATTGTGCTCATTTGTATATTTTAAAAATCATTGGTCAATAAGATTATCATAGCCCAAAAACTGGCTTTCAAACTAATCACTGTTCTAACACTTCTCTCTAAAAACTTTTAATAAATTCCTTATTCCTAAATTCAAGGACATGATTTCAGGGCTTAAATGGTCTGGGAAAACAGAACAAAAGCCTTTATTTCATTTGTGCATTACTTTGGACAGTTACAGAATATCTACTTCATAGATGCCTCTTGAGAGAGAAAATCGGTAATCATTAAGAGAACAATTGAGCTAATGTTTATTGAGCTGTTATTGTTTATGAGACACTTTCCCATTTAATCCTCATTACAGCCATTTAAATGAAACACCTGAAACTTAGAAAAGGTAAGGAACCTGCCCAAAGTCACAAAACAAGTAAGTGGCCAAGCTCAAATTCAAATCCAGATTTTTCTAATGACAGAACTCAAGCTATTGACATATCTATGTTTATACTTGTAACTATAGCTAAATGTGGAGTGTTCCCTACATTTAAGGAGCCCATACTTTAATAATAGTAGTAATATTTAGTGTTTGGTTAGCGTTTTACAATAATGCTATCTTTACACTGTAGTTTTTTTTTTTTTTTTACTTCCCCACTCAAAAAAACCACTATGTGTCCCATAATAGTAGTAGCCATGTGTTCATGAATAAACACTAATAGACCTAATAAACATTTAACATTTCCACTTGACTTGAAAATGTTAGTGTGTAAATTAGCTATCGAAAATTCTGCTTTAATGAGCAATGCCACTGAGTAGAAGAATCTATATTTTTTCTTCAAAACATAATAATTAATCATAGTCCATTAACATGCTTCCTTTGACAGCCCCCTTGTGAAGATGTCACAGGAATCTTAATCGTGTGCAACTGAACAGTTTTTAACAAGAAGGATGGTTCTCTATAGCAAATAGGGATTACTGAGAAAAAAAATTTTAAAAAAAGTGTATAAGTATATTCAGCATGAGGGCAAAGATCATGCCTAACTTATTTTCTGTTGTATTCTCAGTACTCAAGAAAAATTTTGATCTTAGATGATAAATATTTGCTGTAGAGAAGAAAGAATGACTAGAGAATTAATGCAAGAACTGGACAGTATACAATTGTAATTCCTTTCCAATATCAGAGCAGTCACTGCTCTCACAGTCATATGGTCTAGAGTTCTTTATGATTTAATTTTCAATATGCATTTTTAATGCTTAGTGAATTGAAAAAGACATTCAGATATTCCTTTTTATAAAATACATATTCAAAAGAAGTTTTCAAATTAAATTAATCCTGTCTTCAAGGTGAAATAAAATGTTTATTTGGAGCTGTTACATAGCTTATTTTAATTATTTTTAGGTGTCTTTTGTTTCTTAAATGCTGTTCTACATTTTTTTAACTTTCCAGAACAAATATATTTGCCTTATTCTCTTTGTCTTGCAAATTATTTTTAATATGCACTATCTTATGAAATTAATTTATTCAGTCTGGTTTTGAAGAAGACACAATATTCAAAAGAAAATACAATTTACTAAGTGATTTCAAAATCTGAAATGAAAAAAATACACATATCCCTAAAGGTTCTTGCTTTGCGTCTACACATACAGGTATTTGTGAGACTGCGCGCCAGTGCCATATTTACAAGGGGCCTTAGAAAGACATCAGGGTAACAAGACTCCGTCAGGGAATCAGTTACTTCTTCTTTATTTTAATGGATTATTTATTTATTTATTTATTTGACAAATGGAGATCACAAGGAGACAGAGAAGCAGGCAGAGAAAGAGGAGGAAGCAGGCTCCCTGCTGAGCAGAGAGCCCGATGCAGGGCTCAATCCCAGGACCCTGGGATCACGACCTTGAGCCGAAGGCAAAAGCTTTAACCCACTGAGCCACCCAGGCACCCTGAGAATCAGTTACTTCTATGGAGAAGAGAAACTAGTCTAGAGTCCTCATTTTAATGATACAATAGGTGGGAGGTAGTAGAGTAATACTGGTTAAAGTCAATTAGATTTATTGCTTCGTAATACTTAAGTAATACTTAAGTAATACTTCATAATACTTAAATTTAGGATGCCTCATTTGTAAACCCTGAGCATTATTCTGTCTCAGAAGGACCAAGTAGCAATAGGAGGTTCCTGTAGAAGATGGTTTTTCAATCTCATCACTGTTGACATATCTGGTCAACTGTTTCCTTGTTGTGAGGAGCTCCTTCAGTGCATTTTAGGACATTGAGCAGTGCCTTTGGCCCATAGCCACTTGAAGTTAGCAGCAACGTCCCTGCCCAAGTTGGGACAATCACAGCTGTCTCCAGATATTGCCAGATGTCCTCTTAAGGGCAAAATCGCTGTTTGGGAACCATCAGACCACTGCTGAAAGTGAGGAAATAGGGAAACGAGGCATTTGCATCGTGAACTGCATGGCAATTTCTCTTTTCAAGATCACCATGACCTTCAGGTTGCAATGGTCATTGTTGGACTTCAGTATACTGATCTATCTGCTGCATTTACCAGTTATCTTGCTTCCTGCTTAAAAACGCTTTTGTTCCCTTGACTTCCAGGAAGCCACGTTCTTGATTGTCCTCATCCGTCACTGGCATCTCCACTCAGATCTCTTCCTTGATTTATTCTTTTCCTTGGCTTTTAAACATCAGAGTAATGCACAGACCCCCTCCTCACAGCTCTTCTCTTTTCACACATTTCCTTGGTGATCTTATTGAGTGCCATGACTTTTCAAGACCATTCACATGCTTCCTGCATTTATGTCTTCAGATCTTACTACTAACTCATATATCTAATACCTTAACGATTCCTCCACCTGATTACATAACAGGCATCTCAAAATTACTATGTCCAAAGCAGGAATCCTGGTCTTCCCACCCTACCAATCTGCTTCTTCCAGGCTTCCCTACGTCAGTAAATGACAACCCTGTTCTTTGATTCGCTCTGATAAAACAAAGAAGGCTGGACTCATCTTTGACTTCTCCTTTCTTTCTTCATTATTGTGCTTTCCATCTATCAGGAAATCGTGTTGGCTGTACCTCCAAGTAAAAGTGGAATTCATCGGTTTCACTATAGCTCTACCATTTACCCCCCCCACCCCGCCCCCGGCTGTGGCATCAGCTATCCTGTGGATTACTTCAGTATCTCACAATTTGTTGTCCTGCAATTTTTTCTCAACAGCAATTTGATGTTTTTTTAAATTTAAAGGATCTTATACCAATGTTTTGTTGAAAACCCTGTAATGATTCCCTCTTTCACTGAGGGTCTTTTGTATGCTTGATAACTGTGCCCTCTGTGGCTCCTGGTTAACTCTGACCTCTTCTCTCTTCAGTTTCACCTTCCACTTCCTATCATTTTCCTTGTACCTGTTTTTCCCTTTTCCCAAGATTTTTTTTTTCTTACGATTTTATTTATTTATTTGAGAGAGAGAGAGAGAGAGAGAGAGCGAGAGAGAGCGCATGAGTGTGGAGGGGGCAGATGGAGAGGGAGAAACAGACTCCTTGATGAGCATGGCTCATGACTGGGCACTGGAGGAGGGCTCCCTGAGGGGCTCAACCTGGGATCTGGGGACTCCAGCCTGGGATCCACAAGAGGCTCAGTGAGAGACTCCACCAACTGTTTCCATCCCAGGACCCTGAGATCATGATCAGAGCTGAAGCAGACATTTAAGCAACTGAGCTGTCTAGAGATGGCCCTCTACAACATACTTTTTTCCCAAGATATCTGCATGGCTAGCTTCCTCATATTTCTTTCAAGAAGACTTTCCCTGACCACCATGTTTAATGTTGTAAACTCTCACTTTTTCCTCATCTCTGTTCCCTTCTCTTTTTTTTCGTATAGTTTTATCACCTATCATCTCTGACACTATGCACTAATAGTCTCTTTCCCCTACTTTTATATCTTATGCTCCCTTGTTATACCCAAGACCTAGAGCATTTGTCTGACCAGTTGTAGACTTTTAAATATTTGTAGAGTGAACACATGCATGTATGAAATGTAAGCACTATTGAGCAGTTACATATATTTTTTCAGTAGACATCAAGCATTTGGAGTTATTTGAAGATGTTAGTGCGTAATTTCACAGAACATGTTTCTTATGTTTGGGTAATTGACTGTGTATTATAATGTAAAGTGTATTTTTAGTCTAGTTGAGTGGCTATTTCTCTTAAAGCACAAAGGTAATTGTAAGGGTGCTCTTTGGCAACTTATTAATAGGAAAACGTAGAGACTATTCACAGCAGTTCCACAGTTGTCTGAATTGAGCCTATTGTAGATATCACTGAAAGAAGAGGAAGAGATAAAAACAGGAGGAAGGGAAGACTCAAAACAAAACTGTGAAGCAAGTGAGTAGTAAGTAACATTCTGAGGGGCAAATACTCTGACTCAGTTGCATATCAGTGCCTCTCACAGTACCTGGAGTATGACACATGCTCAAAATTATTAAATGAGTGATTTGCTGAATAAATATCTTCACTGATTTGAACCATCATGAACTGCCTTACCCATCTGGCTGGCCTCATATTAACTCTCATGTACCACTTCTCCACCCTTGCCAGACCTGTCATTTTGTTGGTTAAATACCTAACTCTTTTGTGAAAGGAATTATGCACATAAACTAAGGTCTTATTTATACTATTTGGCCTATTTTACATTGAAAAAGTTTTGCTCTTTTGGGCACTGGGGTTGTGGTGCCTGAGCTAGGGGTATGTTCCAGTATGAAAACTGATGAGTTAGATTTTTTTTTTTATTACAATATTTCATGGTATCCAAGATATCAGCTATCATAAAGCAGCCCAATGTCAGAGATGATAAAATGTAAACGATGGTAGCTGGTAATTGTAGGATACAATTATTTCATATATCTTCAACTTGGTGAAGCTAAAATTATATATCAAACAATAAAAGATAATAGTGGCTTCTTACCTACTGCCTGTATTGTGTTATTGAGGATGGGAGGCAACCCAAAATAATGACCATTACCATGTGCCAGATATGTGTTGAGGGCTTACCTTTTTTATCACTTGATTCCTAACAAGTAATATGATCACACTAGGAGACAGATAAAATACCAGAAATTCAGAAAGTGAGATCCAAACCCTTGTCTCTCTGAATTCACAATCTATAATCTTTCCACTTTACAAATTACATGGCGATATCTGAAGGATAAAAGTATATTTGGCACCTTGCTCAGTTTGCCTGTGATTCTGCAAAAAACTGGGAGAGATGCTTGGTCTATTGGACACAACGAATTTAGTGTTTTATTTGTATGCATTATTTGTTAACAGATCAAAGTAACACAAGCACAGAGTTTTAAAGACTCAAACATGCTCCAGGTACACAACAAAATATACGTTTCTGCTCCTCTTGCTTCTCCCTGATGCAACCATGATCTACTTTTTGAACCATTATTCTAGTGTTTACACATATATGTATTTCTAAATAAATGTGAAAGCAGGTAACTCTTGATTCACCAGTTTGTGATATTATGTATTGACACCCTGTTGTCATAAATGAGGATTTGATTGTTTTGCATAGTCTACACATTTGCTGTCATGCTCCATCCTCCAATATATTCAGTCAAATTTTTTATTAAAATAGGTTTATATTATTATTATTATTATTCCTGTGCTCCTACTCTTTATCTGAGTTCTATTGTATGCTGTGATCACTTTTCATTTTTACTTTTTCTCCTAAAATTAATAATTAGGCAATTCATTTTCATTTGCTTGATTTTCTTTGCATCTATTGCTAATGTCCCCCACACCTTCCAATAAACCTTTTGTACACTTTTCATCAAGGCCAACCATATAAAATAATCTGTTGATTCCATTCTTTTCTTCAAAATACCTCTCCTAAAAGTAATGATTTTTTTTTTTCTTTCTGAGTCCTGCTGCATGAATGGCATTCTGAGACATTTTTTATTAGCATATTATAATTCTTTTGCTTCTTTCTGTTGCTGATTTTTTTTTCTCATGTCTTGATCTTTCCTAATTTACTCACTTGTTATGGGAAAGAATAGCTTCCAGTAGTTTCATTACGTCAAAAGCATGGTGACGCTATGCCCATTGATTAAGTCTTAGTGGATTAACTTATTATGCTTGATAAATAGTTTGCATCCTGGGTTCTCATATCATTACCATTTTGGAGATTGTCTTGACTTCTGTCTTGGTGAATCTCTAGTTTTCTTTATCTTGTGGCTGCCTTTTATTTTTCTTGTATTAGTCAGAGGCCTCTTCCAGTAACTGCCTGTGAAAGAAGGTATTAAAATCAATATTTTGAGACTTTGTATGTCTGAAAGGACATTATATTTCTCACATACTTGGTTGATAGTTTGACAGGGTAAAAAATTCTAGATTGGGAATAATTTCCATTCAGAAAATCAGAGGTATTGTTTCATTGACATCTTCCTTCCAGTGTTGCTGTTTGAGAAAGCTGAAGTTATTTCAAGTCATCCTTTGCAAATAAGCTAATACATTTTTTTTTCTCTCTAAGATTGTTAGACATTTTCTAGTATACTTACAACCATTCTGTACCCATACAACCATTCTGTTTTCACTTTCAGTTCTGTATTCAATAAATTACAAGAGCTATTCAACACTTTATTATAAAATGGGTTTTGTTTTAGATGACTGCCCAACTGTTGGCTAAGGTGTCTTCTGAGCATGTTTAGAGCAGGCTAGGCTAAGCTGTGATGTTTGGTAGGTTATCCATATAGCATTTTTTGACTTACAATATTTTCAAACTATGATGAGTGTGTTGGGATCTAATCCCATCGTAAGTCAAAGAAGATCTGTATTCATATAAGATAACTAACTTGGTTTAGTTTTGTTATGATGCAGACTCTCTCTCAACTGTGCCTGATACCTCTTCTCACTCATAGATCCTCTGTTTAACCCTCTTCAGTGACTAACACTTCATACCTTTTCCAGAGTTGGGAGAGTAACAATAATCTAGAGATTGAATTGTTATCAAACACGTTTAACTCAATCATCTTTATTTTAACAACTCCATTTATCCCAAGTTCCAAATATGCCTAGCGCTGCTGATTACTAAGCTTTTGTAGATTTTGTAATCTATGTCAGTTTGGTCTTAGGTCTTAGGTTTCCTGCCATGAATTTCAGTATGCCCTCCATCCGTCTGCTTCCTAGCTCACAAGGGTTTTTTTGTTTTGTTTTGTTTTGTTTTTTTAAGATTTTGTTTATTTATTTGACAGAGAGAGACACAGCAAGAGAAGGAACACAAGCAGTGGGAGTGGGAGAGGAAGAAGCAGGCTTCCTGCCCAGCAGTGAGCCCAGTGTGGAGCTTGGTCCTAGGACCCTGGGATCATGACCTGAGCCAAAGGCAGATGCTTAATGACTGAGCCACCCAGGCACCCCCTCACAAGGCTTTGTCATTATGTCTCTGCCTCTGGCTTTCCCAGCTTTGGGGCTTACAATTTGAAAAATTCTATCTACTATATTGTTTGTGGGGTTTGGAGAGTAAAATTACATACACCCCAGAACTAAAAAATGATTTTCAATCTTAAAAACTTAGGCTCATAAGAAGTTGAATCTTAAGGTTTAAAAACATAAAAATAAAAGCACAAATTGACTCATGTAATAATACTAATGAAAGCAAAAAGCAGCTAATGCTTAAGAAGACGTGTTACAGAACAAGTGCACTTTACATGCTTTATCTCATTTCAACCTCAGAACATCTATTAGAGATAAAGGCTATTAATAGCCCATTTGCAAGAGAGGAAGCTGAAACATAGTGTTCAGCTGATTTGCTCTACTCCCAGATCTAGTATAAGGCAGAGCTCAAATTCAAACTCAGAAGTCTGGTTCCAGACATACAGCTATTTACCCCTTTGTCATATGTCCTCACCATAGAGTTGACTCACTTGGCGCATTATAAACCCTAAACACTTGGATTCTGTAGTTGCCATGACAGAAGAAACTGTGATTTTGATTCTGATCAAAGAAGTGATCAAAGAAGAAATGATTTTGATTCTGATTAACAACTGAGGCAGTATAATTTATTACTAACTGATGTAGAAAAGGAAGAGGGTGCATATTAGTAAAATTAGCTTATATAGTAAATGTGGTTCCTTAATGTTTCTTAATATTACATTATAGTTTAGTGTAGAAAACAGTACCTATGTATTGTCAGTAAATTGAAATGTTATCAGTTCTCTGTCAGTTCCCTGTTATAGGTATACATTATTAGGTTGAAAAAAGGATCTATTTGAAGAAGAAGAATTAATGATTTGCTATGCATTATTTTAAGTGCAGCCAAGTTATATGCATCATAAGACTAGTTAGATATAAACTGCATTTATTAAGATAAATGTGTATAACTTTTTAAAATAAAATTAATCTTCCAGAATATTTACACTTGTCACCAATAATGTTCTGGAAGTTTTAGTGTCTTTAATACATTTTGGGGGGCATATACACTCATCCAGTATTATCCAGGGGTGCTTTGTGTTACAAGCACTGAAAAACAAACTCAAATTCATAGTAAATTGACTTATCAGCTCACATAAAGAAATCAAAGGAAAAATAGCTCCATCTGGTTCATTCAGCTCAGTATATGTCTGAGAACCCAGATTCTATCTAATATATTCTGCTATTCTCTGTGGCAACTTTGCAGACTTGTATGTATCATGATTCCAGAAATGTCCAGGTACTATACCAATATATGAAGATGACTAGGGGAGTGCGAAGGGCTATTTCTGTATCTCTTGGTGAGAATGAGGAAATTGTTCCAGGAAACCCTAGCACAAAATTGGTTCACATGGCCACAACTGAGGCACATGACCTTTTCCTAACATAATAATTAGTTAGGATAATGTAAGTTACCATGACTAACTTGGAATAACTATCTGAAATATAATGGATATAAGGAATAATGGATATGTTACTTCCATTATCTTTTTTTTAAATTGAAGCATAATTAACCTACAGTGTTATATTAGTTTCAGGAATACAGCATATTGATTCAACAGTTCTGTTACTTAGGGCTCACCACAATAAGTATAGTCACTGTCCTCTACAATGTTATTACAATATTATTGACTATATTTCCTATACTGTACTTTTCATCTCTATAACTTATTTATTTTATAACACGAAGTTTTTACCTCTTAAGCTTCTTTATGTATTTCACCTATCCCCCACCCACCTCCCCACTAGCAACCACCACAGTTAGTTCTTTGTATTTAAGGGTCTGTTTTGTTTTTTTTCTTTCTCTCTTTGCTTCTTTATTTGTTCATTTGTTTTGCTTTTCAGAATCCACATATAAGTGAAATCATATGATATTTATCCTTTTCTGACTTAGTTCACTTAACATAATACCTTCTAGGTCCATCCATGTTGTTGCAAATAGCAAAATCTCATCCTTTTTATGGCTGAAAGAAGATTTTATTAGTTATGCATTCATCTGTCAGTGTACTCGGGTTGCTTCCATATTTTTGGCTATTATAAATAGTGCAATAGACAGAGAAGTCTATATATATATTTTTCCAAATTAGTGTTTTGTTTTGTTTGGGTAAACACCTAGAAGTGGGATTGTGGGATAGACAGTATTTCTATTTTTAAATTTTGGAAGGGACGTCATATTGTTTTTCACCGTAGATACACCAATTTACATTCCTACCAACAATGTATGAAGGTTCCTTTTTCTTCACATTTTCACCAACATTTGTCATTTCTTGTCTTTTTGATTCTGGCCATCCTGATAGGTGGAAGGTGATAACTTACTGTGATTTTGATTTGCGTTTCCTTGTTGGTTAGTGATGTAGAGTACCTTTTCAGGGGTCTGTTGGTGAATTGCCTTTTAAACATTTAACTGAAATAAATTTGTTCAATGAAATTTTTTAGAATTACTTAAAGTCTCACAAAAAATGCCTGTAAATTATGTCATTGCTGAATGTATTAAGAAAACTTTTATTTTGATCATATTATTTTGAAAATCCTTATAATCATAGTCATTTTTACATTTAAAGAGAAATAAAAGTTATTTTATACATTAGAAGTATATCAAGAAATTGATGATATTATGTAACATGTCTTCTTTCTTGGCTCAAATGTCTCTATTCTAGACAAATGTAACCTGCAGAGTGACAATAATTTTAAATTCATAGTTTTTCTGGATTTACTTTCTGTTCTTTCCATCAGAATTATTTAGTGTCTTACAGAAATTTAAGCCATGTTTAGAAACAAATTTATACGTGTATCCTTTTTCATTTCTTTCTTCTTTCTGTAGCTCACTCATGCTTGTGTATCAGTTGAGTGAATAACATTCAATGATGAACAAATAAATTATTTTGTAATCACTTTCTGAAAAATTGGTTAATATAATGTCTTTAGATTTACACACTCAGCTTTTTAATCTGATGTCTTATGTGGTTCTAAATGTATCATTAGATGAATGTAGCTATTATATGGGTTTAACAAATGAAGCATGGATTTAGAATTTAAAGACTTTTGCCAGAATCACTTATTATAGAAAAGCAACTTAGAAGTAAGGTCTTTTTTAAAAGTGATCCTATTAAGTGAAATTTTCCATCATTCTAACCTTTTAACAGAACTTTTAATGCTGCAGTGTTGACCATTTTTGTTGTTGAAAACATAATGAAGTAATTAAAATGTAAATTATATTAATTGAATATCATAGATCTATATTAATTTACTCCAATCCTATGATTTTGTTTTTACTTGTTTCTCTTTGCATGACTGACTACTGTAAGTATTTGGAAGAGAAGATATCTGGGATAAAAACTTCCTTCCAGTATATCTCTTCTTCATTTTTTTCATTTGTTCTTTTCCTTTTTGAAAAAGCAGTTATATTTCTAGGAGTGTCTTACCCATGCAAATATGCTTTTTCCTAAGGTAACTCTTTTTTTTTTTTTTAATTAACTTATTTATTTGAAAGAGAGAGAATGCAAGCAAGGGAGGGGAAGAAGGAGAGAGAGAGAGAGAAAATCCCCATGCAAACTCCCTGCTGAGTGCAGAGTCCCACCTGGGATGCTTAATGACCTGAGCTGAAAATCAAGAGTCAGAAGCTTAACTGCTAAACCACCTAGAGTCCCCTTAAGGTCACTCTTTATTATGGGTGGATAAGCTGCAAAAAACAAGTACTTATATCTTCCAACATTATGCTCTTGTGATATAATCCTATTTATAATTTTTTTTTATTGTGTGCACAATGGTATTTTTCTCATAGGACCCTTACAGAGTAATCCTGGATTATGGCAATGTAAGCAGTCTTTCCTTCTACTGAAATAATGTTATTAAATATCAAGTCTGGAAGAAGAGATGAATGAAATCTTGAATCTAAGTATTGCTTTTCAATTATCTCCCAAAGGCTCTGTCCGTGTCTCTTCAAAGACAAAATCAATCTTCAATAAAATTTTGCTCTATGTAGAAACAATTACTAAAATAATTAAAATATTAAAGAATCTCATTCACATCCAGAAATTTTGTAAATAAGGCTACACATTAAAGGAAACATTACTAGATATAAGAGAATCTCAGATTAACACTTGTAAGTTTTTATTGTTTCCTCATTTCTCTTCTTCACCGCCACCCTCACCTCCCTCTTTGTCATTCCTGGTTATGTCAGGTGAAAACAGGAATGGCCTTCAAGGAGCTTGCATTCTAATTGTCTAAAAAATAATTTGAGAATGGTGATTTCTCAATGAAAGGGTCCTGGGATAATTGGTCACTTACTGAAAGATAAATTTAGAATATGTTTAATGTCAAAACTAATATTAAAATAAATTTGAGATTTTTTATTTGAGATTTAAAAAAAATGTTAAATATATAAAGATTAAAGATATCATAAATATCTTAGAAAAAATGGATATTTGAATTTGGATTGCATAATAAAGAAGAACCACCTTAGCTTAAAACTACTAGAAGATTTACATCAGAGCAGATGGATAAATTTGAATACATAAATATGCATTGAAACTATTTTGTATCAAAATATGAATATTTTAATATACACTAGTGTAAAAAACTGAACATACTTAAATCAAAATATTTTAGTAGATTTTTTTATTGTTTATATATATATATTTAAAATTGTATCCCTATCCTTTTCTGTATTTTACATATTAACCACTTTGGCCATGACTTAGCTGTATAATACAAAAATAAACAAAAAAACAATTGAGTCCTTTTTGAAAGTGTTGATGATAATTAAGAATGAGGTCAGGCTACAGTATTTGATAACTAAGATAGCCAAATTAAAATTTCATTTCAGATTTTAAATAGCATATACACAAAAATTAAAATCAATCTAAAAATTGAATCAATACAAAGTAATATTAATTTTCAATTTTTAAGTGAAAGTAATGGGTTTTAAAACCTATTTTATCCTCCTACATAATAAAGTCTTAAAAAGATGCAAAGCTAAGAGTAACATTATCAAATCTATCATACTCTATTAATTCATGTCCTTTTCTTCACTTGATGCCATGGATGAGAAATACTCAGAAAAGAAATCACTGTAAGGACTTATGATTCTTATTTTTATTAACTTTACTTATGTATGTATCTATTTACATAAGTATGTATGTATGAATTTGCCTCAAAATGTTTTAAGAGGGAATACAAGTTCCTCCCTGCCCTCTGTAGGTGAGCTTCAGAGAAGCACATGCCTAACAAAGAAGAAGAAGAATGAGGGGCTCATTTTTTGGACAGTTCTGTATTATACATAAAAATTACTTATAGTAAGTATTTGGCAAAATACCTTCCCTGTGAGTCCAGAATAATAATGTTGGACTGTTATGTAATCAAAAATGTTAATTTTATGGATGAAAGAATTGAGATGCCAAGCAGTTAAATGTCTTGATCAAAGCTATTTATTCAGCAAACAATTACTGAGCATATACCCTGGGCCAGCCACCTTCCTCAAACAGGAAACCTACCATTAATATAACATGAAACTTTCTACTCTCCTGGAACTCACATTCTAATGGAAATGGCCCAATTTTCCTAAATGCTATTTCCCTAATATACTATTGTGCAGCACTCCCTTAGCAATTGAAAAATTTATTAATATGAGTGAGCACTCATGTTTGGAATTTTAAAAAAATCATAAGTGAAATATTTCTCAGCTTTTTTGCAAATCATCTCCAGCAACTCTAAATATGCAAGAAGTACCAGAGATTCAGCAAAAATAACTCTACAATACTAATCATAAATAAATTTGAAAAGGTTTTGATTGATAGATATTTGTCATTGCAATCAACACTGGAGATTAAAATCAATGTTAGGAAATATGATTGAAATATATAAAATCTTTAATATGATAATAAATGTCACTTTCTCTTTTAACTACATACCTTACATGAATGCTTTTATTGTCACATTTATTTTATAATTTTATAGATATATATATATTATTGTCATAAAGGTCCACAAAAAAGCCCTAAGAAGAAATTTAAAAGCACTCGTACTCTCAGAACTAGGGAGGAAGTGGGAAGATATTCTTTGTGTCATATCTTCATTTTTCTAGGGTATTTTTATGGTCTATACATCATGTTCTCTGCATATTGAATATTTTTAGATGATGACACACAGTTTGATTTTCTTATTAATTATACAACAAACATTATAATGATTTACATATTATGTTTGTTTTAGCTTTAAAAATAACTAAATTAATTAAAATTAACATAGACTGATCAATTGAACATAGCCTCATATTTGCACAATTAAAATATAACCATAAATTTTGTATATAGAAATAGAAAATTTATAATAAAAAACTTATAAAATACATAGTTTATAATTTTAATATATTAAAATTTCCATTTATTGACATTATTGTCTAGTTTAAGTTTCCAATGAGCAAGTATATTAGAATAGCAAAGTTTAATCCATGTTAACTTAGTTTCATGTGTAGCCTTTACTGATATTTTGGCAAATATATCACTGGATAACATCAGGAAAATATTAAAGTTTTGTGCTTTTGTTCTCAAAAGTTAACAAAAGAGTAAAAAAATCTATAAAAGTTGAATATTCTCATCACTCAACACCTACTCACATGGAAATGTGACTGTAGAATAAGGAGAGAATATGAAATTAGCTGGCTCTAAATTACTTAGGTATGAAAGGAATTAGTATTGTCAGTGCATTCATATATATATCCCCAAATATAGGCACCTCAGGAAAGTGTAGAGGCCTGTTATACAACATCATGGAATCTTTCTAAGTGAAAAATGAGTCTCCTGTAAAATGTGAAAAAAATACATAGAATATGATTTATATTCTATTAACAATTCACTATTGTTTAAAGTGTTTACTTTTAGTGAGCTTTGGGTGGTGTTGTCAGTTGAGAATTCAACTCTTGGTTTTGGCTCAGGTTGTGATACCATGGTCATGAGATCCAGCCTCTGGCAGGCTCTGAGCTCAGGGTGGAGTGTGCTTGAAATTCTATCTCCCTCTCCATCTGCCCCTCCCACTCATGCTCATGCTCTCTCTAAAATAAATAAATAAATCTTAAAAAAATAAAATAAAATGATTACTTCTATGAAGACATGACATTGAGGGATGACTCCCTCCCTGACAACTTCCCAGCCGAATTCTGCCAAATGTGGAGATGTGGTTGCTCAGTCAATACAAACACTTCCATAGCACATACTTCCTTGTTTACTTGATATTTTTACATTGCTGATTTTATAGTAATATTTCTATTATTAAATGGTAGTTTGGAAACCAGGCAGCAAATGAGTGTGTACTATTTATAAGAATGCAATTCTGAGTGTGAAAACACACACACACACACACACACACATTCAGGTATCTTCTGTTCATACATGGTCATAGAATAGTGGTTCTGAAACTTTAGCTTACATTAGAGTCTCATGCAGACTTTGAAAATCCCTGGGTCCTACTACAGCAGTTTCTCAACTTACTGGTTTGGGATGTAGTTAAAATTTGTTTATCTAACAATACCCCAGGTGATGCTGATACTGTTAGTTTTGTAGTTTTTTTGTTTTTTTTTTTAAAGATTTTATTTTATTTATTAATTTGACAGGGAGATGGTGATGGCACAAGCTGGGAGATGGAGAGGGAGAAGCAGGCTCTCAACTGAGCAGGGAGCCCAGTGTGGGGCTTCTTTCCAGGACCCTGAGATCATGACCTGAAGCCGAAGGCAGCTGCTTAACCAATTGAGCCACTCAGATGCCCCTGTAGTCCACATTTTGAGAACCAGTGCTTTAGAGGGAAAAGTATTGGGCATAAGCACATTTGGAGAGTAGCTGGAGGGTGCCATAGTCCTTTTGTTACTTTTGTGTTGCTTTAGGAGGATTGTTTATTCCTATAATACATTGAAAAAATATGGTTGTTCTTTTTGCTCATTGATAGATCAAATCAGAGGTGGAATGACACCTAGAGCAGCATTATACACACTGGAAAATGATTTTTTTTTCATAGTCATTCCCTTGACAAATATTTATTCACCAGTAAATCATTAAAATTGGTGTTGGAGTCTCTGTTAGATTAAGACAACCTAACTTAATTTCACACACATGCATACAAACACACATATCTTATATAGGAAAAGAAATATATTGATGTGTCTAGGTTGGAAAAAAAATTGTGAAATATTGCCTGTGTGCCTGGCTTTTGAATTGCTGTGAATTTCTGGTCAATTCTCAATGACATGACTCACACAGTATCTTGGTAGAATGTTATTAAGTGGCTAAGACAAGCGACCTCTCTCCAGTGAGCCTGCTGGAAGATGAGGAAGATTACAACTACTTGTGATTGAAACTGATTGAAAATTATTATCTTCCACTGAGGCAAATCCCAGGCTATTCTTTTTCATCTATGCACTTTCATTGGGAAAAATGGAGAGAACAGGGATTATTTCTTTTTCCTTTAGTGTGCACCAAATTTTGAAGTTGAAATTGTAAAATTTCTAAATCTTTAGTATATTTTGAATATTAATAGATATTAAGCCTTGAAACAAGATGTTTTCAATATATGTATTGTTAGCCCTTATAGATTAGGTGATAGAATGAATGGCTTTTTCACTTTTCTTTTAGACTTTATTATATTATATTGAGAAAGAATTCAAATCTAAGAATTAAACATTTTATATTTATGGAAGGAAATTCGAGGCAACAAATGCCCTTAAAAATAGTCTCTTGTGTTCTACTCACAAGTAGAAAGCCAAAAGAGTGTTGGGGTTGGTCTTTTTCACTTTATGGATCTGTAAACTCTAAATAGAACTAGGCATAAGGTATTAAATAATGCTGACCAAAGCACTAGGGAAAAGTCAATAAAATGAAATGGAGAAATTATCCAAGTTACTAAAGTAGACTTGTTTCATAAGTATTTTCTTTCATATTACTTTTTTTTTAAAGATTTTACTATTTATTTATTTGACACAGAGAGAGAGATCACAAGTAGGCAGAAAGGCAGGTAGAGATAGAGGCAGGCTCCCTGCTGAGCAGAGAGCCCAATCCAGGGCTCGATCCCAGGACCCTGAGATCATGACCTGAGCTGAAACAGAGGCATTAACACACTGAGCCACCCAGGCGCCCCTCTTCCATATTACTTTTAAGGATGCCTAATACAATGAGGCCAAGTGGACAATATAATAACAACTGAAAGAATATATGCAACAACATACACTGTTCTAATTAATGGTAAATATAATTTTTTAGTACCTTTGAATACTTCGATAACCTCTGAGATAGATTTTTAACTTTAAAATGGAAATTAACATTTGTGATACTTGGAAACTAAAATTTAAAATGGAAATTAAAGCGTGTGAAATAAAAAAAAATTTAATGTGACATGTATTTATACAAGCTATAATATGAATAACCATTCAGATTTAATTTTCATGCTATTAAAATAATATAGGTATGGAAAAATGACAGCAAACAAAAATTATATGGAGAGACCAGGTCATTAATATCTGTACTTCTTACCACCTCTTCTCTCCACCAAATATGCTACTTTCTTTCTCTAGGAAAATTTAAATACAAAGTCTAGAAGCCATCAAAAGTATAAGGCAAGATATAACAAAGGTAGCACGCTGGAATCTTGATTTTTAATGTTAATTGATCTTATTTTGAAGTAGAAAAATAGGTTTTTTAAAAACTTAACTATTAATGCTGTCAAAGGATTTTTGAGTAAGTATACCTATTTATCTCATAGTTTTAAAAGAGATAAGAATTTTAAAACACTGCCTTACTGAGAGGGCGTGGACTCACGAGAGTGACCCTACAAAACGCTTTGTCTATCTGTTATGTATCTTTTTTGTAGGATTAAACACAGTTATTATCTAGAAGCCAAGGAAAAACAAAACAAAACAAAATTCAAATTCTTGATTATGTTAACATTGAACTTAACTAATATAAAATAATTCCTGTAAGTAAAAATAGAATAGGCTTTACTTCACTTTTCTCAAATCAGATAGCCCTAGCAGTAAATTAAAACCATGGTAACTCAGGCTCTGTTCTTAAAGTCATACACACAACTTTCATATACCTTAAAAAATGAAAAAAAAAAAGTTGCCTAGTGTGTTATTTCCAATGCCCTCTCTCAAATAAGTATATAAAATATTATTAAGAGAGAGAGAGAAAGAGAAAGAGCAAATTGCCTCAAACTTAGTGGTATAAGGCAACACAAATTTATTGTATGACATTTATGCAAGTAGAAGTTTGAAATGGTTTTATAAAGTTAAAATCAAGGACTATGTTTATCTGGATGCTGTAGGGGAGAATCCATTCCTTGCTTTTTCTACCTGCTAGGGGCTGCCTTCATGCTTTGGTTTATGGACCTATCACTCTGAGCTCTGCCTGTGCAGCCACATCTTTTGCTCTGACCTTCCTGCTTCCCTCTTATTCTTCTGATTATATTGGGTTTATCTGGGTAATCCAGGACAATCTTCCTATCTCAAAATCCTTAACTTAATCATGTCTGCAAAAGCCCATTTGCATTATAATGTAACATACTCCGAGTATTAGAATGTGAACATCTTCCAGGGGCCAATATTTTTCTTACCACAGATAAGAACAAAATTTTTATGTAACAATAATAATGCTTAGTTTCTGTCGTAAGTCAAATGGTGTTCCCCCAAAAGGTATACCCACGTCATATCTCTGGAAATTGGGGATGTCACTTTATTTGGAATAAAGGATCTTTGCAGATTTTAAGTCAAAAATCTTAGGAAAATCTTCTTACACACTCCCTTGTCCTTGAAATGTACCTTTGAACTACTATTCCCATGCTAACAGCTTTTTCAAGGATGCAGTCTTGTATGAAAAAGGTGTTCTTGAACCTATTGAGTAAAGTGTTGTTCAGAGAAAGATTTGGGGGCACCTGGGTGGCTCCGACAGTTAAGTGTCTGCCTTTGGCTCAAGCCATGATCTCTGAGTACTGAGATCCAGCCCTGCGTTGGGTTTGCTGCTCAGTGGGCAGTCTGCTTCTCTCTCTCTCTCTCTCTCTCTCTCTCTCTCTCTCTCTCCTTATGCCCCTCCCCAATGCTCATTATCATTCTCTCTCTCAAATAAGTATATAAAATATTATTAAAAGAGAGAGAGAGAGAAAGAGCAAGATTTTGTTGAGAATAGATAACTAAACACAGTTAAATCCTCTATATAAACTTTTTTTTTCTTTTTTTCTCTCTCTCTCTCTCTTTTTTTTTTTTTTTTTTTTTTTTTTTTTTAATATGTGCAGAGTCTGATGCAGGGCTCCCTCTCACAATGCTGAGATCATGAACTGAGGGGAAATTAAGAGTCTGATGCTTAACTGACTGAGCCACCCAGGCATCCCTAAACTTTTAAGATCCTAGTGGGCATGTGTGGAAATCTTGTCTTGGGGCTACCCAGTACAGCCTCATGTGTAAGTTCCCTTGTTTATTAAAACTACTACCTACCAATCCGGAATCATCTACTTCTGTCTTTGGTCGCTCGCAGTCCTCTGTATGTGGGGGCCAGTTTCAGATTTCACTGAGGGAACCTCCAGAGTTGCAAACCAACATTATAGCAGTCGTAGGAAATTAACGTAGTCTCTAAATGTAAAAGTTTTTGAAAGACATACTTGAATTCTAGGAATTTTTCAAAAGAAGATTAAAAACAACTTTAATAGTTACAAAATTCATATACTATACATTTATAATCTTAAAGATATTCACATGTTAAGACCATCTTTAAAAGACTGTATAGAGGGCGCCTGGGTGGCTCAGTGGGTTAAGCCGCTGCCTTTGGCTCAGGTCATGATCTCAGGGTCCTGGGATCGAGTCCCACGTCAGGCTCTCTGCTCAGCAGGGAGCCTGCTTCCCTCTCTCTCTCTCTGCCTGCCTCTCTGTCTACTTGTGATCTCTCTCTGTCAAATAAATAAATAAAATCTTTAAAAAGAAAAAAAAAGACTGTATAGTAAGGGTGCCTAGGTAGCTCAGTCAGTTAAGTGTCCAGCTCTGAGTTTCAGCTCAGGTTATGATCTCAGGGTCCTAAGATCAAGCGTTCTGTTGGGCTCTCTGCTCAGTGCAGGTCTGCTTGAGATTCTCTCTCCCTCTCCTGCTCATTCATTCACTCTCTCTCTATTTAATATAATTAAACCTTTAAAAAAAAAAGACTGTATGGAAATATCATACCTAGAGATATACCCAAATGGGATTTCTCATTTTTGATCATTGAAAGATAAATACTTATCTCTGTTATGAAATGTTTCAGGAGTTGAGTAAAATTTTACAGGTTTGGAAAAAAAAAAAAAAAAAGAAGAAGGTTACCATAGTTTGTTGTTGTGGATTAAGCAAAACAAACGTATAAATCTCTTTCTTTCATACTAGTTGACTAAAAATAATTTGTAAGAAAAGGAATAAATTCTATATGACATTGTTACTCTGGGTACTAATTATAAACTTTTTAAAAAATTCACAATACGATGAGTCTTTAAGAGGATAGTTGATAGAGTGAGTCATTTTTTATTGGTGCCATTGTTTATGTTTCTCATTTTCTACAAATATTCTTGGAGAGATGCTGGGTGGAAAATTAATTTTCAAATGTTAAACACCTGGGCTTCATTAAAATTTTCTAATGAGGGGTGCCTGGGTGGCTCAGTGGGTTAAAGCCTCTGCCTTTGGCTCAGGTCATGATCTCAGGGTCCTGGGATTGAGCCCCTCATCGGGCTCTCTGCTCAGCAGGGAGCTTGCTTCCTTCTCTCTCTCTGCCTGCCTCTCTGCCTACTTGTGATCTCTCTCTGTCAAATAAACAAAATCTTTAAAAAAAGAAATTTTCTAATGAGAAATCTTATAGTTACAGATGTACTACATATTATAGGAATACAAATTGCAGATGATTTTTCTTAGTTTTTGAAATTAATAGTACTTATACCTTGTGGACTCTTTTTTGTTATTTTTTCATTATTTCTTTTGAATGAGTATCTTATTTTTTTACCCATGTCTGAATAACGTCTGAATTGTTTCCAACCAAGAATAGTCCCATGGCATAAAGAAGTGCAAGAACCATACATGAAATGCTTGAAGCAGAGTGGCCTGAAGTTATCAGAAGAGTTAATGTCATAGAACTGTTATCTGAACCAGTTCTGATTTTTATGCCATGGCTTAGAATATTTTTGTATTTAGTTTGGTTCATTTGTTTTTGTTTATTGTTTTAATAATTTAATTTTCAATGTGCTGGGGAAAAAACAAAATTTTAGCCCCCAATAACAAAGATAAATGGTTCTTTCACCCACCATGAGATCTTGTGCATGTTTCTGTGTGTGTGTGTGTGTGTGTGTGTGTATGCACGTGCACGCGCATGTAATTGATTTATAGCATTTGCAAATATCTGGGTTTTAGGATTATTCAAATCAAATAAATTTCAGGTATATGTTCCATTTGGGGTTTGTTGATTTTTGTCCATCATTAGTTCCAGAGTATCAAAACTGTGCGTGGATTTTGTATATTTGCTTTGATGAACATAGTTACAAATGACACCTATAACTGCTTATTAGTAATATTTCTATCTGTAGTTAAAACATCTTTCAAATATTCAATTTTATTATTTTAAACTATATTGGGATCTAAAATTTCCTAATGACATTTTTATAATATAGTATTCTATAATTCAATCAACTCCTTATAAAACATATTTTTACTGACTGCAAGACACATTGATTTAAGGTAGCATATATGTATCTATATATATATGTATGTATTTTAATAGTGATTTTACACAGACTAATGTGACATTTAACTGCAAATTTCTGGTGGAAAGATATTTAAAGTACAAACACATCTAAATTGCACACCCCTTTTATTTGAAGTTCATGAAATTCACCTTAGGTTAAAATATTGGTAATGAGTGCCAACCATAGAAATTTGTGGTATTATAGTGAATGGTTTCACATCTTTTTTTCTCTATACTGACTTTGCATTATATTTCTCATATTCTGATGTTGTTTAGTAATAGTATTTTAGATGCATTTCCCTAGTAAAAAAATAAGGTCCCAAATTTTGATGTCTAATTAAAATAAATTTATCTTTGTTAGTTAAAAACTCTATTATTAACTTTATTTTTGGAAATCATATTTGGAAATATGTTTTATCCTTAGATTAACTCCAGACACCACTGAAACAACCCATCATAACTAGATGACTTCCAAATTTTCAGTATGGAAGCCCAAATGATAATGAAACCAACACCTCACAATTTGAGGTCAAGAAATATCAGCACTAATTTTAAATAATTTCTATTCTAAATATCTATGCAACTTAAAAATCAATAGTTTCCCTCTTTTCATTATGGCAAATTTATATTTTATTTTTTATTTAGATTCTTCAGCAGTTGAAATAGAGACTTGTAAATTTGCAAATTCTCAAGTCCATATTTTAAGTGTGTTTATTGACTGTGTGTTTTATGATGCTACATAGCAGTCTGTTCTGTAACTATTGTATTTTTAAAATATCACTATACTTGGAATAACAAAGAAAGAAGGAGGTATTGCCTGAAAAAGGAAGGAGAAGGGAAGGGTAGAGAGAAGAGAGGAAAAAAAGAATGCTTGGAATTACAAATGGAATTGGTCAGAGATGTAGAAGGAAAAGGGACTGCCCAAGCATTAAATGTAACAGGATGAAAAAGATGAGGCGGGACGCTGGCGAGGAACAGAGACAGGAACTCAGGGGAGCTGTGCCCCCTCCATCCATGAGGATGAGCAGATGATTGTGGAGACAGGGAAACAAACAGGTGTGCATTCCCAGCAATGTTACTAAGGGCTGATTCTAGTGTCTGGAGCCAGTGTGCTAGCACTTAATCCTGGTAGGAAACAGTTGTTTTTTTTCAAACTTGGACCTATATTAGAATCAGATGGTGGGTTAGTTAAAATACAGTTTGCTGGGGCCTGCCCCTAGAGTTTCTAAGTGAGTAGGTCTGGGTGAGATTTGAGAATTTGTATTTCTAGCATTTTCCTGGGTAATGCTGAACATACTGATCAGAATCAATCCTTTAAAAATCACCATTATGTACCATTCATACTCTCATGGCCCTCCTGTTCTTTCAGTGTTTAGGGGATTGATGACAGCGGAAGACAGCCACCAAATAATGGGTATAGGTGAGGGATGCAATGGGCTGTAAGGGTCATTGCTCAAAAATTCATTTAACACCTCAGTCCGGCGCCTTGATGCCCACAGGAATCCAGGAAAGCCAAGACATCACACTTGAGCCCTCCATCCAGGATGGGTCTGAGGGATGGCTGCTAGGATGGAGTAGATGTTCCTGTTAGATCTGGCAGAAGAGATTAACGACACATGTGGAGTAGGCTTCAGATTCTCTCATGGACATGGCAGTTGGGGATACAGCAAGTGTCATATAGAAATGCACTACTGGCACAGAACGTAGGAGCCAGAGGGATGGATTTTGAGAAGATGAAGGCCACTGCTTTGTTGCACGGTGTGGTGAATGGTGGTGTCCCAAGAATTCATGTGGAGAAGAATCAAAAGGGAAATGAGATTTACAAAGTGAGATGTGACAGAGTTTCAGTAAGATAAGGGATGAAAAGTCTAGGTTTGGCAATAAGGGAACTAATGTTAGAAGAGTTTTGGTAAAGTGATCCTGTGGTCCTGATAGTAGCAAGATGGCTTTGGGCTTATGAGGTAATGGAAGGAGAAGCAGAGAGCTTTTCAAATGCTTGAGTATGCAGGGGACAAACTAGAAGATCTGAATACTTTTTGCAATTTATGAGTGGAAAAAAGCTTCAACATATTTATCTGCTGAGAGTAAAGATCTGGTAAGGTGAGAGTCTGAAGACACAGGAGGAAAGGGGTAATTAATTCCAGAAGAGGAAGGGGTAATTGATTTTGTAAGTTTCTTTAGGAAGTCAGAGGGTTTCCGTGTTCAGAGCATCAAGGAGCTATTAAATGTCACATGCTGTTTCTAAGGTCTTTCTTGGGATTATTGTTATAGGTATGTAATAATTTATTTTGATATTTTCCTTTTGTCTCAGCTATAAAGGGAAATTACACTTTGGAGGAGTTTAGGTCAATTTTTTATTTTTTTCTCAACTTACCCAAGGTATTGCTATTTATCATCACTCTCTTCTTGTATATTTCCATTAGGTGAATAATTGGTCACCAACTAAGAAATCTCCCAACACAGACTTTTTTGGTTGTTTTGCTTTTGTTCTTGCTGCCTTTTAGGTGGCTTACTTGATTTATTTTTTCCTATGATATAAAAAGTAGTCTTGAAAGTACCTCAAAGTAAAAAGATCAGTTTGGTTCAATTAAGTGTGTATGTTTTGCTTGTATGTTTGTTTTTGCTTTTGTCTTTTGTTTTGCTATTCTCTATTAAGTTAAGATACCAAACTTTAAAAAAAAAATAGTATCTGCTTACACATTTCATGTAAAAGAAAGTGCTAATACTTGATGGTGGATCAAACCTTAGTTCTACCCTTCAGGAACACTTTCTTGGAAACCATTATATCAAATCTCCTTTTAAACTGATTTTTTCCCCTAGAACATAAATAATAAATAAATAAATTCTCTTCAACCACTTGACCATTCTGTAGATGGTTCATAGAAATCTGAACCATCTTTCAGCTGGACATGTCTGGGGTGTCCTTGCAGGACAAGGGTGGAGTTGCCAGAAAAAGAGAGAGGGAGATATTTGGGCCCAAACACAGGGCAAGTTTTTTGTTTTATTTTATTTTGTTTGTTTTTCCCACCCCAAACTGTGTGAGACTCTGTAAGGAGAGAAAAGTCAGGGGAGAAAGAGAAGTCAGGGGCTGAAAATGGAAGTTGAAGTAAGATTCCAATGCTTGGAACAAGTAAAAGCCAACAGGTTTTGCTGATTTTATTGCATATGTGTCTTTTTTTTTTAGTAAGTCATATGCTAACTAGTACTTAGTCTGAAGGATGAGTGATAGACTAGCTGAGGTAGAGAGGACTTGGGAAGGAGATTGCTAGCCATTTGAAGACTGTGTTTTCGAGTATTTCAAGAGTTGCAAACTCATGGAGACATCAAGCTTGTCAAAGTGTCAGCAATCAGGTTTCTTCACAGGATTTCCATCAGACTGGATTGACTGGCTTTGCCTTAGGTGCCAATCATCATGCTGAAACAGGGTTGGGTGTTAGAAGGTTGGGCAAAAAATTTTGCCTGTGTTACCTACTAACATTTTCACCTTGTTTGTTTGCCTGTTTTTTAGCTAAGTATTTAGTAACTAAGGGTAAGTCTGCATTTTTAATCTTCTGCTAAGGTTAGATTTATTTTGAGTAGGTTACTGCCAATGATACATAAATAGAAATAAGGTGTACAACTTTCGGGTTGGGCTCTGGAAGGGAAAGAAGATCATGCCCTCCACTTCTCTTTTCCTTTCCTCCCTCTAACTGAAAATCAGAAGTAATAATTGTGAGGGCATCTTAGAATGTAAAATAAAGCCAATATAGGGAAGATGACAGGGCAATATGTTAGAAGCTGCATAAATCATCAGTGCTGCACCACTGACCTACCAGTTCTCTATTGCCTGCTCAGTCATAGATAAGGTGAAAGAGATAAGGCAACGGTTTTGTTTGTTTGTTTTTGTTTTGAAGTACTACCTTTGTCTTTCAGTTACAGCTGTGTATAGCCTGATCAGTACGTGTCTCAAGATCTGTCATCAATTCATTCAACAATTATTTATTCAGTGCTACTTGCCTGGCCCTTTTCTAGTAACAGTAAATAAGAACACAAAAATCCATGCCTTCAAAGAGGATATATTCTAGTGAAGAAACTATCCAGTAAAAGGATAAATTTAGGGAAATATATCGTTTTTTAATTTAGCACTATGGATAAAATATAGTAGGAGTAAGAGAATATTATGAAAAACTATATGCTAACAAATTGGAAAATGTAGAAGAAATGCATAAATTCCTGGAAACATAAACTCCTAAAACTGAAACAGGAAGAAATAGAAAATTTGAACAGACCAGTTACCAGAATTAAAATTGAATCAGTAATCAAAAAAACTCAACAAACAAAAGTCCAGGACCAGATGGCTTTACAGGCAATTTCCACCAAACATTTAAAGAAGAGTTATTGGCTCTTCTTTTCAAACTATTTCAAAATATAGAAAAGGAAGGAAAAGAGATGTCTGGGTGGCTCAGTCAATTACGCACCTGCCTTGGCTCAGGTCATGATCTCAGGTCCTGGGATCGAGGCCCAGTGGGCTCCTTGATCAGCAGGAGCCTGCTTCTCCTTCTCCTACTGCCCTCCCCACTGATTTTTTGATCTTTCTTTCTCTCTCAAATGAATAATTAAATCTTAAAAAAAAAAAAAAAGAAAGAAAAGGAAGAAAACATCAGATTCATTCTATGAAGCCAGCATTATCTTGATACCACCCAGATAAAGACACCAGTAAAAAAGAGAACTATAGGCCAATATTCCTGATGAATAGTGATGCAAAAATCCTCAATTACATACTAGCAAACTGAATTCAACAATAAATTAAAAAAAAGCATTCACCTTGATCAAGTGAGATTTATTTCCAGTTTGCTCAATCAATGCAGAGAAAACATTTGATGAAATAAAACATCCACTGATGACAAAAACTCTCAACAAAGTAGGTTCAGAGGGAACATACCTCATTATAAAAAAGGCCACATATGAAAATCCAATAGCTACCATCATCCTCAATGGGTAAAAAGAGAGTTTTTCTCCTAAGGTCAGGAAAAAAGACCAGGATGTCTACTTCCACCACTTTTATTCAAAATAGTACTAGATGTCCTATCCATAACAATCAGAAAACAAAAAGAAATAAAAGGCATCCCCAATCAGTATGGAAGAAATAGGTTTTCACTGTTTTTAGCTGGCCAGATACTATATATAGAAAACCTAGAAGATACCACCAAAAAAATGGCTAGAATTGATCAAATGAATTCAGTAAAGTCATAGGAAACAAAATCAATGTACAGATATCTGTTGCATTTCTATATGCCAATAATAAAGGAGTAGAAAAAGAAATTAAGAAAATAATACCATTTATAACTGCACCAAAAATAGTAAGATGGGAACATTAGTCACACACACAGTAATATTAGTCATAAAAAGAATGAAATCTTGCCATTTGCAATGACATGATGGAGCTAGAGAGCATAGTGCTAAGCAAAATAAGTCAGAGAAAGACAAATACCATATGACTTCACTCATATGTAGAATTTAAGAAACAAAAAAAGCAAAGGGAAAAAGGAGAGACAAATCTAGAAACAGACTGTTAATTATAAGGAACAAACTGATAATTACCAGTGGGGGTTGAGTTAAATAGGTGATGAGGATTAAAGAGTGAGTGCCGTTGTCATGATGAGCACGGGGGATGTATACTGTACACCTGAAACTAAAATAATTGCTCTGTGCTAACTAATTGGGATTAAAGTAAAAACTTTAAAGAATAAAGCAAACCAAATAAATAAATAAATAAATAAATAAAATAAAATAAAATAAAAAACCCAAACATAGAAACAAAAAATATGGTAGGAAAAGGGGAGGGGTAAATGCTAAATGGGAATTGACCTTTCAGATAACATCGACAGAAAAGACCTCACTAAGAAAAAAGTGATTTTAGAGTTAAATCCTGAAGTAGGTAAGAAAGCAGCCATGCAGACATGGGATAAGGAGGGAACACTCTAGGCAGAGGCTGGATGAGTAGGAAGACCATGAGACCCTATTGTGCTTGGTATAGTAGAGGATGAGTGAAGGAGAGAGAGTCATGAGGCGTGGGGTAGTGTGATAAGGGACCAGGTATAGTAAGTCATGTTAGGGACTATGGGTCAAATGTGAAAACAATGGAGGACTCCTATCAGATGACATAATCCAATGTATATTTTGAAAAGATTATTCTGACAGATTTGCAGAAAATAGACTGAAAGTTCAGGAAAAAAAGCAGGCAAATCATTTAGGAATCCCTATAATACCACAGGTGAGAGGTGATGCTAAATGTACAGGATGTATTTTAAAGTTACAGCCAGCTGAATGGGGGACACGAGAGAAATGATTCATGAAGATGTTTTCAAAGACTGTGTTATGACTGACTAGAAGAATAGAGTTGTTATTAACTAATTTTTTTTTATTTAAAAAAAAAAAAAAAGTGGTGCCAAGAAAAAACTGATCCTGAGGCTGGGAACCAGGCAATGGCCAAGTTCTGGACATGTTGAGTTTAGGATGCCTGTTAAGATATCTGAACAGAGAGTCTGAGTAAAGAATGGTATACGTGTCTGGAGTGTAGGGGGCCTCTGAGATGAAGAAATATTTTAAGAAGTCTTCAGTATATAGACTATATTTTAGTCATAAGTCTGAATGAAGTTCCTGGAGATGGGGAGGTAGAAAGGGAAAAGCATTCAAGAACTAATCCTGAGGTGTGGGCTTTTCTAAGACTCAAAGGTCAGGGAGATGAGCAGGAAGCAACAATAGAGAATGAAGAAAGTGGCTAGAAAGGTAAGATGAAAACCAAGTGAGGGTGGTATCCAGGATTCTCTGAGAAGAAAATGTAATGTAAGATATGTCTTCCTGGAGCTCTTCTTTCCAGGCTCTGGTTATTGCAAAAGGCACAATTAACATGGATAGTATGTTCTATCAGACATGCCACAAGTTAACGGGGCCATCAACCCAGTTTAGAGGTGGATGAAATGCTATATAACTAAGCCTAGAAACATAAAACAACTTGATGGGGTGCCTGGGTGGCTCAGTGGGTTGAGCCTCTGCCTTTGGCTCAGGTCATGATCTCAGGGTGCTGGGATCGAGACCCGCGTCAGGCTCTCTGCTCAGTGGGGAGCCTGCTTCCCCCTGCCACCTGCCTCTCTGCCTACTTGTAATCTCTGTCTGTCAAGTAAATAAATAAAATCTTTAAATAAATAAATAAATACATAAATAAATAAAACAACTTGATTTAGGCAGAGAGTTGACAATTTGGAAGCATGACGACATCCAGCCTAGAGTGTAGAATATGAAAATTCCTGCGGATTTGTATGTTGTAACCTTTAATTCAACTACTGGTGCTTTTGACACCCTGCTTAGAAATGTGGAGAAGCTAACCTGGACAGCTTGCCCCACCATCTTCAAGAGATTAGTTGTGAGAGTAAATTTAAGCCATGATACCTCCCTTACAAAATGATGCTGGGCCTGTAACAATACACGGGTACTGATGATGGTCCTTAGCCTGTGAATTCCCATGCCATTCATGTGTAAAATTCATAATAAGCAATTTTCCTATCTTTGCATTGTCGTATAACTTACCACTTTAAATGCTATTTCCTTTTTCTATATTAACTGTGTTTTGCCTCCCTTATTTGAAACTATGTGTCTTAAAGACTGGAATAATGTTTTTAAACTTTTTATATTGCCCTCTTCACTCCTTCTCCTTCTTTTTGCTTTCACAACACTGGTCTTAATGAGAACATTTTCTAAAAACTTTGTTGTTATTGTTGTTGTTTTTATCATCCCTTTACTTCTTAAAACCGTAAACATATTTTTATTAATTATTTGGTAACATAGTCTCTAGTTCTGTTTACCATTATTCTAAGGCTTGTACTGCTATTATTTTGAACACAAGATAAAGATATTTAAAAAAAACACAAACTTGCAATAGTGGGTAAATTTTAATGAGTTGATTATCATTCTTTAACACTACTGATGTGAAGATATTCATAATGTATTCTTTTTTTTTAATGCTCTCCAGGAATTCTAAATGAGTTTTACCGTAATTACGAGTCTCATCCAAATATCTCATCACTGTATTTACTTCATCTTTCAAATGCCAGATAAAAGAATGATTGATATGTATGAATATTATGTCAGTGGTGCATTTCATTTGTCTGAATAAGTGATAATCTCACCAATACAATATGACAGTGTTTTCATCCTACACTGTAGTTTTGTAATGTTCATTAGATTTTCAATTTCTAAAGGAAGCAATAGTGATGCCCCACCAGTGTATAGGGAGGAAAAAGTTAATGAACAGCCCTTTAAATTCATTTGCTTAGGCAATGTACTAGCTAAACAAATATACTCTTGAAAATTCTTAATGGGGAACCTGGAAAAACACTTTTCCATGATTAAGTTCACACATTTCCTTTTGTATTATTTTGCTTTTATTTGTGCTTATGTGAGCAATTTTAAATTTTATTCATACTATGTATTCATAATATATTTTTGTTAAGAATATAGGAATTAATATGCTAAAATTACACATATTAATATTTCAGAGGGTATGACTTCTTTGTTCCCTCAATTTGTGAAAAATTTCAAAATAACTGAAAGAGGATTGTTGTTTCAAATCATTCTTATGGACCCCTCCTATCATTTGATTTAGCTCTAATATACAAGAAGTAATCTCACCCAGATTCTTTTTTTTTTTTTTTCTTTTTTAAAATTTAAACCTGAAAAGAAATCTCTATATGGCACTAACAGATTCTGGCATCTCTAACCCAGCACTGTAACATAAAACTCAAGGGAAAAGTCACTGGGGTGCTAACAGAAAGCAGGATTAGAATTGGCTAAAAGAAATTTCTGTGAGGAAGTAATTATTATTGCCCATCTTGTGATCTGATGGGAGAAATATAAACTATTTACATGAAAAGAATGAGCTTCTTTGGGGTGCCTGGATGGCTGAGTCAGTTAAGCATCTCACTTCAGCTCAGGTCATGATCCCAGAACCCTGGGATGGAGCCTCACGTGGGGCTTCCTGCTCAGCAGGGAGTCTGCTTCTCCCTCTCGCTCTACTCCTCCGCCCCCACTTGTGTACACCCCTTTGCTGTCAAATAAATAAATAAAATCTTAAAAAAAAAAAAAAAGAATACGCTTCTTTAACCTAGAGAGGTCTTGTGCACTAAATGTCAGTATTTCTAAAACCACTTTAGGTATTCATATATTTATACAAATTGTATATTATTTAAATATATTCTTAGATTTAGATATGAGGGCCCTTGATTCATTATCAAATTTATTTAAATTTTAAAAAGCCAACTTTGTTGGATTTTTATAATAATATAATATATTCAATATAATAATATGGATTTTGGACCTGCATGAACAGTACCATTAATCCTGAGGAGAGGAGTTTAATATTTTTTTTTAAAGAGAGATTTGTTACAGAATTACATATTTGTTATAGAAATAATCCTCATATAAACTAAGATGTTATGCAATGCTGAAATTAATTCAAATGGTAACATTAAGAAAATAATTCTACATTCTATAGGGCATGACATAAAATAACATAAATGAACACTTTCATTCGTGTAAGGATAATAATTTTTGACATTAATTTTTTTTAAAAATGCAATGACCTTAAAATGAATGCAATTATGACCATTTAAAACAATGTTCTCTATTACATCATAGGATAATATCCATTAAAATGTATAGCTAATACTAAATTTAGTCATATAGTCAATACTAAATTCTAAATTACCAGGGTAAAAAAAAATCTTTTTTTAAAGATTTATTTATTAATTTAAGAGAGAGATACAGAGAGAGGGAGAGAGTAGGGGGAAGGGCAGAGGGAGAGAAGCAGGCTCCCCACAGAGCAGGGAACCCAACACAGGGCTCCATCCCAGGACCCTGAGATCATGTCCTGAGCCAAAATCAAGAGTCTGATGCTTAACCCACTGAGCTACTTAGGTAACCCTCCTTCCCCAAATCTGCATTACTTCTTGACTAGGTGTGCTAACAGACATTACTACGTACAATGCTGAGTATAATCCTTGAGAGTGATTAAATTACTTGTTTTCAAAAATCATTTTAACAGTGTCTGATTGTCAGTTCATCACTTTAATATGATAGAAACATCAACGTAGTTCTCCTTGTTTTTACAAATGTTCTTTGGACATGGTATTAATAATAACTATAATACCTAAAATTTGCATAACTATATATGTATCGGATACTGTGCTATGCTCCTTTCAAATATTAACTAATTTGATCCCTCACAACCAACTTCTAGAAAAAAAATATCATCACCATTTTATACTTAAGAAAATTGAAGCACAGATTACTTTTCCAAAGTCACTCACAGCTAGAAACTGATAGGACAGGACTCAAACCCAAGGTAGCCTGGCTCCAGAGTCATTCTTGTTAATCACAATGCTATTTTGCCTCTTAAAATTTAGTGCAATTTTGAAACATACATTTTAATGTGCACAGGAATCTATGCATCTAGACTCATGACCCTCATTTATAGAAACACAAAGCCTACCACGTAAAAAATAGAAGTGTGTACTTCTTAAATATAAGATATTTCAGCAGAAATCATTTAACTTTTTATTTTTATGTAGGTATTTTCATCAGCAAGTAATTTTTCTTTAGTTTTCTTATCTTTTCTTCTCTCTCTCTCTCTTTTTTTTTAAACAACACCTTTGGGGCACTGGTAAAAAGAGCAAGGTTATTGACAGTAGTGGTGATCACACGAGATTACAATCCACATGACTTCAGGGCTCAGGCAGGTAATGAAAATGATTAAATATATAAAACAATAGGGAATAATGGATCCACTGGTAAATTACAGACATAGAGGTCTCTTTCTACACACTTCAAATTCACTGTTTTTATGGTATGCACCAAACAACAAGTCTATGACTGATGTCAGCCTCAAGCCTTCAATTTTGCTGCATATTTCTGCTTTAGAATTCTGTTAAGTGTTCCAAGTATTCCTCTTGATGGTTTAAATGACTTTGATAGAAATTATTTTAGAAATGACTATTTGGTCAAATCTCAAGGCATAATATCAGCAGGCCTTTCCTTTGTTATTCTTTCTGACAAATTTCAGTAGCCTTTTATTTTCAGATGGTAAAAGTAATTTTTAAGGAATATTAGAAGGAAAACCTTCCCAAAGACTCTTCTTGCTAAGGCTCAGGAATGTTCCACCCTAAAACATCTGCTCTAACATGCATTTATTAGGAATTGTTTCATAAGGTCATTCAGTCTTTTCACCAAAGTCCTCTTCTGTTTATACACTCATTCTTGGATCATGTCTTTTATGTGTGAGTGTTGGTTAAAATGCTGTTTTCCACCTGTCTTGGAGCCTACATTCCCACAAAACCAATAGAAACGTTACTTCTATTTAACTCCAGGATTGCCATTACAAATAATTCTTGTGACTCTCCATAGCAAAAATGAAATGGGACTTTTTTCTGCTTCTTCTAGTTCAGAACATAAAATTGCAGTGAACTAGCTTTTGTGTATTATAGTTATTTGTGCACTGCTTGTTTGCTCTGGGGTTGTGGTGAACTTCTCTATTCAGTCCTGACTGCTGGTATGTGGATTAATCCATAAGACTGAGATTGATGTCAGAGAGACCAGTTAGAGTTTGTAATAATCTAAGTACAGGTAAGAAGAACTGGAACTGAGGAGATAATAGAAAAGGAGTGATAAAAATTGGAAAGTTGGTGTGGATTATTTTAAGTCCCTTCTCATAGATTTGCTGTTGACATTTGAGTATTTAGGAAGGAAGGAAGAAAACAGCCCAAAGAAACCAATATTTCTGTTTCCAGTATTTCTGTTTCCTGAGCAATGAATACCAAGTTATCCTTTTTTTCCCCCATGAGGGAAAAAGACCTTAACATACTTGTAAAACAGGACATAATGCCACTTTGATGAAGCTTTTTCAAGAATAACTAGTACATGAAACATGAGTAATTTGTCTATTTAAGATTTAACTGGGATGGCACTGGTGTTCACAAGGATTCATTGACATGAATTTTAAAGTTGAAAATGCTACATAAGCCATCATAAAATATAGACAGTCAAAATAAATGAGACGGACTCTTAAGGTATAAACTATTCACAGGAACATTTCAACCCTAAAAGTATGCAGCCTTTAAAAGTGAGTAATATGGGTATTTCTAGGTTTCATTAGAATAAATTTATTTAATTAAGAACAAATCTTAGTGATAAGCATTCTTTGAAATCTAATAGCGCAGTAACGAAAGAAAAGCAAGGAAATAATTATGTTGGATTTATAGGTGATTATGGAGATCCTCAGATAAGAATGCTTTTAAACAAGATATGTGATTCTCATTATATCATATAAGCTTTAAATCTCTTTTAGCAGCTGGATCTAGCAGGTTGTATTTTGGATTAATTATAATCATACACATGCAAAAAAGATACATTGCATCCAGATACATTATTGCTCAGCAAAATTCAGAAAGGCTGGAAAATAGGAGATGGCACATTTTAATAAGACTTGATTCTCCACTGGTTTCAAATGAGTGAGACCAGGAATTTCTCTGAACTTTCCGTATTGGCGGTTCCAGAAATCTCTCTATTCTTTACAACCCGGTTCTTTGGGTGACAGGATTTTACTTTGATCTCCAGCATGTCCCTGGGATTTCCACTTTCTCAGAGAGTCCTCCCATCCTCGGTTCTGTACACAGACTTCAGTTAGTTGCTGCTTTGCTCTTGCTGGAAGCCTTGGACACCTCTGGTGGGACTTTGCCCACTTTCCTGTTGTGACCTAACCTTTCTGCCAGCTGTAGACTCCTAACACTCTGGGGGGTCCTGTGTGCCTCAGGGGTATTTCTCTCAGCTTGGTGCTCTGTCTGGTACAGCCTTTTGCAGCCTTCTCTGCTTTGTACACTTGAGGCAGACCTTTCAGCACTGTGGCCCTGCTCTCAGCCTTCTCCATGACGACCGTGCGTATTCAGTAAAGAGCCTGTGGGAAAGAGTTGGCAGTCTGATGAGATCGCACAAGGTGACTGGGGCTTTTCAGAATTCTATTCCCTAATCTCAGCCCCACAAGTGGCGGTTTAAATTGTTACAGGTTCTGCTGTCTGTCTTTTTTATGGCAGGTTTTGCTCTTGCATTCATGTGGCCCTAGAGGTCAGGGTAGCCATGGGTCACTTCTGCCCTAGGAAACACTTATCTCCATGTAGAACTTATTAGTACCTTGAGCTTTCTTTAAATCCTTAACTCCATGAATGGGCTTTGAAACACATATATATTTTTTAAAATTTTATTTATTTATTTGACAGAGAGAGACACAGCGAGGGAGCACAAGCAGGGGGAATGGGAGAGGGAGAAACAGGCTACCCTCTGAGCAGGGACCCTGATACAGGACTGGATCCCAGGACCCTAGGATCGTGACCTGAGCCAAAGGCAGATGCTCAACAACTGAGCCGCCCAGGCGCCCCTAAAACACATATGTTTTTATAGGTTATCTGACTTGTTCTCATTAACTATAATTGTAAGTAGTTCTGTGAAGACACATTTACATTCCAATTATTAGGAAATTAAAATTAATGTTATAATAATAAATTTTATTATCAACATCTTTTGGTATATTTGTGTGTGTGTGTGTGTGTGTGTATGTGTGTGTGTGTATAAATACCTCTTGGTTATATCTTTAGGAATGGACTTCTGGATCATAGACTATAGGTAAGTCATACATTTTAATTGTACATACATTTTATACACCATGATATTGTTATTGTGCTTGAAGTTATGATTTACTTATATTTGCCCACATATTTTTTTTCTTTCCATTACTCTATTCTTCAATGATTTTAGGGTTTTTCTCTGTTTTCATCTTTTTGTACCAAAAGAACTACTTTTAGTAATACTTTCAAATGAGAATCTACAGCTGATGAATTCACTCAGTTTTACTCTGGTTCCAGATAATTACTGTATTCTTCAGTCCAAAAGATATGGGTATAGAATTCTTTTTGGCAGTAAAGTTTAGTCCATTATCTTCTGGCTTTCATCATTTCAGTTGATAATAGTTAATTGTTAATTTTATTGTTGCTCCATGAAGGTTAAACCTCTTCTAATGCCACCCCCCAGCTGCTTTTCAGTTTTTAATTTCTTTTTACCTTATATTTTAATATGCTCAGGTAGCTTATGCTTGTTTTCTTGGTCGTGTTTCCCTGCTTGGCATCTATAATAATTCTTGAATCTATAGATGATACATTTTATCATTTTTAGAAAGTCTCAGTCATTGTTTCTTCAAGTATTATGTTAACATCACCTTCTCTCTTCTGTTTTTCTTCAGTTAAAATTACACAAATTAGACCTTATTCTCTACTAGAAAAAACATTAGACCCATTTTATCTTATTCTTCCTCCTTTTATTTCACTTAAAATATTCTTCTGGTGCTTTATTTTAGATATTTTCTCCTGAACTTTATTCTGATCATCTATTCTTCTTTACCTAATCCATGGATCAGTGATCTTCTTTTGTAAAAGTCTAGATAGTAAATATCTTATTCTTTGTAGGATTTACAGGTTAGAAAACTCTGCATGCAATACACAAAGAGTCATAGACGTTATGTAACTAGGGGGATATGACCGTGTGCCAATAAAATATTAGCTATCAAGTATGCCATATTTGTTCCATAGTCTGTAATTTGACAATCCCATGTCTAAAACAACCTGTAGAATCCATACTTTTAATTACTATATTTTTTATATCTAGACTTTATATTTGACCATTTTTATAGTCTCTAGTTCTCTGGTGAAGTTTAACATGATACTGAATATTTTCTGAGCACGTTTGAATCAATTCTAATTCTATTGCTTGTTGTGTTTTGTTTTGTTTCCTCTTAGCCATATCTCTTGCTGTATCTGTTAACTTTTCAGGAAGCTGAAGTCTTAGTATGAAAACCAGTAAAGGCTCTAGATAAAACATTATCTTGAGCACATAGTTACCACAGAGACACAGCACCTTAATACAAAACAGCTTAAGCTAGATCAAAGCTGAGTTTTGTGCTTTTAAGACCTGGTGTATTTCTGCTTCTCCCTTATTCTCATGGTTATTTATTTCCAGGAGGCCCAAGTGAAAGTCTTGGGGATTTATTAGGGTCCCTATTCAGGAGCAAGCCCTGCATGCTGCATTTTTCTCTTCTGTATTATGTGACTGCTGCTAACTGCATTTAAGTCTTCACTTCTTTACCATTGGATTCTATATGGCTTACCTGTAACTTCCCAGCTTATGAATTGGTAAGTGTCTAGAGAAGATATACAGTGCTTGCTTACTTGGTCTTTCTTTCCCAAAGAGGTCTCATTACTCTATCCTGGCTGTCTTGGAAGCCCTGGACTTCTGGATTTCACCTACCAGTCTTAAGAAATGGGGAGAAACTCTATTTAGGTTTTCAGTCTCTTAGCAGCCATTCTGCTCAGCTTCTTAGCTTCTCTTTCTTATCTTAGAAATGGATATATGCCTTGTAGTGAAGAGTGGCATAGGGTATCATGTTATCTTCTCTTGGGATTATGACCTTTCAAGTATTTACTTGCTACTCTTTGAATGCCTTTAAATAGATGTTTGATTTTGCTGTTTGTTTGCTTCTTTGATTAATTTCTAGCTTCCTGGTTTTTGTTTTGGTTTGAGAGGACTGTTATAAGCTAGTCCGCCATTACAGGGGAATGAAAATTTACCTATTACTTTTAATCTCTTGAAAATAATTCAACATGATCTTTTCCCCTCTTTTTATCGCTCTGCGCAATTTATTTTCAGTTTGCTATGTCAAAGTCATGCTCTGCATTTTTCTTCTCTGCTCTGTGTCTGAGCAGGTCCTTCAAACTGTATTACCTACACTTCCTTGCTGTATGGCTTCCTATTGACTTTGGAGAGGGGGAAGCATCAACAGGGAATCAAAGCATGGCAGCTGAAAGGCTGAAGCATTCCTTCGTTTCTTCATGTAAAGCATTTTCAACCTTTGGCCACAGGTTCTCTGGGGAGGCTGCTTTTACCTAGGTCTAGCTTCCATTTGGTTAGTGTCCTCTTGCTCTGCTCCTTTTATGTACTTTAGGCCTAAGGGTAGGTGATTGGGTTTCTTGCTGTTGCTTAAAACTTGATGTTTAGCTTGACCTTGTTTATTCTCTTAATCCAACAAGTTACCCTTTTAATAGGCCCTTAGTTAACATTTCATTAGTTAATCTTTTGAATATGCCATCTGCTCAGACCCTGACGGATACACATTCATGTTCCTCATTGGGGTAATTAGAGGGTTTTTTGAGGATATATAAAGGATGGTTAAGTTCTTGCCCCAAACTACGGACCTTTTAACTAATGTGCACCCGTATTTGACAGAGTAAAACCTGAAAGATAATAAATAGTAATAATTTTATAAAAAGAAGTCCTGAAATGCAAGTGTACGATAATGGGAATTGTACAGCTACAAGACACAGGATTAAAAAACAAAACATTAGTTATAAAGCAGAACAAGAAACATAGAGTTGTTAAGTAAGATTCCAAGTGGCAATGTACTACAAAGATAAGTCAGTAATTAAAATGCATTGGCCTGGACTAAAATGGGATGGAAAAAGCTCATCTGGCTTTACTTTGTCAGTGTCATTGACTTTGAGTATTTTTCATTACTACAACAATTAGTCTAAGATTTGCAGCTCTTCCCTTGGTATGCTGACCTTTTTACATTGATTCATTTTACCTGCTGCTAAGATATAAAATCAATATAATCAAGCAGGCAAATCACTTGATACTGAAATTGTCTGATAATAAAGGAGAAAATCTAGTGGCCCAGTGTCCTTGGATGTGCTTATACATGTATAAAGACAGGCACATAAGCCTACTTTAAAGTAGGCCGGATTTACGCTCACATATCTAATATAGGACCTTTATTTTTAAAGGAGTGCTACTGGACAGAAGCCAATGAGCAGACATGTCAGGTTCACTTTTGATACCGTCGGTCTTTGATGACATCATATGGTATTTCTTTTTTCTTTTACTTGTATGATAGTTTTGTTAGATTTCCTCCATTCCTCATTTTTCTCCTATTTCTGCGTTTCATCTGATATAGAGCTAGTTGAAACCAGATCTATAATGGAACATTTTTAAAGGGATGATGCAAAGGGATGGTGTACCCTGGTCATTTTTCTTCCTTTTCCATCTTTCACGCTTGTGGGGGACATGCTGGTTATTTGAAGTATTAATAGCAGCCCCCTCAAGCCCTGTGTTTTTCCTGCCAGAGTCCTGGATCTTGTTCACAAAAATCCAAAGCAAATTGCTTCCTTGGTAGGAGTGCTCTGACAATTCCTTAAGTCATAGTATGTTAGCCATCATAGCCATCTATGTATCAGTTAGCTTTAATATACTACTAAACAATCTGTATTTTAAAAAAGGCTGGAGTACTTGTAAAATTTGTGAAAAATTTGTGAAAAATCACATTTATTTATTTATTTTTCAGTTAACCAGCATATAGCACATCATTAGTTTTTGATGTAGTGTTCAACAATTCAGTTGCATATAACACCTAGTGCTTATCACAACACATGTTCTCCTTAATACGCATCACCTGGTTCCCCCATCTTCCCACCCCAATATGTTCTGTAACCCTTAGCTTGTTTCCTGGAGTCCAGAAACCATGAAAGCATGGTTTGTCTCCCTGTCTGATTATTTCCCGTTCAGTTTTCCCACCCTTCCCCTATGGTCCTCCACTCTATTCCTTATGTTCCACATAAAAATCATTTCTAGAACCCTGAGCTCTATTTGGAAATCTTCACTATTACCATTTTACCTTCTGAGAAAGAATATATATCCTATAGGGATTCCTATGATTTAGGTATTTGCTGGAAATTATATTTTATTTAGGTATGTTATGTGTTAATCTTTTTTAAGAGTGATAAAACACATATACTGATTTAAGATGGTAGTACATTTCCTTTTGAATATTTCATCAAAATTAAGTTTTCTAAAGTTACTTTTTAAAGTAGTGGTGATATATTTTATAATCATTATTATGAATCCAGGAATCAACCCAGTAACAGGAAAATTTTAAAAATTTACAACACATTTTTCCCTTTGGAAGCAATCTTCACATAACTAATCTATGATAATGATATTACATATTCTCAAAATGTAATGCATTAACATTAGCTGGTGATAAGTTGAGATATTCATTCTTAATGTCTGGTTGGAAACTAGTCCCAGATTTTTAAAATTGCTGTTTAACAAATTATACAAGTCTTATATAGAATAATATATTTTTATAGCTTATTTGTAATTCATTCCATGAATAGGGCAGATGGGGCTAGTTGGAATTGTCATCTCAACTAGTGCCTTATATTTGCTGAGATTGGGTCTCATGACTGTAATATAAAAATGCATTCTGACTAAGACCGGTAGTTTATTTCAACTTTTAGTGGAAAAAGAGTGATCAGTGTTGGTGTTTAAATTATGAAAATATTTCAGAATTGAACTGTAGTTGAAAAGTATATTCCTTTTTTTAACTTTATTTTTTCAAGAGTAATTGAAGCTTCACAGCAGAAATGGGAGGAAGATAGAGATTTCCCTTGCATCACCAACTGCCACACGTGCATGGCCTCTTGCATTATAAGCATCACTTACTAAAGAAGTGCATTTGTTACCAAGGATGAGTCTACATTGACCTTTAAATCATCCACAGCCCAGAATTAACCTTAAGATTCAACTTGCTTTTGTACATTCTGTGGGTGTAGACAATCTTATAATGACACATATCCATCTTTCTAAAATCATATATTGTAGTTTCACTGCCCTAAATATTCTTTGTGCTCTGTGTATTTATCCCTCCTTCTACCTCCAAACCCATGACAACCACTGATATTTTTACAGTCTCCATATTATTTTTCTTTTCCCAGAAACATATAGTTGTAATCATACATATATGGCCTTTTCAGACTGGCTTATTTCACTTAATAATACGTACTAAAGTTTCCTCCATATCTTTTCATGGCTTGATAACTGATTTCTTCTTAGCACTGAGTAAAATTCCCTTCTCTGGTTGTACCATAGCTATCTTTCCATTTACCTACCAAAGATGAGTAAATAAAAAACTGAGGGATATCTTTGGTTGTTACCAAGTTTGGGCAATTATGAATAAAACTGCCTTAAAGATCCATGTATATGTTTTTGTGTGTACATGTTTTTACAACTTTTTTGAGTAAATGCCAGGAAGAGTGATTGCTGGATCAAACGGTATGTTTAGTTTTGTCAGAACCTGTCAAATTATCTTCCAGCATGGCTGGACCATTTTGCTTTCTCATCAGCACTACCTGAGAATTCCTATTTCTTCACATCCTCACTGGCAATTTGTGATATCAGTGTTCCAGATTTTAGTAATTCTATTAGGTGTGTTGTGTGGTATCTTACAGATTTTCCTGGTGGCATATGATGTGGAGTATTTTTCATATGCTTATTTGATATCTGTATGTATTTTTATATTTGGCCCATTATTTAATTGGGTTGTTTTCTTAATTTTATAATTTTATGAGTTCTTGTGTATTTTGGATAGCTGTCTTTTTCAGATGTATTTTTTGCAAATAGTTTCTCCTGGTCTGTGGCTTGTCTTCTAATTCTCTTGACATTGTTTTTCACTGAACAGAAGCTTTTAATTTTAATGAAGTTCAGGTCATCAATTATTTCTTTCATGGGTTGTGTCTCATGTTATATCAAAAAGCATCACCATATCCAAGATTGTCTAGGCATTCTCCTATGTTGTCTTTTAGGAGTTATTTTTTTAAAAGATTTTATTTATTTATTTGACACAGAGAAAGCATGAGCAGGGTGGGAGGGAGAAGAAGGCTCCCCATTGAGCAGGAAGCCTGATGTGGGGCTTGATCCCAGGACCCTGGGATCATGACCTGAGGTGAAGGCAAATGCTTAACCAACTAATCCACCCAGGTACCCCTCTTCTAGCAGTTCTATAATCCATTTTTTCTTTGTCTAAGAATTATTCTAAGTACAACTTCTACATAAGCACTTTTTAAAATATATCATATTAGAGAAAAATAAATGACACATTGTTTTTATGTTGGATTATATTTCGATTTTTTGACTATAAAAGTAGCCAGTTTCTTATGAAATAAAATATATTTGCATGACATCTGGAACATGGTTATTATAAGTATTTAGCATAGGTACTATTGCTAATTAAAAAATTTTAAATGAAAAAATTACCTTACCTAATACAGTAAGTTATATAATACCATCGAGAGTACTGATGGAGTCATCTTCACTTGTGGGGATAATTATTAATAATTCATAATCTTAAATTAAAGGATTATTTAGCTATTTTGTTAAAAGCTGCCTGGAATTTTGTGCTATATTTTAGAAGTTCCCCCTCCTACCTATCGATGTATTCATTCATTCAACCAGAAAATATTTATTAAGTACTTTTATAGACACAAGAATTGTTCAATAGATATTTTTATTATGGATAAATGATTAAGTAGAATGCAAATGAGAGTGATATGCATTCTTTCTTTAATGAATACTTATCTATCATCTTTTATTTTTTGGCTCACTGATCCTCCGTTTATGAAGAGTCTTTCCTATATTAACCCTTACACTGGAACCTTTACCTGTAAGTCATATAAATAAAAGATAAGTATTCTTTCCAGACATGGGTGTTTTTTAAACAAAGTAAGATTTTTAAAAGACATTTTAGTGCTCAGATACCTTTCTTTCCTAAAAGGGAGAACAAATATGGTTGCAGGAGTTTGTGGAACATCTTTTACTTCTTTCTGTTTGTTCGTTTGTTTGTTTTCTCTGAGAAATAGGGAAAATAAGAATCCATAAACTCAGTAAAGATAGAAGATGTATTGTTAATTTGAGGAGAAGAGCTCTGGCCTAGTCTTCTAGAAATGTAGAAGAGTAAATGGAATAGGAAAAAGATACTGGGTACCACAGGTACTACAAAGGTAAGATGGTAAGACTCAAATCATGACACAACTCACATGGTAATATGTTTTTCTCTAGCTGCATAAAGCTTTGTGAGTTCAGACCCCAGGGAGGAGAAAATTTGGCTTAAGCTAGGATTGTGACTTATCCAGGCAAGTGGTTTGAAGGGAGCATAACATAATGGAGTTATGGATACATGCCTGAAAGAAATTAAAACTTACCATGGAATTTAAGCTAGTAATACTAGAAAGGAAAGCATAAGGATGGAGTCATAAAGAATACAGTAGATACACTAGAAATGATGGATTGAAAGTACAAGTGGGTCAGAGGGATTTTTGGAATTAAAGTATTAGAGGAAGAAAGCTGGAAAGAAGGGAAATAGTGGTTGGTCAGTGGGATATTTCAGCTGAGTTCTTAAAGCAGTGACAATTATTGGTAATTAAAAACATAGGCATGATTATGTGAGTAGCTGAAGTATGTGGAGGGCAAACCTGTTGAAGAAATGGACATCGAGGAGCTGAGTGAGATGCCAAGATCAACAGTCATCAATGTAGATAATAAAATTATCAAGGATTTTGATAAGAGTTGTTGGGGTTATAAGTTTTCAAGAAATAAGATGACACACAAAAGAGTAAGAAAAATATTATAATTATGGAAGAAGATAATGAGTATAACAAGGATAAGTAATTCCTGAAGATTATTATCAAAACCATGATATTTTAGAAAGGAGAAGGGGGGAGAGCATGATTTTAGCAATGATTTACAGGTCTTGTGACAATTTCTGAGACTCCAGAGGAACAACTACTCTCCCCATTCACCTCCCCCAAACTTTTTCCTTGCCACCCAGGCTTTTGTGGAAAGAGTGCAATGGAGGTAAGAGCCACCACTTGAGAAGACTTTAGGAGAAGTGATAGCCTCAGTGGAGAGACAGTTTCAAATAGGAAAAATATTGATAAGAATGTTGAGCTAGGGGTTAATATAGGCAGTTTTACCAAAGCCTGATATTGGATTTTGAACGTCCCTATACAACAGATTCAGGAGATATATGTAGGGGCCTTACAGAATAGAATGGGAATTTGAGACTGATGTCAACATATTTAGGGGTTAAATCCTAGAAAGTCATTATGTAAATGTTAAGAAACTATGAAGATTTGCTTAATGTTGCAACATGTTTTGTTTCTCAGGAATAAATTTTAGAAATAGATTTCATTGATTACTTGTTTGGAAATAATTTGGTTTGGAAATAAAATGATCTGATTGATGAATATTTTGCTTAACAGATCATCTCTTCATAAACTAACAAACATTTCAATAATTAGTATAAATAAAATAGAAACATTAAAACAAAATATTTTCATCTTTTTTTTATTAGAGTACATTTAATGCTTTTGAATTGGTATTTTTATCCTTTTTATATATTCTAATTATTGCTACAGACTCTTGATGCAGAAAGATTGGGAAGGATAGGTAGGGTGATAAAGTTGAATTGACATTAACTATTAAATCCAAGAAATAATTTTCTGAGAGAGAATGAGGTAGTATTTATGTGTGTGTGTGAGAGAGAGAGAAAGAGAGACAGAGACAGAGACAGAAAGAAGTAGAAAGGAAGAAAGGTGGAGGGAGATATGGCACAGATATCTTTCATGATATTTTTTTCATCACTTAGTTAAGCAAGCGGGGAGAAAATCACTTTTAGCTATAGAAAGGAGAAGGTTGGCAGCTACTGAATAGAAGAAGCTGGTTAGAAGGGATCAGTAGTCAGAGAAAGAAAGAAAGAGAGAACATCTAACAATAGCTACCTAGGTTAAATAGCATTTGAAATTACCAAGATAAGAGACCTTGGTAAAAGTACACCTTGGATCACATTATTTATTGATGGAAATAAAATATTTTATAAGAAGTAAGTTGATAGTGGGAATTTGAGATTCATTACTTTGAAGAGGACAAGCTTATGTTTCAGTAGCACAAGCATAAATTGTTACAAAATGTGAGAATAAATGAACTTCTGAGCATATTATAAGACAAAAAATAAGGATTGGGTGATATTAGTTTATTCTAATTTTGAGAGAACAAACCAAACTACATAATTGAGTGCCATGTAGAAAGAAATTAATATGTCAAATTGTTCTTCAACTTTGATAAGATCTTCAACTATTTTCCGAAGTGATTTTGAATATACTAATATCATTTTGTCTATGAAGTAATATATGAATTATTGAAAAAGGAGAAAAAAATTAAACCAAGTAGAGAAAAAATTGCGGGTACTAGCAGATGTGATTTGAATCGAAGTCCATTAAATGCCATTCAATATTTTTCTACATTAAAAGAAAAAAGTAGAAAGATGTGACAATTCTTAATGACCCGTCCTTTTGGCAACACTCTTTGTTGGTTTCAGGGGGCAAGGAAAAGGACAAACCCTGATCAAGAGAAGCTTTAAACTCATTGTGTAAATGCATAGGATAAAATAGAAAGTAATTTTTTGTGTGTGCTACCAATTCCTGAGCCTTTACAATGTCCTGTCAGTCAAACATGCTTGCTTTACATTCACTGCAGCTCTGCAGGATTAAGGTTCCATATACCTCTGATCTGCTAAGTCACATCACATATGCATCTAATTTTCAGCAACAGAAGTTCTGTTGATATGTCTTTTTTGCTCTGATCTGCATTATATGTGTCCTTGTATGCTTATACTTTTGTACCTTTACAATCACTTCAGTAAGAAATCAGGAAACATATGCTATTTTAAATTTGCAATATTTAATTCCAAGTACTTTTTAAATACATAAGTAAAAATAAATTAAAAACATAAACCTATTACTGACAAATGAAGGAAATATTGAAATGTTGCAATTTGTCTTGGTTTCACTACATGAACCAAGATTCATATTTATAATTGTTTATATTAACTATGGCACGCAGAATGAAAATAAATGGGGAAATTCTCTAAAAAGAATCAAAACCAATTACTCTATTTTTACTCTTTCAGAACATAATTATTATAGATATTCTAGGTGAAGAACTTTACTTGGTGATTTGGAGATTATAAAGATGGATTAGACAGTGATCCCTGACTTCTAGGGGCATAGAACTTAGTAAAAGAAATAACTCATGAGATAAATAACCATAAGATCTTTGATAGAAGAAGCCCCATGCATCACAAAGTTATGGGCAAAATATCCTGGGTATTTAGGGAAAAAAAAGAATGAAGGTTTTTGTTTGTTTGTTTGTTTGTTTTTTTCTGAGGGATTTGAAAAGCCTCTATGGGAAATTGGAATGAGGTTTGTCATCAAAGTATAGCTAAAATATGGAGTTGGTGACAGTCTCAAGGGTAAGAACGGACTATCAAGAAGGAGACGGGAACAGGAATAAATTAAAATTCTAGAACAGGAGGCTCAGCTGAGCCAGAGGGCCAGAGATGTAAAACTGAGCGAAAAATGATGTGGGAAATTGCTTAAACTTGGTTATTTCCTTCTGTAGACAGTGAGGAGCTTTAAAGATTTAAACAAGGCAATGAGATGATAAGAGTAGTAAATCAAGGGGTGCCTGGATGGCTCAGTTTGTTAAGCGTCTGCCTTTGGGTCAGGTCATGATCCCAGGGTTCTGGGATTGAGCCCCACATTGCTCTCTGCTCAGGGGTGAACCTGCTTCACCTTCTGCCTGCCTCACTCTCTGTCAAACAAATAAATAAAATATTTAAAGAAAAAAAAGAGAGAGAGAGGTGCATCAAGATTAATCTTGTAACTGTAGAATGTTTTATTAAGTGGGAAATTATTATCCAAAAATTTACAAGTAAAAATTTCTATAAATAAATTACAATTTGATCTTCTTACCTGGAACAGAACCAGTGAGCCATTAACTGGTAGGAACACTTAAATAGTCATTGAGAGAAAATCCTGGAGACAGAGTGAAGACTAGCTAAGAATGCAGACACTCCTGTGGGTAGGCTGTCTTAATGGGAACCCCGTGGTGTGTTTTACTTATATACCCAGAACATTCTTCATAACAAAGACTAGTCTTAAGGGGAAAAGTTTTTACAAAAGCCTATTTCTAGGGCTGTAGGATAAGGGCATATCTCTTACTAATGGATACTCGAGCTTTCCTATTACTCCTGAAAGGAGAAGAAAAATTCTACCACTGGAGAAACATTTATGAAAGTCACAGACAAGAGATACAGGCACAATGAAAGACTGAGATTTCATCATAAAGTAATAGAATACTTTCCCTCACTGACATCCTACCAACACACCAGTGAGGTTGATGCAATAGTAACTCATTATAATAGAAAGAGATGCAAGACATAGACTCTGAGGTGGAGTTTTGAGGGAAAATCATAGTCAAGAGGAGAGAGAATAGGAAGGACACTAGAGGAGAAATACTATTGATATGCAAGAAAGGAAAAAAAAGTAATTATTTACGTGTCCACATAAAACTAGAGTGCAGTAAAAGAGGTGTTAAAGAGCAAATGCAGGTGTGCCTGGGTGGCTCAGTCATTAGGCGTCTGCCTTTGTCTTGGGTCATGATCCCAGGGTCCTGAGATTGAGCCCTGCATCGGGCTCTTTGCCTGGCAGGAAGCTGCTCCTCTCTTTCCCACTCCCACTCCCCCTGCTTGTGTTCCCTCTCTCGTGCTGTCTCTCTCTGTCAAAAAAATAAAATCTTTTAAAAAAATGAAGTAAATAGAAATAATTAGCATAAATAAAATAGAAAGATTAAAACTGTTTTGAGAATATTTCATCTTTCTTTATTAGAAGTGAATTTATAACTTTGAGTTGAGATATATATATATATACATATATATATATATATATATATTTCCTAGTAATTCTTTTTCTTTGAAGAACCATGACTAATACACGGTGTTTATTCATAGATGAGAATATTGTATAAGTAGAAAATCCCAATATATTGACAAGAAAATTTCCAGCACTATAAGTAAAGGTACAAGACAATATAGCTTACAAGAATAATACGCAAAACTAGGGGCTCCTGGGTGGCTCAGTGGGTTAAAGCCTCTGCCTTTGGCTCAGGTCATGATCCCAGGGTCCTGGGATGGAGCCCCGAATCAGGCTTTCTGCTCAGCACGGAGCCTGCTTCCTCCTCTCTCTCTCTCTGCCTGCCTCTCTGCTTACTTGTAATCTCTGTCACATAAATAAATAAAATCTTTTAAAAAAATATACGAAAGCTAATTATTTTCCCATATATCTCAAGGAACAATTAGAATTTGACTTTAAAGAAACAAAGTCATTTACAGTATCACCAACCAAATGAAACACTTAGGTAGAAATCTAACAAAATATTTACAGAATATATAAGTGAAAGGAATACAACTTACATGAAAGAAATAAAGTGACCTAAGTAAATGCAGAAATATGCCAGGTACATAGGTAGGAAGACTCAATATTATTTATATGTCATTCTTCCCAGTTTTATCTACCTTTTTTTTTCAAAGATTTTATTTATTTATTTGATAGAGAGAGAGCATAAGTAGACAGAGAGGCAGGCAGAGTGAGAGGGGGGAAGCAGGCTCACCGCCAAGCAGAGAGCCCAATGCGGGGCTCGATCCCAGGACCCTGGGATCATGACCTGAGCCGAAGGCAGAGGCTTTAACCCACTGAGCCACCCAGGTGCCCCGGGAAAGCTACTTTTTAAAATAAACTTCATTATTTGGAGAAGTTTTAGGCTCCCAGCAAAATTTAGCAGAAGGTACTGAGACTTCCCATATACCCTTGACCCTCACACATGCAGAGCCTCTCCCGTTATCAAAATCTTGGACCAGAGTGGCACATTTGTTATAATCAATGAACCTACATTAACTCATCTTAATTACCTAAAATCCATAGTTTACACTCCTGATGTTGTACATTCTACAGGTGCGAACAAATGTATAATTAACCTGTGTCTACCATTATGGTAACATACAGAATAATTTTGATGACCTAAAAATTCTGTGTGCTCTGCCTATTCATCTTCCCTTTCCATTAATGCTGGTAACCCACTGACATTCTTTACTAATTCTATTTTTTTTTTCTAAAATGTCCTATAATTAGAATCATACAGTATATGTCCTCTTCAGATTGGTTTCTTTCACTTAGTAACATGCATTTAAGATTCTTCCATGTATTTTTATAACTTGATAACTAATTTCTTTTTAGTGCTATATAATACTCAGTTATCAGGATCTATCACAGTTTATCTATACACTTACTGAAGGACATCTTGGTTGGTTTTAAGTTGTGGCAATTATGAATAAATTTTCCATAAATACAGTATTTATGGTTAGTATTTATGGCATAGTTTTTTGTGTACATATACATTTTAAACTCATTTGGGTAAATACCAAGGTTGCTGGATTATAAGTAAGAATGTATTTAGTTTTGTATAAAACTTCCATTTGTCTTGGAAAGTGTCTATGCCATTTTGCATTTCTATCAGCAAGGAATGAGAGTTCCTGTTGCTTCACATTCTTGCCAGCAGTTGATGTTGTCAGTGTATTGGGTTTTGAACACTTTAATGTGGGTAATGATATGTTGTTTTAATTTGCAATTCTCTGACTACACATGATGTGGAGCAGTTTTTCATATGCTTATTTCCAACTATATACATTCTTTAGTGATGTGTCTATTCAGAGCTTTTGCCCATTTTTAAATCAGGTTGTTTCTTATTGATTATCAAGAGCCCTTTCTTTCTTTCTTTCTTTTGTTCTTTCTTTTTCTTCCTGTTTTGGATATAGTCCTTTGTCAGATATGTATTTTGCAAATATTTTCTCCTAGGCTGTGGCTTGCTTTCTCATTTTCCTAAGAAAACTATTTTTTACTATATAGAAAAACTGATTCTAAACTTCTAAACTTAATATACAAAGGTAAAACTCTTAGAAGAATTAACACAATGCTGAAGAAGGAAAACAAACTTGAAGACTTATAGTACCATATTAGAGGAATTATTACAGAACTACTATAATGAAGACAGTATGTCATTGACAAAAAAAATACATATATAGGTGTCTTCATCTGCTTAAGCTGCTATAACAAAATACTACAGACTGGGTAGATTATAAACAACAGAAATTTACTTTGACAGTTCTGGAGTCTGGAAGTCCAAGATCAAGGTACCATTCTGGTGAGCACCCTTTTCCAGGTTCATAGCTGGGGACTTCTCACCATGTCCTCCAATAATGCAAGAAGGCAAGGGATCTTTCTGGAGACTCTTTTATGAGGTACTAGTCCTATTCATGAGGGCTCCACTTTTATGACCTAAGTAACTCCCAATGTTCTACCTTCTAATACCATAATTTTGGGGGTTAGGATTTCAACATATGAATTTTGGGGATAACAAACATTCAGACTATTGCAATATGTCAAGGAAACAGAAAAATCCAGAAATAGACCAACACAAATATATCAACTTATCTATGAAAAAGGAGCAGAGTCAATATAATGGAGAAAGGAATAGTGTTTTCAACAAATAATGCTGGAACAATTGGAGGTCTAAATGCAAAACAAACGAACAAAGAGACAAAAAGATTTAAATATAGACTTTTCACAAAATTTACTTGAAATGGATCATAGACCTAAATGCAAAAGCACAACTATAAAGCTTTTTAAAGGAAGCATAGGAAAAAATACATTACCTTAGGCTTAGTGATCAGGTTTTAGATAAAACACTGAAAACATAATCTATGAAAGAAGAGAATGATAAAGTGGACTTTATTAAAGTTAAAAAACCTTTGCCCTGTCAAACTCACTACTAAGAGAAAGAAAGATAAGCCACAAATTAATAGAAAATATTTGCAAAATATTTGCAAATAGAAAATATTTGCAAAAATATTTGCAAAATATATGGATACAAGTACTAAAGGACTTGTATCCATAATTAACAAAGGACTATTAAAATGCAACAATAAGAGAACAGATCCATTTAAAAATGGACAAAAATATGAACAGACACCACCAAAAATGATGAAGAGATGCCAATTAATCATATGAAAGGAAGTGCAACATCATTTGTCAGTAGGTAATTTAAAATTAAATGAACAATTAAATACCATCTATATACCTGTTAGAATGGTTAAAATTTGAAAAAAAAAAAAACTGACTTCAGCTGTTGGTAAGTGTGCAGAGCAATAGTAATTCTCATTCATTTGCTGCTGGGAATGCAAAGTGTTACAGCCACTTTGAAAGACAGTTGGGTGTTTCTTACTAAGTGAACTGTATTGTAGGCTCCATCAATTTATATCAACAAAAACATTGTACATGAATGTTTACAGCAGCTTTATACATAATCACCGAAAGCCAGAAGTAACCAAGATGTCCTTCAATAGATGAGTATATAAATAATGTACACATATATAGTGGAATATTAATTAACAATAAAAGGAAATGTACGATCAAACCCAGGGAAGACATAGGTGATTTGAAATTCATAGTGCTAAGGCCTGTAAGATGTTATTAATAGGGGAAACTGGATGTGGGGTACTCAGGAACAATCTGTACTATATTTTCAGTTTTCTATAAATCTAATACTGTTTTATAATAGAAATTTCATTTTAAAAGTCAAACATATTAAAGGCTATCTTAATATATTTCAGAATCATGAGTTACGGCTAACCATAGAAATTTCATGATGTATTGTTCTCTATTTCTTTCAAAATTAAAAGAAGAAAGTAAAAACAGAAAATTATATCCAGATTCTTAGAATCATGATGTTATTGAAATCTCCATGTTTCCCAGCCTCATTTGGTGAATTAAGTAGAGAAAACTCATGTAGTTAAGTTTTTCAAAATTGTCAACTTTTCATGGTGTCATGATAGCTTATCCTTCTAAGTAGAATTCTCAGAAGCAGAACTATCTTAACTATTGAGAGGTTGAATTTTTTTTTTTTTCATATTTGGTAAGATCAACAAAAATTCCCTGGTTTCAAATATGGTAAATTGAATTACCTGATAATTATACATATATTAATATTACACAGAAACAAGTTAAATAAGTACCTCTTATGTCTTCATTATGTACAGTATAGTAATCTAGTAGTTAAATAGATTGAGTTTATTCTTTGAATTCCTGTAATCATGTGTGACAATGATTTAGAATGACAATATCCCTGATTCATATTTCAGTGCAATAAAAATTCCTGATTGTTGCTTATACTCTGTATTGTTTGCATTCTGTCAAATACAATAGTTTACTTGATCTAGTTTATATTTGAGATTTATTTATTTATTTATTTATTTTTAAAGATTTTATTTATTTATTTTTTATTTGACAGACAGAGATCACAAGTAGGCAGAGACGCAGGCAGAGAGAGAGGAGGAAGCAGGCTCCGCTGAGCAGAGAGCCTGATGTGGGGCTGGATCCCAGGACCCTGGGATCATGACCTGAGCCGAAGGAAGAGGCTTTAACCCACTGAGCCACCCAGGCGCCCCTATATTTGAGATTTAAAACAAATGATGGCATGATATCTTGTGAATCAATCATTTAAATTGATTGTGACATCAGTATTTGAATTTTTTATGGATTCTTAGAAAGAAGTGCTTTTATTGCTATGGAATTTTACAGAATTTTACAGAATTTTGTTAGTTTTTTTTTTTTTAGTTTATTGCACTAATCTTATAGCTGTCATTAAGCAGAATCCAGGAGCTGACAGTTTCATTGTGACTATTGATTACATATTTTTTTCTGGTTTTTAAAATTTATTCTATGAGCATTATATTCCAAACCCAATTTTGCATTTATATTAACAATATTTGAAGGAAATATGTATTTATAAACTATTTTGTTACTAGAAGCCTCAGAGTTAAACTTCTTCTTCAGCATGGGGTGTTATGTCCTTTACTGATTTTTCCAAATAGCTTTTTATGGAAAAGAGTTGAAGAGATATTGAAAAAGTGATAACATCTTGGTTAGTCTGTTTATAATTACATTTACATATACTTTATAGCTTAAGAAATTTGTCACAATTGTTCTTTTTCACAGAAGCCATAGATCAAACTTTTACTTGTTTTAAAGCTATGGTAAATAAATGCACATCATTTTCCTTGTGTAAATAATCAATTTTAGTTATCATTTACAATGAGAAAAGTAGAAGTAAAGAGTTCCCCTTTTATGGAAGGGGAATCTTAAGGGAGTTTCCCCTTAGCATCAAAAGCAGATTCTCTTTGATGTGCCTTCTGGATCATTTCCTTCTAATTTCCCTATGTAATAGTTCCAGTCTCCTCCCTGATCCTCACATACTCCTGGTAAGCATTCTCTTTTTATTTTAATGGCCTTCCAATAAATTGTCTCTCCTCAAAATTATTGCATTGATCTGATTTGATAAAATGCATTTGAAACTTGCAGTGATTTGGTTTTGATCTTCTTTTTAATTTAGGTAGCTCTTAATTCTTTATGGAAATTGGGAACAATGATAGCTTGGAGAATAAATTACCAGAATATTCTGAAGACTAACTTTAGCCAGATCTTTCAATGTCTTTGTCACTATTTTTAAAAAACTTCCTGTTCTGTTCTGTGTAGTTGGTAAAGTTCTGCATCTTTTTTTTTACTTCATTTCTCTATACACTGAGGGAGATACTGATAAGCAGTAAAATGTCCAACAGTAAAGAATAATGGAGAGAATTTGTCATTCAAAACTTGAGTAATCCATTAATTGAACAGCCAACTCCTAAAATTATTACCATTACCAAACCTGAAGACCACAATGTGGTCTCTTTTTCAATTTTCATAGTCCTCATAGCGTCAGGTAAACAATAGGACCTTTTTTTGTTTGTCTGTGCATTCCATTTTTTACTTTGCCAGATCATTTGTAAATTTTATAAAATCTTACATATAAATGATAGAAATATTAAAAAAATGATTAGGTGGTTTTGATTCTGCTCAATTATTTTAGTATTTTCCTCCTATCAACATCATCATCTTAAGTTATTAAATCCTAAAACTTTAAATGTTGCCTATCACAATGGAAAAATGTATTTTTTTTAATTTTTTTAAGACTTTATTTATTTATTTGACAGATAGAGATCACAGTAGGCAGAGAGGCAGGCAGAGAGAGAGAGGAGGAAGCAGGCTCCCTGCCGAGCAGAGAGCCGGATGCGGGGCTGGATCCCAGAACCCTGAGATCATGACCTAGAGCTGAAGGCAGAGGCTTAACCCACTGAGCCACTCAGGTGCCCCGGAAAAATGTATTTTTTACTTCATTTTATTATACTTGCCATTCTGTATCATAATCATTTTAAAAATCTTAGATGGGATAATTTTTGTTTGTTTTGGTGATTGAGTCCAATTTGTATTGTGAATAATCAATAAATGCTATAAGCAATTAAAATAATGTATTCCTCATTTTTATGTCTGTTTTATTTTATTAAATCCTAAAACCCAAATAAATAAATATGTAATATAATTTCAGGTATAAATGCTATCTGGAAAATGAAATCAGTCTAAATGGATAGAGAGTGATGGGACAATTTCAGTAAGGGTAAGAGAAAGCACATTCTGAGATGACATTTTAGTGAGGTCTGATAAATGAGTGTAAAGCTCTGGAATAGGAACGATTATGATTTGCTCATGAGTGTCGTTACTGTGGATGAAGAGAATGAATAGAGAAAAACTCCAAAGGAGAGTAAGGGGCAGACTGTTTAGGACCTTGTACAACAGATGTGGACCATTCATAGAAACCACTGAATAATAAAATGGAAATGAAAACTCCTTGGGCCCAGATCCCAGTTCTCAAATAACATCAAGGACAGTTTCTGGTGAATAGGAGTAATTTATAAATGAAACGGTTAGGACTTAAATACATTGTATTTATAACAATAAATAAAAGGGTGAAGAATCCTTGAGAATAATTTCAAGCACACCCCCTTCCCTTCCTGCTGTTGCTGCCCCTTCTCCTCCTCCTCCTCCTTTTTCTTCTTTAATTAAGGAGATGAAAGCTCTTGAGGTTATTTTCACTTACTCATAGGTCCCTAAATTCAGTGCACTTTCCAATTTACAACTACAAACTTAAATGGAAATTTATAGTTGGAAAATTCTTTTTAGGACCTAAGCCTCATGTGATTCCACTCAACACTTCAAAACCTCTCAGATAATCAAATCTTTCAGTGAATAATTTTTATTTTCAAGTATATTGCTTTTCTAATGTAACACACATATCTTTAGGTTTTTCTCCTGTCCAGGACTTGAGGCACTGAATATTAATTATTCATTTTAAAAATATTTTTTGTGGAGGTTCATGTGGTTATAATAGGATAAGAAGCTTGAAATGTAGATACTTACACTGTTTTATATTTTTGATGGCTGAGGACTTTGTCTTAATCTATGATAATGCAGTTCAAGAACACAAAATATTTGACTGAATATTGAAGATATATTCTAAGTCAGCAATCCCATATCTTATGAGTACCCATGGGAGGCTATTGCCATTATACAAACAGAAGTCTGCCCAGCATTCCCAATCCCCTTGCCCTGTTCTTATTTTTCATACTTCTCATTAGATCCTAACATATACCTAATGTAATACTGCAATTAGTCTATTGGGGAAAAAATTGTAGTCTTTCTCACTCCCATCATATTATAAGCTCCACAAAGGTAAGAAGTTTTATCTTTATCATCCTATGATGTACACTCTTTAAAAAAAAAAAAAAAGGCATTCAGTATTTAATAGACATTTGAATAAAAAAGTGAACATATACATAAAATTATTCCTTGAGTTTTCAAATAACAGTGAAAATAGAAGACCTTTGTATGTTCTGTAGATATAATTCCAGTAAATAAATACATTAATAGAATTTATAACATTTTATATTCTATATTGTAGTATGGTGAAGTATTCATTCACTAAAACACTATATATCAATGATAAGTAAGAAAAAGCAATTGTATATCATGGAATGTGCATATCATCACATTTAGCAATGTGACAGTGTGCATAGCTCTGAATAATGAGAATTCTACATCTATACTAACACTTGACATTATCAATATAACAATAAAATAAATAAAAGCCAGTATACTGGGTTTCCAGTAGTATATCATGTGGTTTATATTTTCCTGACTTAATAACTTTGAGACTTTTAAAAAATTGTTTTATGGCCACTGGTGCTTTCTGTTCTCTGAAATGTCTATTTATATGACTTTTACTTATTTTCTGGTGTTGTTCAGTTACCACTTTAAAAAAAAATCTGTATATTTTTGTTGTTGCTCTTGATTTTATATGTGGCAAGTAATTTCTCTTGCTTGGTAGCTGCTTTTTATACTTTTATTAATGAGTAACTTTGATGACATAACTTTGAATTTTTAATGTGTTTAAATTAGTAAATATATCCTCTTTCCGTTTTTTCTTTTTTTTGTTGTTTTTTCTTTCTAATTTAAAGAAATCTCGCTAATTTTGAGGTCACAGTGATAGTCTTCTAAATGCAGTACAAACATCTTCAATATTCTGCTTTTAATTTTAAAGTTTAGAAAGTATTTTTGTGTATATAAAGGATGAGATCATCATCCAATTTGATTTACTTCTTTATGGTTAACCTGCTCTGTCAGACCATTTTCATAATAATGTCTTGAAAAGCAATCTTCAGTCAACAACCTGTCTTATATAGTTTCCTCATATGCATGCATCTGTTTCTGAGCTTTCTAATCTCTTTGAATTATCTATTCACACTAACATCAAACTACTTAATTACTGTGTGTTTATAAGTCTCTTTAACATAACTTGGTGTCTGTCAAGACAAATTATTCTCACTTTGTTCTTAGATATTCTTGACTTTTCAACTTCTGAAAGATTTTTGGCATCAAACTGTTAAATTTCATCAATAGATTATGTTGGGGCTTTAGAATGAACTATCAATTTAAAAAGAAATGGTATTTTATTTCAAGTTTAATTTCATCTTTTCTATAAATATAATGTAGTTATCCATCTATCAAGGTTTTCTGAATGGCTTCTAATTTACTAATTGTCTCTTTATGTGTCTCTAATTAATTACTTAACATATTCTAGGGCGCCTGGGTGGCTCAGTCTGTTAAGTGTCTGCCTTCTTCTCAGATTGTAATCTCAGGGTCCTGGGATCACAGCCCCAGGTTAGGTGTTCTGCTCAGTGGGGAACCTACTTCCCCTTCTCCCCCTGCCTGCTGCTCCTCCTGCGTGTGCTCTTTCTTTCTCTCTCTGTCAAATAAATAAAATCTTTAAAAAAAAAATAACATACTCTGTTAGACTTTAATGTTTGCAATTATTTAATTTATTTCAAGAAATTCTATTGGCTCTTTTTCAAATCTTTGTAACATAGTCCTTTGTTGCTTGCTTTTTTGAATAATATATTTATCTTGATGTCTGTAATACATAAACATTTTATATTATTAATCTCATAAACTAATGTATGAAGTTCTGGGTCATGAAGAGTTAAATTCTTTCGTTAGTTATTAATTGTCATCTCTTTGTCTTAGGCTTGTTTGGCTAGATTTGGCTTGTTCCTTCATGTTTGGGTACATAATTATGAATTTGTTAAACTTAGTCTCAGGAAACTAAGGAACTTGCCTTGGTCGTGCTTTTATCTTAAAGAAGATTTGCTGCAGATTCACTATCTGAGTCTACTTTAATTGGCTATCCTCCTAACACTCCTACGAAGTGTTAGTAGTGCATATTAATGCATGGGGTACATTGGGCCCATGTAAGAGAGAGTCTATGGTTGCAAATTATAGCAGAGAGTATTATTATTGCTGGTTTTAATTTTTTTCATAATGTGGATTTCTTATTGGTTCTTTCTTACCTGTAACTGGGGTTTTTACAGCTCGACCTCTTATAATATGTAATTACTCATTTTAAGTATCTTGACTTTTTTAAGAGCCTCTAACTCAACTGCTCTCAACAATGCAAACAGGGTTTAGGCTACTATTCTCCTTACATGACTAAAAACATTGAGATTCTAGGTTTCCAATACTTGTCAATTCTTCCAAAGTAGCCTAAATTTCGTTTTTTTTTCAGTGTATTGATTTAACATCATGTGTGTGTGTGTGTGTATTTGCCTTTTGAGATTTCTTGCAAGCTTAGTAATACATTGAACATGTTTCTTACAGTGTCTCTACCAACAAGGTATTTTATGGAAACAAGATCTCTCAGACCATCTAGTCTTTTCATGGATATATGTAGGTTTAATGATGTTAATTCTGGTTACCTATGAAGTTGATTGGTCATATTTGGTATTTGATGAATGTTTACTGTATGTAATGTGCTAAATTAAAATTTTTAAACATTTTCACTAACTTTTTGTAGAAAAAATTTAATTCCTTCTTTTCTCTCTTGTTCTATTATTTTATTCTTACTCATCTTTCCTCTTACTGTTTCATTAGAGGGAAAAATTTCCATAATTTCATTTTGTTATTATTCAGCAAAATATGAGGTTAAAAATTGTTTCTCCTATAACATAAATAATTAGGAAATGGGTAGAGAGAAATGGATAGTTGGAAGATTTTCACTATATCTATATTCTTTAGAATTTCATCATTTGTCCATAGTATCACAACAATTTTATAGTATTTTATGTTTTTTATGTTATTCTCTATGACTCACAAGACTGTCCATGTGTTTCTGATGGAAGCATTGTGTATAACCCACCAAACTTTGTGTCCATTATACCATTAAACAAAACTACATCCTAGTGAGGGATATGAATTTCATAATTTTAGTAATATATAAATAGAAATAGTATTAATATTTAAGTATCAGTATTTAGTCTAGAACACAATTTTACATTTTAAATAACCCTGTGAGATAGATATTCATATCAATATTAGAAAAAATGAAGAAATCAAGCCCTGAGAGTCAATATAAGCTTATCACATAATTAATAATTTACAAGAGCATAATTTCATGCTTACTTTCAATATCTCTGATTCTACAGATATTTAATACTTGATTATCAATTAATAGCTTAGTGTCTGATTAGTGCTTGTAATGAGTTCATTGTCAATAATACACTATTTGTGATATTACATAGGTATTTAAACATTTCAGTAATTTAATATGAGTGGAATACATTTTCTTTATTTGTTGTTTGAGGCAAAAGAAAGTGAGAGAGGCTTTCCAGGTCAGTCCCTTAGGGGACAGTTGTAGCAGTTTAGTGTGAAATGCTTGAAATGCATGATGGTTTTAACTGTCATATTTAATTCTTGTAAGTGTTTGGCCAAGTATGAAGTAATAGGAATCAGAGGCATTTTTATGTGATTGAAAACTGGCTGATTTTTATTAGTTATTGAAGTTTTAAAGGTAGTGATTATTGATCTCTGAGATATATCCTTATTTTTACTTTAGCACTTTTTTATTAGCTAGATCTGAACTATTTATTATAAGAATGTAATGTTAATTATGAGGTTATTATTTTTGGATTTTAAAATACTTGAGTTTACTTATACTTGGGTAGTAAAATCCTTCTACAAATATTCATATCTCCTTATAATTCCTCAGAAATTAAAAATATTATGTGACAAAGTCTGTTTACAGAGACTTCATCAAAGAAGAGCTATGGATAGCAAATAAGGACATGAAAAGTTGATTGGGTTTATTAGTCATTATGAAAATGTAAATTAAAACTAAAATGAAATACCATTATATACCATTGAATACCATTAAATGCCATTAAATATTATTAGAGTACCTAGGGAAAAAAATAATAATCCCAAGTGCTGATGAAGATGCAAAACAATTGTAACTCACACATTGATAGTGGGAATATAAAATGGTTCAACCAATATGGAAAACAATTTGTCAGTTTCTAATGAAGTTAAACCTACACTTACATGACTCAGCAATCTTACTCTTAAATATTTATCCTACAGAAATGAAGACAACTGTCTACATGAAAACCTGTCAAAAATATGCATAGCAGATTTATTCATAATTATCAGAAATTGAAAACTACCCAAATGTCCCTCAGCTGATGAATGGATTTGTAAGTTGTGGTACACAGATACAATTGAATTTTAGTCATATCAATAAAAAGAAAATAGAAGAATGACTACTGACATATGCAATAATATGGAAGAATCATAAAAGTGTTATGCTGAGAGAAAGATGCCAGAATTGAAAGTTTACATTCTCTATGATTCCATTTAAGTAATGCTTTGGAAAAGACAAAACTATGGGGACAGAACCTGTGTTCTGTCAAGGGTCACTAAGACCTGGGGAAAGGAGATTGACTACAAAGGGCTATGAGAAAACATTTTCAGGTGACAGACTGCTTTGTAACTTGATTGTGGTATAGTTACATATCTATATACACTTTATAAAACTCATTGATCTAGAAACTTGAAAACTTAAAAGAGTGAACATTATGCATGTAAATTTTGCTTTGATAAACCTGACAAAACATTCATGATTTTATTTTTTCAATAGTCTTATGTGTGGATTTAAAAATTCCCAAATATACTGAAAGAGTAGAAGTAAGTATTATGGGTTGAAGCTGCCAAGACCTTGATTTTAGAATTTGTTTAAAAGACATGTAAAATAATAATAATAATAATATATAAAAGTCATGTAAATTTTCCAAGGGGGAGGGGAGTGCCTGGATGGCTCAGTTGGTTAAATATCAGACTCTTTGTTTCATCTCAGGTCATGGTCCCAGGATCCTGAGATCCAGCCTCATCCCTGAGTAGGCCCGGTGGGGAATCTGCTTGAGGATTCTCTCCAGCTTGTCCCTCCCCTATGTGTGTATGCCCCTGCGCATGCTCTCTCCTTCTCTCTTTCAAATAAATAAATAAATCCTTTTTTTTAAAAAGGCATGTAAATTTTCAAAAGTAACCACTCAAATAATGACTTCTGTATCATGTAAGGTTTAAAGGAATTAGAAAACAAACACACAAAACAAAACAAATTTGATTTTTTTTTTCATTCAGTAAACATTTATTGAGGATTTACAATGTGCCAGATACTGCTGTAGGCACTGTGGATACTGACAAAAGGCACACTGACTGCCCTCAAGGAATTCATTATTTAGCTGGGGGCACAACTAAATAAACAGTTAAAATACAATGTGATTAAAACCATTCACTAGAGGGGAGTGAATGATTTACTTCAGTCCTGGAAATGGAAGACTTACTGTATGATTTTAAAGAACTCTTATTCAAATACATCTGAGTTCAAATCTCAGCTCTATCACTTGTTTAATATTATATATTTAGGCCAATTATTCATCACTCTAAGCCTCAGTTCCCTTGCCTGTAAAATGGGGAGAATAACAATTACCAGTTCACTGATGCATACTGTTTCATATTTACTGAAGCATAATTGACACACAGTAGTATATTAGTTTCATGTGTACAGCACACTAATTAGACATTTGCATACATTGAAAGATGGTTACCACAAGTTTAGTTACCATCTGTCACCATATGAAATTAATGCAATAATATCAACTGTGTTCCATGCCGTGCTTTATATCCCCATGACTTATTTATTTTATAACTGGAAGTTTGTACCTCTCAATCCCATTCAGCCGTCCCAACTCTCCTCCACTCTGACAATCACCACTCTTCTCCTGTATCTATGAGTCTGGATTTTTTCTTCTGTTTGTTGTTGCTGTTTTTTGATATGTGTATATATTCCACATATAAGTGAAATCACATGATATTTATCCCTATCTGACATATTTCGAAAGGTCCATCCACGTTGTAACAAGTGGCAAGATTTTGTTTATTTTTTTAATGCCTGAGTAGTGTATGTGTGTCCATTCATTTGTCAGTGGACACGTAGGCTGGTTCCGTATCTTGGCTATTGTAAATGATACTGTGATGAACATAGGGATTCTTATATCTTTTTGAATTGATGCTTGTTTTCTTTGGATAGATATATAGAAATGTAATTGGTGCATCGTATGGTATTTCTAAATTGATGTTTTAAAAAATCAGAAAAAATAAACATTGGCAAACTAAAATTCAAAAAGTGAGATGAAACTCTTGAGGCCTTAACTCGTCACTTTCTGTGGAAAGCCTTCCATAGACATCCTATCTGAAATTACAACATCCCAGACATTTTTTATTTCCCTTCTGGCTTTTTTTTTTTTTTTAAGATTTTATTTATTTGACAGAGAGAGAGAGAGAGAGATCACAAGTAGGCATAGAGGCAGGCAGAGAGAGAGGGGAGGAAGCAGGATCCCTGCGGAGCAGAGAGCCCGATGTGGGGCTCGATCCCAGGACCCTGAGATCATGACCCGAGCTGAAGGCAGAGGCTTTAACCCACTGAGCCACCCAGGCACCCCTCACTTTTTTGTCTGCTTTACCAAATATGCTACCTCAAATATTATATTATACTTTATTTTATTTTTTAAAAATCTTATTTATTTATGAGAAAGAGAAAGCTTGCACATGCAGAAGCAGGAACAGGGGGCCAGGCAGAGGGAGAAGCTGCTCAGCAACTCCAAGCTCTATTCCCAGACTCCAAGATCATGACCTGAGCTGAAGGCAGATGCTTAACGGAGCCACCCAGGCGCCCTTCAAATATTATATTTTAAAATTATTTTTAATCTTAATTGTAAATTACACATGTGAAGGCTTTACTTATTATTCTTTTACTTATATAATACCAGCACCTAATAACTAAGTACAAGTTTAATATGTATTTATTGAATGAATTAGCAAATTATTGAACACAATAAGCTTGGTTTTTGACATACAAACAATAACTACAAAAAGAAACAATTCATCCTTTAGTGCGTAGCCACGTATTTAAATGACCTAAACTAAACCACATATTTACAACTTGCTTAATACAACTGCAAGAGCTGTGAAGGTATGAATCATTATCAAATGTAGTTAACAGCTACAATTTTTTAAAATGAATTTTTTAAAAAATGAGAAGAGTTATAATGCCTGAATTGACCTTAAAAATGCAAATGATTCATTCAGATAATATAAATATTGCAAAGGTCTTATTTGCAAGACAGCCTACATGGTTTCCTTCATGGTTAGAAAAATGTTTTAAAGTTTGCTGGCCTTTCCTCAGCAGAGTTCCAAGACAAGATGAAGCTCTAAAATCTTAAAGCAGTGACTCTCAAAGTGAGGTCACAGGAGAATCAGGATCACCTAGAAACTTATAAGAAGTGTAAATTCTCAAGCCCCACCCAAGACCAGTTTATTTTATTATTTTATTTTATTTTATTTTGAGAGAGAGTGAGTGAGAGAGAGAGAACACAAGTGGGGAAGGGGCAGAAGGAAAGGGAGAAGCAGACGCCAGCAGGAAGCCTGATGTGGGGCTTGATCCCAGGAGCCCGGGATCATGACCTGAGCTGAAGGCAGACATTTAACCAACTGAGCCCCCCAGGGACCCACCAAGACCAGTTTAATCTGAACCACTGAGGGTTGGTTCCAGAAATTTATTATAAAAGTCCTCCAGGTGATTTCATTTGAATTAAAGTTTGTGAATGTCTTAAGGGATCCATTATGTGTTAATTTTTCTGAAACACATTTTGAATGGTACTAAATATATGTCATCCTTAGGGGAAATTAAGAAAATAGTCATTTTTCTTTTTGCTTCTTAAATTTTTTTTTAAAGATTTTATTTATTTATTTGACAGACAGAGATCAAAAATAGGCACAGAGGCAGGCAGAAGGGGAAGCAGGTTCCCCGCTGAGCAGAGAGGCGATGTGGGGCTCCTTCCCAGGACCCTGAGATCATGACCCGAGCCGAAGGCAGAGGCTTAACCCACTGAGCCACCCAGGGGCCCCTGAAATATTTTTTCTTGAATAATTTGTCTTCCTCTTGAATGACATCATTCAAAAATTCCCTTAGTGTCTCTGTGTTGGTAGTATATACTATTAGCTTTCGATTCCATAAAATCTAACAGAAAAAGAAAAAAAAAAAGAGAGAAAAGAAAAAGAAACAAACAATCTATATTTACATCACAGATTTTATTAGGTGAAGTTGTGATAGCTAAAAACATAAAGATTTTATTTGGATTATAAATAAGCAATGTTCTGAAGCAGGGTGTTCCAGGATTCTATCATGAAACACCATTTTAGCTCCCTAGTATGAGGAAAGTAAATGAAACATGAGAAAATGAAGTATCTTCCATGTCAATAATGGTGTTTACTTTATATATGATAACTTGAAATAAAGTCAATAACTTGGGGCAATTTACGGGAGGAACAGTCTCAGACGGCATGTATTCACCATTGAGCAGTTCTAAATGAGACTGAACGGTTCCCAACATTTATTTTGTGAGCAATGTTGTAAGATTTGTTTAAGCACCTAAGGGAAAAGGAACAGAGCTGTTCTTGGCATAAGATTTGTGGATGAAGTATGTTCTGTTACCACTAATAGTAGAAAAAGTAAATTTCCTATCAGTGGTTCTTACAGTAACCTTAATATATTTATTACAAAAGTCAGAAGAATTACACTCTGTATTTTGAGAGGGCAGTGATGCTACATTTTTTTTTTTTTTGAAATATCACATCATAATATAGTGGTTAGGAAAGCAGAAACTGAAGATCCTCTGCCTAAATTCGGATTCTGGTGTTGCAATTTTCTCATCTATAGAACAGAAAGAATAGTAACACCATACCTTCTAGGTTTGTTATGATTATTAAATGAATTAAAATATTAAGTTACTTCAGTACCCTTGGATCAGAATATGCATTATATAAGTAATAAACAAAATGATGTGCAGATAAGTTACCTAGAAAAATTTGTTTAAGAAAATGTTTCTTATCTATATACCTATATATGTAGGTAGGCCAAATACATTCTGTTCTTTTTGCAGCATTAATTTAATCTAGGTGCTTCAGTTCAACAATGAATGTTTATTAGTAAGCACCCACAGTATGTATCAGTTTCTGAAGTTGTAAAAGTCATATCTGAAATAGTTTCTATTTGTTGTATCATTCCCTAACCCAGTGATCAAATATTTCTTAATCAACTGTTTGTGTATGACCTTGTGCTAGGGAATGTAGACGATATGAAAAGAATGAAAACGTGTTGGTCTTGAGGAGCTTTTCAATTCAGTAAATTAGATATAGATGCAATACAGCAGATGACTAACACATGTGGAAGGTGAATCCTTCCAGCTTAAACAGGAAAAATAGTGACAATTTTAATGTTTCCTCAGTGCTTGGGAGGATAAAGGACAATTGAATCTTACAAAAATCCTGTGAAATAAAAATATGATTGCTATTCCCATTTAATAGTTGTGGGAATGACAAATCAGAAATTGTAAGGTAACTTTTCAAATTACATAGCCTACGGTTGACAAAACTCAGAACTGTATTGAGACTGATTTGGTTCCAAAGCAAATCCTTTTTTGTCTACTTCATATATAAAAGGATGACAGAAATAAAATCAATTTCAACTTCTATTAGAGCATCCTTTTTGTCTTAACCTCTGTTATGTCTTATTGGTTGATCTTTAGTGATTGGAGAGTACTGACTACTTAGGTCTCGCTTCAGTAAATGAATATATTATATGAAACCAACCATGATGTAATTAATGTTGCTCATTGTACAATAACAAAACAAGAACTGAAATTAAATTCTTCTGATGTACTATTATGGTAGAGTATCTTATTTCCTAGAAACCTTGAGAAAACATTAAAACCAATGAGCTCAGTATTAACTTTACCATTTTATTATGTTTGTTAAAGAATAGATAAATTTAAATAATCACTTAAATATGTTGGTGAAGAAATGTAAAAATAAAGTTTCCAAAGAGAACTTAAATAATTTCTAAATATCCAGACTGGCCAAATACTTGATTCTGTCCTTCCTTTCTGCATTATCATTATAATCTGAACAGTTTATTTATCCCAACAATAGATGTTTTTTATGAAGCATCTACAATACATTGCATGTCATGATTTATTAGACATAAATATCTACATCATAATGAGATGTAGTTTGTGTTCTGGGAATGTAGCAGAAAAATATATCAGCTCTACTTTAAGGTACTAAGGACTTAGCATAATATCAAAGGAGTTGACATTTGTATGGGGACTTTAAGAAATAGAGTATCTTGGGGCATCTGGGTGGCTCAATCAGTTGAGCATTTGCCTTTGGCTCAGTTCATGATCCCAGAGCCGTTGGGATTGAGCATCAGGCTCCCTGCTCAGTAGGGAGCCTGCTTTTCCCTCTCCCTTTGCCTGCCACTCCTCCTGCTTGTGCTCTCTCTCTGTGAAATGAATTAAAAAAAAAAAAAAACCTTAAAAAACAAAACAAAACAAAAAAATGGAGTGTCTCCCCAAGTAAAGATAGTAAGAGAAGGCATTTTTGGGACAATATAACACAAAATGAAAGTCCATGCTGTGCTCTGGAATTCCATTCCTGAGTGTATATACAATGGATTCCTTCTTTTTTGACTATGACATATCTTCAACCGTGTCAACTGATTTATCCTTATAAAGCATACATTTCACCATATTTCTTTTTTTCCATTAAGAGAAAAATAACCTCCAGTTAAATTAATAATGAAATCCAGTTTTAGAATTGCAACCAAGATAATATTAGCTCTGGAATTTTAGAAAATTTTTCTTTGTATTAAAGAGCTGACTTGTTGTAACTTCTGAGACGTCCTAGGTCTGGTCTGTATATTGATGTGGTGATAGTTATATCATCATCATCATCGTCATCGTCATTATCAACTACTACTAATTAAAGAACTCTACTCTCTGCCAGGCGTTGTAGTTGGAATTTTACATCAATTATCCCATTTAATCTTCACCTCAGTCTTCCAGGTTTGTTATCACACTTTTGGCAAATAAGGAACTCGACAGACAGTGATTACATAGTTGTCTTGAGTCAAATCACTATTAAGTTAGGACATATGTATTTCAATTTAGGATTGTTAGATTTTAAAACCATCATACATCTTGGAAGTGGCTGTGGAAAGAACACTGAAACTGAACGTAGAAGTCTTGGTCAAATTTAACTTTTGCCTTTTAACTGGGTACTTGCCACAGTTCTGTTCCGTTTGACAAGCAATTTAATAATGATTGAAACTGTCTTTTTTTTTTCCTCTCTCTCATCTCATTTTTTTTCCTTCTCTCTCTCTCTCTTTCTAAGATTTGTTTATTTGAAGGGGGGGGAGGGGCAGAAGGAGAAGGAGTGAGAAACTCAAACAGACTCCACACTGAGCCCAGCATGGGCCTAGATCTCAGAATCCTGAGATCAGACCTGAGCCAAAACCAAGAGTTAGTCGCTGTAGTGGACTGTGCCACCCAGGTTCCCCTCCTTCTCTTTTGAATTCTTTTTTTTTTTCTCCCCCCAAGATAAGGATCCAAATTCATATAGTCATTCTTTATAGGGCAGGTTTCCTGGATTCTACAACGAGACCAGGGAAGAAGGAACTGTGGCTATTACTTCTTTTAATCCTGACATTTTGCTTCCTTGCCTGGATGACATTAGAGTTTTTACTGAGGTCATCATGTCACATGGTTGACTTATATAAACTTTCAGTCAAGTAAACTAATCACCCTGGAACCACCTGGACAAAAGCAGTGGGAGAGAGTCAAAAAAAGATTCTTCAATTTTATAAGGCCCTCACCTGCCAAACCAAACTCCCAAGGCTGTTTGTACCTACAAGATATTTGTCATGTAATAGGCTCCTATTTATGATTATCCTCATCGTTGATATTTATAATTCCACTGTCAGTCACATTTTAACATTTTAGTATAAGACTTTAAAAAACTATAATTTCTTGCCAATGATCACTAATAAATGTGTAATTTATATTTGTTTTTATTCTAACTTTCTCCAAAGATACCAAGGTGTACAGAGGATTATCAGGAGTGTAAGCACTTTAAGGCACTGCCTGTGTTCCTTTAATATGGGTCACCATAAGACTCCCTGCTTCTTAGGAAAGGGAATATAGGACAGGTTCAAGACCAAAGGCCATACTAATAATTATTATGACATTTTTGGTCACACAATCACATAGGTAAGGATGATTGTAAAAGCAGCTGTCAAGATAATCCTTCTGGACTATGCAAGTTCTATGCAGATTTTAGTTGACATCAGTGTACTAACCTCAGGGCTATGCAGGGACACAGAGTACCAACAGTGGTCTTATTCAGAGAGATGGAAGAAATATAAATGAGAGAGATAATCTTCATGAGTTACAAATTTCACAAGAAGATTTGTTCTCCATACTTGAAGTGATCTTGGAAAACATGACTCCCCTGTTAAATAGTCACCCAAGTTACAGACATTTCATAGCAATAGAAAACTCAGCCTAACTCATGTGATGTATCATTATTTAATATTTAATGATTTTAGCTGAAAGAAATAATGTAGCAGTTTTGTAGCAAGTTTAAATGTAGCAAATTTAAATGCCTATGGTGAAAGAAATTGACTTCTGGGACTCCGTATTACAACTGATATTCAGAAAAATATGAATAAAGAAAACCAAGAATCTGCATGAATTTCTTTTACTCTTTTTGATTATCACTATCTTTCTGAAATTAATCAATATACATTTTGTTAATGGCTTTTCACGTCACTCATTAATACTCTGCTGAATTACATAACCTAGTTTGACTAGAGGGTTTCAAGTAGACAATTTTCCTAGCAAAAGTCCTAAGCTAGGCCTGCCCTGAATACAAGTATACAACTAATCTGAAAGGAAGGGCTTGTCTTGTTGTATAAACAAAATGGTGATAAAGTACTTCCTGAAATTTAACAGGTTGCATACTTAGCTATTTTGCAGATGGGGTTACTGGCAAAGAACTGCCAGTGTGCTTTATCCAAGCACCATCAGGAACACAGACAGTTGAGCAGGATGGGTTTATTAATCATTATAGCAAGGGAATACACACACCATGGGAAACTGTTGCGTATTTCAGTAGGAGGGTGTCCTAAAGATACTGCTGAGGATTTGGCTTTGCTTGGGTAACCTTAGAAAGGGTCTAAGGAAGTAGAGATTCACTTTGGATTGGGTGTTGTCGGGAAGTGTGGGCAACTCCAGAGTTGTCTATCTCAACAGATCTTACTTACAGGGAGAATAGTGTAGAGAGAGGATAAAGTTATAATTAGTAAGGCAGTAACAGTCACTCATTTAGCAAGAGAGGAGGATATTTTTTATTTCGTAGTTTGTACAGTGACTTGAAAGCACATGTTTTATGAGATTGTTAATATCCAACAGAACAGTATGCCTTAGCTGTAAGTCAGAGTAGTAGGTAATATTGAGACCAAGATCAAGTCAGGTAAGTTCTGGATGTTAGGACTATCTTGTCTTTTCTTTCTCCCCTCCTTCCCTCCTTGTCTCTCTCTCTCCCTTCCTTCCTTTCTTCCTTCCTTCCCTCTCTCCCTCCCTCTCTCTTTCTTTCTCTTTCTCTCCTCTCTTAATGGAAAAACAAAAACAAAAACAAAAATACAAAAAAAAAAAAAAAAGCCCTGCTAGCCTGGCACTCTTGGGATTGGTGTTAAGAACTCATTATAAGGCAATAGAACTCATTATGCTCTTAAGAACTCTTAAGAACTCAATAGGGCAATAGAGGTCTTGCTCCATCAACCTCACTAAGATGTGAGAACAAAAAAGTCTTAAACCATATCATGCCATATTTACCAAATTCATTTTAGGCAGCAGGCACAAAAACTGTCATACAAGGGACTCCTGTATGCTTAGGAAACCCTTGCAATCTCAGTCTTCAGACTCACTAAGCTCCTTACAGGAGAGGTTCTTACTGAGAAGAACACAGTGAGGTAAAGCACGGCTCAGAAAACCTTTTCTGTGAAGGCCTGATGGTAGATATATAAGGTTTTTTGGACTATGTGGTCTCTCTAACAACAACTGATCTCTGCTGCTGAAGTCCCCAAAGAAGCCAGAAGATGAGCTGTGTTCCAATATAACTTTATTTAGAAAACAGTCAGGGGTCCTTTTTCTGGCCTGTGGATTGTAGTTTTTAGAACCCTGACAAGGAGGCCAGATGAGCCTCTGGTCATATGGGGCAACTTCCTCTGTGAAAAGAAATGATACAGAACCAAACAGATCTCACAAGGGCTTTAGGACTCATGGACTTTCTTTCTTTTTTATTTTTAGATCTTTTTTAAAGATTTACTTATTTATTTAAGAGAGAGAGAGTGAATGGGGGGAGGGACAAAGGGAGAGGGAAAGAGAATCCACAAGCAGATTGTGCTGAGCACAGAGCTGGATAAGGGGCTCCATCGCAGGACCCTGAGACCATGACCTAGGCCAAAACCTAGAGTCAGATGGTAACTGCCTGAGCTCCCAGGCTTTCCTCTTTTTTTTTTTTTTTTTTTTTTTAAGGTTTGTTTATTTATTTTAGAGAAAGCATACCAGAGAGTGAGCAGGGGGAGGAGCAGAGGGAGAGAGTCAAGCTGACTCTGCACCGAGCACAGGAGCCTGATATGGGGGTGGATCCCACAACCCCAGACCAGGACCTGAGCTGAAACCAACAGCGGGCCCTCAGTCAACCTGACCAGTACCACCCAGGCGCCCCAGGGCTCATGCGATTTCTACCTGGCATATGAATATCTTATGGTAATTAATGAAGTATCTTATGTAGATTTTTATCCCCAAATCTGCAGTGAGTCCACAGCTGTCCCTACAATGTTGATTCTTGTTTAAGGTAATTCAAATTCTAACTAATCACTCCCAGGGTTTATACAAAAGTTAACTTATCTGTGATTCAGACTATTTTTACCAAAGTACTTTAAATTACATTCAGATGATTTGTCTATTAGGCTTTTCTTTGTTAGGATAGAAATTTACTCTGATACTTTAAGTATTAGATATTGAATGTGGAGATACATGTATTGATAAGAAAGACACACAGGGGGTTTATGGGAGGACCAAGAACCATACTACATTCCTACATTCCGTCTTTAGGAAGGTTGTTTGGAATGGAATGTCATGCAGGATGACGCTACAGGAAGTGCTCAATTTCTGTTTTGTTTTCGCTATCTTTTTTTGTGTTTTTTAAAGATTTTATTTATTTATTTGACAGAGAGAGAGATCACAAGTAGGCAGAGAGGCAGGCAGAGAGACAGGGGGAAGCAGGCTCTCCACCAAGCAAGAGAGCCTGACATAGGGCTAGATCCCAGGACCCTTAGATCATGACCTGAACTGAAGGCAGAGTCTTAACCCACTGAGACACCCAGGCACTTCTCCCTCTCTTTTACTATGACTCAATTCTGCTCTTTCTCTGATCCACTGCTTTATCTATTCAGTACCTATCCTTTTGCCTTCAAAACTTTATATCAGTCATAGGTTTTTCTTACGCATACTTTCGGCTTTCTCCTAACCTTGGCTCTGTCATTGCCTCTCCCTTTCAGGTATTTCCAAGGGTGTTCCTGCTTCCAAATATTTAGTTCTCCATACAGTTCCCATTCAAATTCTCCAGAGAGAGAGTTAATTGACAAAACATGAAATTGTGGTGAAAGAACTGTTCTGCTCATGTCTGTTTAAGATTTTGTTTATTTAGAGAGAGAGAGAGTGAGAGAGAGAATGAGAGGGGAGAAGGTCTAAGGGAGAAGCAGACTCCCTATAGAGCAGGGAGCCTGATGTGGGACTGGATCCTGGGACTCCGGGATCATGACCTGAGCCCAAGGCAGTCGCTTAACCAACTGAGCCACCGAGGCGCCCTCTTGTTTGTTTTTTAAACACAAGTTTTTTCAGGGGTGGAGGCTCTATATAGTATAATGTTGTCTTTTTTCCCATATTAACTTGACATTAACATCTTACATATTAATATACCAAATTACAATTCCATGGATGAGTGAGAGATTGAGCGAGTGAGTAAATGAATGAACTAAAAGTTGAAGCTATGAGAGTATTAACTTTCATTATCACAGGAGTGCTGACAATTTTTAATTTAAAATTATTTGGGAGTCCAAAAGAAAAGCAGCAAAGCTTTATTCATTTGAGACCTCATTAAATGCCAGAAACGGAGCTTGGTATATTTTCATGTTCCCTTACTGAATATCCACAAAGCCCTCTAAGGCTGATATTATCTAGAGTTTTTCACTTGAGGAAATTGAAGCTAAAAGTGTGTAGCTTTTTTAGTATACTTCACTAGTTAATTGTGGGACTGGACAGTCTCTCCAAGGCTATATAATTCCTAAACTTTCTGTTGTACCGTGTTGCCCCAAAAGCCAGAACAGTGGCAGGAACAGGGATTTATGGGGTGAGTTTCCAAGAATTGACCTTGAGAGAGGGCAGTTATCAAGGGGAATCATCAACAAGACACATCAAGAAGTGGCATAGTGATCAGAATGTATTTCTGATCAAACTGACTCCTTTCAGTTTTGCATGTTGGTGCCTCTGCCTATCCTTACTGACAGGAAGTAATCACAGCTCGTTTTTCAGTGTCAGGTAGGTAGAGGTAAATCCTATGGTTTTATTCCCAAAACCAGAGACAATTGTATGGCAGATGATAGATTTTTGCCATTTCACTTACGCTTCTGTATCTCACACTTAGCCCAGTCCCCTCAAGCTGCCCTGTGGATTTCCAAGCACTCTGCTTAGACTTCTTTCCAGGGCTCTGCTCTCCTCCAATGACTTAGGAAATTCCCTTGCCCTTTATATTTCCCTTTGGTGCAGGCACGGGAGGAAAGGCCATTCCCATTACTGAGAATCTAGTCCTACTAACATTACTGTAATTGCTTTTTAGGAATGACTGATTGCATGCACTCAGGGGACATTTGCAATATAAAAGGAGAGTTTATCAATCCAAATAGCAAATTACTTGGGAGTGTTAGGAACTTGTTTGCAGGTAGCATTTCCAGGGTCACTTGACCTCCTTCAACCATCTCACTCCCGTAGCTCCTAGTACAAAACATAAGTCACTGGATTGGGACTACATTGGTGGGAAACTGCCCTTTCCCACCTAAGAGTGTGGAATATCTTACCATAAGAGGCTGACTTTAGGGACAAATATGGTTATATCTAGGGGTGAAAACATGAATAATAGTCAGGCTGAGGAAATTGCAGGACTGGAGAACATTTGTAAAAGGAGAATTTGCCATCAGTGCATTTGCAAGAGACCTTCTAAGTGAGGGATCCCGCCCCGGATATATTTACCTACTTTCTTCATAACAGTGATTTTTAACTATTCGCTGCTTTTTCAACTGTCTGAATCCTTTTATCTTTATAGAGCGTATCTCCTCCCACCCTGAAGCTGACAAACACAGTCCTGATCTAATTTAATACCTACGTTAGAGTACGTTTTAGATAGCATATCACCAAGTCCATGAACAGCTATGCTAATGTATGAAGTAACTCAGCACTGCTCGAAACACATTGCTGTTGCCAACACCATAAAATCCCATTTACTTTTGCTTAAAAGTGTTTGATATTGAATTTGTTTTCCCCTGGACTGTAATTAACAACATTCTCAACTGCTTACAAGATTCAATTGACTGGCAATATTAATCACACAACACAGAGAAACTGGCTATTGTATTTGATTTTTTTCCCTTATGTGTTCTTGGCATCTAATCACTGATTAAAACTAAGGAAATGGCTCTTTTCACCATGCTCAATGGACATTTATTTTCTTGGTTTGTTTGGTCTATAAAGATCCCCCCCTTCCCATCATGTTGGATCTTGCTTCTAAATTTCTATAGACATGGAATAAAACCAAGAAACAGTATTTCTTGTTAAGAGGAACAGTTTATTCCAGATAATTAAATCCAAGAATGTTCAAAGAAAACACAGCAAGGAGCATAAATTAGGTCCCATCAAGGGATGTAGGTCGTTCCTCATGAATGGATACTGACAAAACAATTTTATGGGAAGCTTTGAAAAGTCATTAATAGTTTTGAAACTTTTGAAAACTAGCACATTTTGTAGAAGAAAGCAACAAGGCTTAGTTTTGTGTTTTTAAAATGTCCTTCAGACATTCACGAATGTTTCATCTTTATATTTGACTATATTTTGGGGCTTGCATCTAAGATTTCTGCACCGATACTCTTATGAAATCTAGGGTAGATATTTTTTTTTTCCCCTCACATTTGCCCAAATATCATTTGGAGAAACAAAGAAAACAGTGTAAATATCAAAACAAAATTAGTTTAGAAAAACAAAAATTATCTTTCCAATGACTATAGAACCTCTTTGTTACTCATAAATGTTACATAGAACTGTACTGTGTTAACAGCACCAGAATCAGACTCTAAACTCCAGGAAGACAATGACGGTTTATTTTATTCACTGATTTTACCTTCTTCCTTAGAACTGGAGAATAATAAATAAATCAGGGAACAAAAATAATTTAGGAATTCCAACTTAAATTAACTTGCTCCCTGATTTATATATTTATTAGGTTGAAATTCCTAAATCATTTTGCATAGCAGTTTGCTACTTGCATTTGAAAATTGACTAACAAAATTAAAACTTAGGAAATGGAAGAATAATAAAGATGATTAAGAGGATGGACTCCAAAAGCAGGTGGTTTGGGTTTGAGTCTTATGTCTGACAGTCCCTGGCTAGGTGACTAGTCTCATAGCCTTTCTTCATTTGTAAATTGAGGAAAATAATTTTACCTTTGTATACCTTTTTTATACCTTTACAAAGGTATAAAAAATTATACCTTTGTAATTATATAATTACAGAGTGATTACAATGTTTGAAAAGTGACCAATATAGAGTAATTACTTTGTTAGAGATGTGGTGAATATTATTGTCATTAGTGTATGATTCTGTACTCTTTAGGTATAAAGACTCCTGTCAATATACTGATGTCATAATGTTTCTAGAAGCCACGTGACAACCTTAACACATTTAGACTGGTTTTAAATCTGCAAATAAAGGAAGAAAAAATATATATATCTCTTGCAATTGTATATCTAGTTATGAGTTTGCCTATCTCCCTAGCCACCTTATTTATCACTATACCACCCACCCCCATCACAATTCCTTTCTAACACACCTAATACACACACACACACACACACACATACACTTATGACTAAGTGATACTGGCACACATAGATACACACTTATATTATGATCCCATATCCTGAACTACTTGCAGTTTTCAGATTTCTCTGAGCTTTCTTGTCTCTACCTACATGTCTTTCAATTTGCTGGACCTTCTTCATGACACATCTCCATTTGCTGGTTTTCATGTTGCAGATCTCAGGCTATGTACTCTGACCCCGATTATATCAGGATGATGCAGATTTAACACTTTGTATGTAGCTACATTATGTTCCTACCATGACTTTGTTTTTATAGGCTGTAAATTACATGAGAAAAGAGACTGTGTCTCTGTATTTTCATCTTCTAGCAGCCTGTCTACCGTAGTACTGGCATGTAAAAAGTGTTATATAAACATCTGCCTAAAAACACCTTCTCCCCTCTCTCTCTCCCTCCCTTATCTCCTTACCTCCTTAGTTCCTTCCATTTTTTTTCCTTTCTTCCTCTTATAAATGGACTCAATACAACAATTAAGTGCAATAAAAAAATGAAACCAAATATATGAAATATATGAAATATATTAGTGTTTACTAACATTAATCTTTTCTTCTATAATATTTAAAACCTACTTAAATCTGGGCCTTATTAAAGGACAAATGAGGAGCCCAGAGCCCCAATAAAAGTAGATATTACATGTTAAGCATTACCATTGAGCCATATTAAAAACGTGTTTGTTTTTGTGTACATTCAGAAGGAAGAAAAAGGAAGCAGAATTGTATGTTCTGTATCTCAGATGTGTGAAACTTTCTCTTGGAACTTAAAACACCTGTAATACAGTATTTCTTGCTTTACATCAGATTATTCTAAGTGGAATCTTGTTCACTTAAAATGTTCTGGTGATATGAGCTACAGGGTACAATTAGGTGAGAACATCTTGTGCATTTCCTTATGAGTTTCATTTCTGTACTCCTTACTTGAGCAATAACTTTTTGTGTTTTCTTTAAGGATGAGATAGCTGTAGTGCAAAATAGTAGGCAATGTAGGATTATTTGCAAATCTGAAGAATTGTGAAAAGTGTATGTGTTATACAGACATGCATGCATACTTCTTGAGAATTATTCTCCTTTCAAGTTGATATTTGTCAAATCATAAAATAAATTAAATACATTCGTCCATTGAAAGTCACCTTGGTTCTTTCCACAGTTTGGCAACCGTGGCCATTGCTGCTATGAACATTGGGGTAGAGATGGCTCTTCTTTTGCTACATCAGTATCTTTGGGGCAAATACCCAGTAGTGCAATTGCAGGGTCAGAGGGTAGCTCTATTTTTAATTTCTTAAGGAATCTCCACACTGTTTTCCAAAGTGTCTGCACTAACTTGCATTCTCACCAACAGTGTAAGAGGGTTCCCCTTTCTCCACATCCTCTCCAACACTTGTTGTTTCCTGTCTTGTTGATTTTGACCATGCTAACTGGTGTAAGATGATATCTCAATGTGGTTTTGATTTGAATCTCCCTGATGGCTAGTGATGATGAACATTTTTTCATGTGTCTGTTAGCCATTGGTATGTCTTCTTTGGAGAAGTATCTGTTCATGTCTTCTACCCATTTTTTAATGTGGTTATCTGTTTTGTGTATGTTGAGTTTGAGGAGTTCTTTATAGATCTTGGATATCAGCCCTTCGTCTGTAGTGTCATGTGTGAATATCTTCTCCCATTCCGTGGGTTGCCTCTTTGTTTTGTCGACTGTTTCCTTTGCTGTGCAGAAGCTTTTGATCTTGATGAAGTCCCAAAAGTTCATTTCCACTTTTGTTTCCTTTGCCTTTGGAGACACAAGTCAAGCAGAGAGAGTCAGTTATCATATGGTTTCACTTACTTGTGGAGCATAAGGAATAACATGGAGGACATGGGGAGATGGAGAGGAGAAGTGAGTTGGGGGAAATTGGAGAGGGAGACAAACCATGAGAGGCTGTGGACTCTGAGAAACAAACTGAGGGTTTGGAGGTAGGGGGGTGGGAGGTTGGGTGAGCTTGGTGGTGGGTATTAAGGAGGGCATGTATTGCACGGAGCATTGGGTGTGGTACATAAAAAATGAATTCTGGAATAATGAAAAGAAATAAACAAAAAACAGAAACAAAAACAAGAGCAAATAAAAAATTAATTAAATACAGGGGATTATCATATTTTATTAGTTAAAGTGCATATATCATTTAGTGGCTTGTTTAATATATAATGAAGGAGGTGAATTTCAACCATACTTTTTTGTTTTTTCTTTTGATTTTGATGGATATATTTTAATGCAATTTCCTGAATATCAACTCAATTCAGTACATACTCTTACATGTTAAGTGTCAGATTTTATTTTAGTCTCTTTTGTGTGGACTTGATATAACTATGGTAATTTGGTCCTTGTTGGTAGGGTGCTAAAAAGGTGTAAAATAGTAATCTACATTATTAAAAATTATAAATTTAAAGTTTTTAATTTTTGGCTGCTGGTATCTGAAGTCACCCTTTTCTGACTTCCTAATTATATACTTTATCTATTAGAGTGCTAATGGGAAAAAAGTCTCACAGTGAGACATGAGTTTAATTAATTAGCAGACACCTCATAAAAGCAGCTTGAGCTGTTTTAAAGAATTGTTTATTCTGTAGATTTCTTATTGTGGAAGAGTCTATTAGCAGTCATGTAGATTATAATTTTTGTATTGGTTCCTATCATGTGTAATTTAAGAGTGATTTAAAGTTTCCTATTGTGTGTAGTTTATTATAATTAAAGCTATAAAATGCACAAGTCTTTTTAAGATTACCTGTGTCATAAAATTTTACTGTGATTTATTTTAATGTAAGTTTTAATGTGCAAACTCATTTTCCCATGGTTACATTTGTTGATAGTTCTTACTTTTTGACAACTATAGTCTAAGGGAAGAGAGAATGAACTGATGTGTGTCCTAAATCACAAGCACATTAGAAAAAAAGCAGAGAGAGTTAATTATCATATGGTTTCAGTTATTTGTGGAGCATAAGGAATAACACTGAAGATATTAGGAGAAGGAAAGGAAAAGTGAATTGGGGGAAATAGGGGGAGACGAAGCATGAGAGACTGTGGACTCTGAGAAACAAACTGAGGGTTTTGGAGGGGAGGGAGGTGGGGGGTTAGGTGAGCCTGGTGGAGGGTATTAAGGAGGGCACATATTGCATAGAGCACTGGGTGTGGTGCATAAACAATGAATCTTGGAACATTGAAAAAATAAAATTAAAAAAGGAGCAAAATATTGTTACTGATTTTATCTCTGTCATAAGGAAAAATATTATTGTAATGTAATTTTTTACAACTACCAAATTAGCTAAAAATTTTCAGACATTTAGCATTGTGGTATTTTATTATTCATTAGATTCACACCATTTTATCAGAAAAAAACTGCAAACAGATGCATGAAGTTTAGGAAACGTGTCTAACTGCATCTCCCATATTACAGCAATCAATGTTGTGCAAGGTGTATGGTCCACGGATGGATGCTGGTCCACAAACTGTGTGCAGGAGGTACAGAAAGAGGGAGTAAGGATTGAAACAAATGCCCTAGCAATCTGAGAGGAAAAAAAAAATTATGCTAACTTCAATAGTATTGAATTTATGCTCGTATTTTATGTGTCTGTTTTTATTTCATCTTTCAAGTAATTCCTCTAACTGTCTTTTGTAAAAGACAGTTAGAGGAATTACTTGAAAGGTTTGTTCCATAGCAGATTTGGAAAAATAGAACAGATTCTTTACCACAGATAGTTTTTGAAGCATTGCTATGTAGTACATTCATACAGAGTGAGGTTTACCGGATCCTGAAATTAAAGAACGAATGAGATTTGAAATTCCTTTTCTTGAAAATGTTGACACTAGAATAAGGAAGTGTCAAATGAGGAAAAGAGTTTCCAGACCCCACTGTGGTTTAACACCTCTCAGAGGGGCCCCCAGGGATCCCCATACCTGATATTTGGGCTGGGCTTAGGGACTTACTTCCAAGAAATAACAGTACAACAGTGATGGGCTGCCATTCCGAAGTTAGCCTTAAAATTGCCACCTTCTCTAGTAGACATCTTCTCTCGCTGAAGCTCTTGGTCCAAAAGTTAGGAAAGAAAGAAAACTTGGCAAAGAACTATGTGAAAGATCAAATGATCTTCCCTTGGTCAGACCTTTGGAAGAGAAGCAGCCCTGGTTGGCATCCTAAAGGCAGCCTTATGAGAGATTCGTGACCTTTGGAAACTGTTGCAAAAAACAGACACTAAATGTTGGCATAATTTAGTACCCATAGACCCTTAATATGCCCCTCTTTGAAAAAAAGGGAGGAGGTAATCTCCTCTTTTACCAGTGGGCAGGGAGTCAGGTGGATTCCTGGGGACTGTTTTTTAGCCACCATTTTCCATATAATTTTTTACTACTGACTCTAACTCTCTGGTATATTGGGCTATTTTTTTTTTTTTTAAACTACTAGGTTGACTTTTTGGTGGTATTGTTACATCAGTGTTTTTTAAGACATCTGAAATCTAAAACTTAAATATCAGGACAAACCCCAAGACATATGCATTACACTAAATTTTTACATTGAACAAAGCCAGTTTTTTTTTTAAAGTTTTCTGTCTCTGTAATCCTGAAAAGGAAAGAGAAGATAATACTCACAAAGCAAAGCTGGTAAAGCCAGAATAAATCGTACTTTAGGTCCAAGATTTTGCAAACCAGTGAGCTGTGAATGTAAACATTCTTACTATAGATAATAGCATCTATGCATTAGACTCTCCATGTATATATGATGAAATAAATGATAACAATAGCCAAAAACAAATTTAAAAAATGCCTTCAAAACAAAAATGAAAATTCGAAGTGAGCAAAACAGCTTCCAGTTTGTGTTTAAAAATAGATATTTAAAAAAATAGATATTTTCAAAAAGGTATTCACAGATATTTTCAAAAAGGTATCCTTTATCCATGATAAAGGACCTAGATGAAGTAACTGGAGTCAATTTATAGATATTGTTTCTACTACTTAGTCTGAAGAGCTTATTTTTTCTGTGAAAGAGAAAAAAAAGCACAGAAGTATACTCTTGACTCAATAAAAATGAAGTAACTAACATATTTTGTTTCTTAATATAACACATTCTAAAAGTAATAGTTTGCTTTCATTTATGATTAACTTTATTTTGCACAATATTTAGCTTATATTTTGAATAGTACTACATTGTCATTGACTATATATGCTAAAGATTTATATCAGACTGATAATATGTGTTTAACATTTTTACATTATATAAATTTATTTTTATTTACATTTGGTATGGTGAACAATTCTCATATTTGTACTACATTCAATATTTAGGTAAGTAGTTTTTTAATCACAAATTATGAATACTTAGAAAGTGCTGTTATAGATACCAAAAGAATATGAAGTAAATAAGGAATGTTAATATTTTATATGTATATTATTGGCTACTATTTTACTATTAATATTTTACTATTTTGCTCCAGTAAGTACAATTAACTGTAGTTTCAGTTTACTAATCTGAGAAGTGTTCTAGAATTAGAAGCACTTTTATAATACCTACAGGTATTTTTTTACTTTATTCCTTGGTTTCCACTTTATTTTTTTTTAAACTTGCTTGATTTTTCTTTATATTTTTTAATATTTTATTTATTTATTTGACAGAGAGAGAGAATCACAATAGGCAGAGAGGCAGGCAGAGGGAAAAGAGGAAACAGGCTCCCCACTGAGCGGAAAGCCCTGACATTGGGCTCAATTCCAGGACCCTGAGACCATGATCTGAGCCAAAGGCAGAGGCTCAACCCACTGAGCCCCCCAGGTGCCCCTTGGTTTCCACTTTAATCGAGAATCATGATGTCATATAGAAAACACATTTGCAACCTGTTCCTAAAACATATTTTTAATATAACGTATCTAAAGATTTTGAGAATCATATTCTTACTTGCTTCCGAATTATATATCTTGATTTCTTGTGCTGAAAATATGGACCACTCACCTTTTGATTTTATCCAAAGCTAGATGATATATTTATGATCAGAAGGAGGAAATGAAATACTTGGAAAATTTATAAGCATTGAGATTTGAGGAATGAGTCACACAGATCCAGAACATTAAACACCATAAACACTTTTGTTCCTTCAAAAAATTTTGTTTCCCTTGCGGAAATAGGTATCCTATTAAATATTGTTTTCTTGTTTTTATTTTTATCTGTTTTTATTTTTAAAGATTTTTTTTTATTTATGTGACAGAGACAGAGATCACAAGTTGGCAGAACAGCAGGCAGAGTGAGAGGGAGAAACAGGCTTGCTGCTCAGCAGAGAACCTGATTTGGGGCTCGTTCCCAGGACCCTGAGATCATGACCTGAGCCGAAGGCAAAGGCTTAACCCACTGAGCCACCCAGGCGCCCCTGTTTTCTCATTTCTTTTCTTTCTTTTATTTTTTTTTAAGATTTTATTTATTTATTTGACAGACAGAGATCACAAGTAGGCAGAGAGGCAGACAGAGAGAGAGGAGGAAGCAGGCTCCCTGCTGAGCAGAGAGCCCTATGCAGGGCTTGATCCCAGGACCCTGGGATCGTGACCTGAGCTGAAGGCAGAGGCTTTAACCCACTGAGCCACCCAGGTGCCTCTGTTTTCTCATTTTTAAATAAATGTTCTTTTATGGGCGGCAGCACAGTATAGAATAGTAGTACAGGGGTCTTTCTCAGCAGAAGACCAGCTTGGCAGGACTTCCCACTTCTTGGCCTCTGGTCTCAGTCGTAACTACTCCTCTCTGCTGTGGGAGGCACCTGAGCAGGTGTAGACAATGTGTCAAAAGATGGTTGTGGCTGTGTTCCACTAACGCTTCAGTTATAAAACAGAGGTGGAGCCTGGCCCATGTGCCTTAGTTGCTGATTTGTGGTATGGGGAAATGTTTAAGCATACAGGCTCTGGGCCCTGCTTCCGGGGTTCAAATCCCACCTCTATTTCTAACCTGCTATGTAAGCTTGAGTAGATTACTAAGTCTCTCTGCTTCATTTTCCTCATTTGTAAAATAGGAGTGATGTTAGAAACACTTACCCCTTACAGATGCTCAGAATAAAGTGCTTTGAACAGCTCCTGGTACAGGGTAAGAGAGCAGTGACTTTAAGCCACTGTTTTACTCAATCTTTTATGTGTGTTAGTTAGTGTCCTTATACTTATAATGAAGATTCCCAGTATTTAAAAGCCCTTATTTTTTACTTATTAGGACAAAGTATTTTTTTTTTTGCATCTTCCCTGATATTAATGAATTACGAGTTTTGTGCATCAAGGAGGGAGTTTAACTTCAGTTTGCAGAGATTTTCAGAGACAGTTGAGGAATTTGCTCAATGGCACTGCCCTTTCACACAATTCATTTTATTTATATGTTTAATCTGTGGTGAGTCAGGGAGCATAAAGTGTTTTCTAAAAAATAAAGGACTCACCAAAGTGTTATAAATGAATTCTTTCAGGGTCCTATGACATCACTTAGAAAAATGAGTGGTACTTGGGTAATAAATGCGACATTTGGGGCCTGAAGCAGATAGTTTGTCTCAATAGATAATTCCTTTATATTTAGACAAAGCTTACTTACTCTATCTTATGATCTAATCATGTGTTAAGTGTTTCTGTACAGGGAGGTTTCCCCTTATTTGAAATATACTGGCTTAACTATTAGACAAGGCATTCTTCCTATCATATGGTGAAATGTGTGAATGAGTTTGTCATAATATATAGCATATTTCCAAAAAAAAAAAAAAAAGCAGATTTCCATTGCTATTTTTTAGCTTATAGAACTAGCAGTGCATCATGATTTGGCTTAGCTATTGAAACACAGTAAGCAATAAGAGTTCCTGCCAGGGAAATTCTGCAGTTTTGTATAAGAGGGTTTGGGCAACATAATCACAAAATACAGAAATCCTAGGAAATTTATCTTTCTCCTCCTTGGCACAGATTCACATGATTGTCATTATAGTGTCTTTACTTCTGTGGACATATAAAAAGGCTGACAAAGTTTTTGTCAATAAGTGGAGCGATCACTTATTATACTCCCCTCTCTTTGATTCTAGAGATTGGAATAAAAAAACAAAATTGTTGTCAAAAGGTTAAAAGTTAGGGATCTTCCTGTCTTTTGTATTTCCCCTAAATATCAACCTTTTGCTGATCTACTTGCTCCTTGGGAATAAATGGAATCCTTCAGCATGGGACTTTTGGCCCAGGCTCTCCTCCCATGAAGAGGACTAGGGGCCAGAAACACTCTCTCTAATTCCGATGTGTTTGTGTCCTCTGAGCCCGAATTTCTCCAACTGCAGGCATTTCTTGCAGTTGTTTTCTAAATCCCAGGTTGGCTTATTTTTTATCTAAATTGAAGCTTGAGAACAACCAATATTCACACAAAGCTTTTGAGACAAAAGAAATTGTGCCTGAATGAACACTTATGTGAAAATACTTTTATCTCTTACTCTGGCAAAATTCCTAAGGTTTAATGAGGTGAAACAATTTTCAGAAGAAAAAAAAAAAAACCTAGTGATGTGAGAACAAAAAGAAAAATATCTAAAAATAGTTAATAGGCTAACTAATTTGCTTTTCTAAATTATGTCAGATCCCCACAATGGCCAGACATTGACATTGCTCTTATCCAAAGAATTAGGTTCATGGTTTACATTATAATTTTTTAGGTTGCTATGGCCCCAAACTAACCCAACATGAGTGTGTTACTCTATTTTTCCCCAAGATTTATATTTCTTATTTGTAAAGCAATCTTAAAATATGGCATACTTCAAATAATATCAAAATGGTTACTTTTTAAATTAAGTTTTTAATTTTAATTCTAATATGCTTAACATACAGTGCTATAATAGTGTCAATATAGTGTACAATATAGTGATTCAAGTCTATACATTTCTCAGTGCTTATCATGATATACACTCTAAATCCCTTTCACCTATTTCCCCCATCCACCTCCCCTCTGGTGACCATCAGTTTGTTCTCTGTGGTTAAGAATCTGTTTCTTGGTTTGTCTTTCTCTCTCCCTTTTTTTTGTCCCATTGTTCATTTGTTTCATTGTTTCTTAGTTCATTTGTTTAAATTCTACATATAAGTAAAATTGTATATTTGTCTTTCTCTTATTGACTTATTTTGCTTCACATTATACTCTCTAGCTCCATCCATGTTGTTGCAAATGGCAAGATTTCATTCCTTTTTTTATAACTGATTAGTATTCCATTGTGTATATATACTACATCTTCTTTATCCATTCATCTATTAATGGACATTTGGGTTGCTTCCATTATTAGGCGTGGGTAATACTGCAATAAAATTGTAGGTAATACTGCAATAAAATAGAGGTACATATATCTTTTCAAATTTGTGGTTTTATATTATTTGGGTGAATACCCAGTAGCACAATTACTGGATTGTAGGGTAGTTCTATTTTTAAATCTTTCTCCAGTGGCTGCACCAGTTTGCATTTCCACCAACAGTGCATGAGGGTGCTCTTTTCTTCACATCTTTGCCAACACTTGTTTTTTTATGTTTTTGACTTTAGCCATTTGACAGGTGTGATGATTGTGTTATTCTGAAGGAAGTTATTTAAATATGGTTAAGACTATATTCTACCTCTGTCTAACTATGCATCATTTATCTATCTACTCCACTTAATTCCTGCTCATCTGTACAGATGCTGGGTATTTCAAACACTGTGTGTTGCATCACACATATTGCTTTCACATTGTTGAGCTTCAGTGCTAATGATGTGAGTCTCAGATCTATTCCTTCCTTTACTTCAGTTTGATATTTATATGGATGTAGGCACTGTGGCAGAGAAAACTTACCATGTCTTCTTGGGGGATGTTACTGATAGCTCTGCTACTTCATAAGGGTCTACGGTGGTAGCAGAAAACTTGCCTTCTTGCATTAACTCAATCATAAATGGTAGGTTTTTTAAAAAAAAAAAGTTCACTACAGCTAATGTTTGATATTTTGGAGGGCATTCCTTTCAAAAATGTTATGAGGAGTTCATAGTTCTTTTCTAAGCAACCAGAAAAACTAAAGAACTTTGTTAGCAGTAATGAAAGGTTGTCCAATGGTGATGTTGCTCAGAGATACTAACAGAGATAAACCTGGTGCTTCCAATTAGCAAGTATGTTTCAGCAGCTCCTTTATGTCAAATATTGTGTGGATATTTACATTTTTTATAACTAATCCCCACAGCACCTTTGTCAGTAAGGCAGGCGATTTTTTCCCCCAACTTTAGTCACAGGATCTGAGGTTTACATCATTTTCCTCCTCTCTTTCTTTCTTTCTTTTTCTTTCTTTCCTTCCTTCCTTCTTTCTTTCTTTCTTTCTTAGATTTTATTTATTTGAGAGAGAGAGAGAGTGAGTGAGCAAACATGGGCAGCAGAGAGGGTCAGAGAGAGGGAGAAGCAGACTCCCCATAGAGCAGGAAGCCTGATGTGGAACTCATCCCAGGACCCTGAGATCATGATCTGAGCTGAAGGTAGATGGCTAACTGACTGAGCCACCCAGAAGCTCCCAGTTTATATCATTTTCTAAAGTAATACAGCTAATAAGTGGTAAAGTCAGACTTAAATTTAAGTCTCGTGTCTCTAAATATACCACTCATTCTCATTGTCTAGTTTTAGTTTAGTTTAGTTTTGTGTTTTTTCTTGTTTCGATATGCTTCAAGGAGAACTTCAAACTCCTCTCCATGCTTTGAATGAGTACAAGTCATCATCCCCACACAGTTGAAATGTACTTAAAAAAAAAAAAAAACTTATTAAATGAGCGTATTATGACGTTCAGCCAAAGTTTTGAGACTTGGAGTGGAGGAATTTAATTTGAAAGCTTAATTTTCCAAGGATTCTATAGTTATATAATTTTTTTAAGATTTTTATTTATTCATTTGAGAGAGAGAGAGGGCACAAGAAGATCAGAGAGGCAGAAGAGAAAGCAGACTCTCTGCTGAGCAGGAGCCTGATGTGGGACTCGATTCCAGGAACCTGGGATCACAACCTGAGCCGAAGGCCGATGCCCAACCATCTGAGCCACCCAGGAGACCCTCATTCTATAATTTTTTTACAAAGATATTTTTTTTTTAAGATTTTATTTATTTATTTGACAGACAGAGATCACAAGCAGGCAGAGAGGAAGGCAGAGAGAGAGAGGGAAGCAGGCTCCCTGCCGAGCAGAGAGCATGTGGGGCTCGATGCCAGGACCCTGGGATCATGACCTGAGCCGAAGGCAGAGGCTTTAACCCATTGAGCCACCCAGGCGCCCCTACAAAGATATTTTTTAAAAGAGCCTAAGCAGGGACGCCTGGGTGGTTCAGTTGGTTAAGCAGCTGCCTTCGGCTCAGGTCATGATCCCAGCATCCTGGGATTGAGTCCCACATCGGGCTCCTTGCTCATCAGGGAGCCTGCTTCTCCCTCTGCCTGCCATTCTGTCTGCCTGTGCTTGCTCTCTCTCCCTCTCTCTCTCTCTGACAAATAAATAAATAAAATCTTTAAAAAAAAAAAAAGAGCCTAAGCAATCAGTATTTATTTAATGATCCAGTGGTGTTATCGTCCCTTCATCTGATCCTAGATAATTTATTGCATAACCTGTCAGTGTAGACTGTCACAAATGCCACTGTCTTAACATAACCCTATCCCAACCTAAATGCAAGATGGACAGAGATGATTTCTGAAGTTTTTCTTTTGTTTTTTCTTCTTTTTCTTTCATCTGAAATTGCTAAGGTGGGAATATAGAAGGTGATGATGAGTGATTAGTCACAATAAAGAAGAGCTTTTGCAACAATTTAAAATTTTTGAATAAGTTAGTTAGGAAGTGTATTTATTTCCATAATTAAAAGGTGCTACATTTTCCTTTTTGTCAAACGGGGGTTTTAGCAAAGAGGTTAGAAAGAAGGTTAAAAGAATCTCCACCTGGGGTGCCTGGGTGGCTCAGTGGGTTAAAGCCTCTGCCTTCAGCTCTGGTCATGATCCCAGGGTCCTGGGATCGAGCCCCACATCGGGCTCTCTGCTCAGCCAGAGACCTGCTTCCCTTCCTCTCTCTTTGCCTGCTTGTGATCTCTGTCTATCAAGTAAATAAATGAATCTTAAAAAAAAAAAAAAAATTTAAAATTTAAAAGAATCTCCACCTAACCTTTTTAGATTCCTGGGTTCTTAGATTTCCAATGCATTGACTTTAGTGGGTTTAAGAGTATGGAGTTTAGAAATGTTTAGTCAAGGAGCCTCACCATGATGTACCACTCTTTCTTATTATAGTGAAAATAGCTTATTAATTTCAACAGTTAAATGTGTTTTATTGACCATAAAATATGATATAGCTTATTAATTTGAACAGTTAAATCTATTTTATCTACCATAAAATATATATGTGTAGTTTGTCTACAAGGCTTGTAAGGTGGTAAAACAGTAAACACAATTGAGTTGGTCAATGTGTTTGGCTTTTTAAAAAATCTTTTAAGTACACATTGCCCCACCTTAGTGTTGTATAGTCATGTTTATTAAATGTACATATAGTAAGTATATTGTAATTATTCTTTTCCATATTTAATATTTAAATTTTAGGCAAGTTTTTAATTAGGTGTGCATTTTTTTTCAAGCTTCCAATTGCATTTTGATGAACTCCTTAGATATTCAATTATCATGTGGCAGATTTGCATAAAGTCTATTTATACTATGTGGGCTAAAGCAGACTCACTTGGTATTTTTGCTGCTTTATTGATTTACTATTGAAATGTATTAGTGGAAAATGAAGTTGTATAACTGGAAATTGGTAAGATACTTTTGTAGCTTATTAGCTTAGGGTAATTATCTGCATGTTCTATTACATATTGAATTGCAATTGAAAGTATTGTTTTATAATATTTAGGTGAAGTGACAACCAAATATAATTAAATTGTTAAACATTGACTTGCAATGAAAATGAACACACTTACTGAAAAACATGTCTATAACATGTAAATGTGTTCCCTTTTGATAACTATTGTTTTTCTCTTGTTCCTTTTTTTATTTTTTATTTATTTATTTATTTTATAATTTGCTGCTTGCCATTACAGGAAGTAGAGGTTTGTATTCAGCTTCTGTATTTCATATTTTATTCTAGATTTTATAAGAGTCTTTACAATTTAATTACTCATATACACTCAATTCACATTCTTTTCCTCCTCAGGATGATTATTTCCACACTTGGAGTCCAGGAAAAGCCTTCGACCAGGGTAAGAATCTAATTGTTTTAAAATAAAAAATCTTTACATATTTATAATCACTATATGTTCAGCATGATATTTATTGTTGGTTAGATTCTTAAAATACTAAGTAGAAGAGCATCCTTAGGTAATGGAAAAGTTTGTACAATAATTTATTTCATTACAGAATAGTGTAAGTCAGTAACAAGTGAATTAGATATCATGATTATGTCAGAAGGTCTTTTATTTTTAGATACGTAGCTTAGATTACTGATTTGGGCCTCTGAACTTTATCCTGCCCATTTTTGTTAGCTGATCCAAATCTCTTCATCCAGTTTTGTAATACACTCAAGTGCATTCAGTAGGACATAGATTCATTTGTGCAAAATTTCAAAACAAATGACTTTGCAGTCTGTGTTTCAGTTAATAAGAGCTTTCATTTAAAACAGCATAGCCTGATAATTCTACTCAGCTCAGGTCTTAGTAAGACCCAAAAGGAAAGTCCTATATAATATGAAGGTTTCACCTCCATACCCAGTTTGTACTTCTGGTTATGTACTTGAGAAGGAGAAGCAGGAAAGATGCATGGGAAAGGAAGATGTGAAATGGAAGCTTCAAGTGCAATGCAATCATAATTATATAAGTAATTAAACAGATTTGTTTGCTAAATTCTACATTATTAGAATCAGAGACTCATCCTTTTTAAGTCTGGTACAAAAGAAGTTTCTACTTTACATTAACTATAATAACCTTACAACAGATATTACTTCCTGAAGTAGGACCATTTAAAAACAGAAATCATTTTTAAGAATTAGTTGTAATATGTTATTAAGAGAATCTTAGGGAATTTTGGTATGTCCCCAAATCTTAGGGAATTTTGGTATGTCCCCAACACTGATATTTGCCTTCAGTCTGAAACAGTCATTCACATCCAATCCTTCTTTTACTATTAATTTTTTCTGCTATACATCATGTGATTTCACTGTGATTACCCAGAGTGTTTATTTGTGGAATCTGCATTTTACAATTCTAAAAAAGTATTTTTTATTTCACTAATAATATAAGTCAAGCCAAATGTACTAAAAAACAGGCAATAAAAAAACAATGACATACAGACTGAGATATATTTGCAAACTTCCTTGGGAAATGAATTTTTATGATGGAATCATAAACCTTGAAAAAAAACAGAATTATCTGTGAAATGGATGTTAACACTTAAATTTGCCATACTTAGTACACATCCAATTGCAATGAAGATGGTTTGGGTTTTGTGTGTGTGTGTCTGTGTGTGATAATTTGTTGAACTACAATTTATTTCCTGTTGAAAAAATGAAGAAAAAAAAAAAAAAAAGTTTGCTATAAGGAGGTTTCCAAGCCCTGGTAAGAGTGACTTAGTTTAATTTTCAAAGAGGTTTTTAACCTACTAATTTGTCAAAAATATCATATTTATCAAAGAGAAGCTCATGACATAATAATAGCTAATAGTTAGAATGCCCTATATTCCCTCACTATTCTAAGTATTCAACATATGAGTTTACAATAACCTGTCAAGTAGATGACAATAACCCTGTCAAGTAGATGAGGAAGGTGAAGCACTTAAGCTTAAATTCCTACTCAAGGTCATGTTCCTGTAAAGTGGCAGAGTCAGAATTTGGATCCAGGCAATCTGACCCCGGAGCGCCATTTCCTAAATACTATGTGACACTCTTGCTCATATAATAGCATTAAAACAAAATGATGTATTAGTGGTATTTTGAAGTTTCTGTTTTAAAAATAAATGTTTGTTTGAGTGAACGTTAGAGATAGAGCTAGTAGCTGTGCTTCTATATTTTAAATAATATTTTGTAGATTGTCAGACCCAAGGTTTTAGTTGATTGAACATACGCAGTTGATAAACATGTATGGGAAAGTTTAGTATCAAAAGAAAAAAAAGGAAAATGGAAAAAAAATAGACTGAGATGCATGTATTTGTTTTGTATTTGTTTTGGCTTTGAGTTATATTATCTAGCCCATTGGTAGACCATACTGAGGAGTGAGAAAAATTATCCTGTTCTCATCTAACCTTGAATAACATAGACAATGTGCATCACTTGGATAGAAGAGACTTGAGATAAGCTGATTTCTAATGCTTCTTGGTTTTTTTTATGATGAAAGAATCTTCTGTTAGGTACTATTTTCAAATCTGATTACAGTAATCTATAACTAGAAGTATTTATAATTTTTAATATATTTTCATGCTATATGGACAGCCATATCACATATTAGTATACATTGATTTTCTGCAGTTTCTTTTTGGGGGATCTTTGCATATTTCTTGAAAAGAATGAAGAAAAAGTTGCCTTGGTTTTACATTTTTTTAGCATTATGTTTTTTATGCTAATACTTATACCATTTTTACCACATACATTTTAAATTATATCTTGCTTTCTTTTCCACACAATGGTCCTCGAAATATGCAGAAATTAAAGGACTACTAATGAAAAAAGTAATGTTTCATGACAGAAATGGTGCAGTTTCTCATTGCCAAACCCTTTCTACATGTATGCATAAATGTGCACATGCATACATATATAAGCATATACATAATTTGCACATGCATAGACACACATATTTGCACGTATAAGCTTTCTTCTAGTTAAAACTCACTGATTGTTGAGATAAAGTTTATATAACTTGTGGTTTAACTGTGACAAATTTTTCATCTTGTGAGTTTCTTTTCATAAATCAAAATGTTTCTACGTTGTTTTTGTTTTTTTGGTTTACCAGTAAAATAGTAAGAGTTTTGGGGAAATATAGTAGTTTCAAGTAAATTTCAGTAAAACCATTTTAGTGATGGTAAAATCTGCTTTATAATAAAAGAAAGCATACTGATGCCAAAAATAAATTTCTTTTTATTTCTCCACGTAGAATTTTCTGTGCCATTATGTCTGTTCATTAGTGTGGCTAATCATGAGTTGACACACAGGAATTGACAAAGAATATTAATGAGGAGATGCATCTTCTTGAATATGACATGAAAATTTAATGTTTACTATGACAAAGTTAAAGCGGAAATGCATGGATGAACCTGGTAGTGGTAGCATGATAAATATTTTAAATAATTTAATAAAGACTTTAAATAGATAGGCTGTAGCTTTAAAAAAAAAAAAACACTTTTTTTTTTCTTTTCATTTCATTAACCTTGCCTTGTTTTTGGTTGTGGATTAATTTGTTTTATAATAGATAAGTTACTGAAATTTTTTAACAGGAATTCCTGTCAGTTGTTTAGAGAATCTACAGGTTCTAAAGTGCTATCTGTACAAGGAATACCTTTTATTCAAAAATTCTTTTTCTCCGTGATAGGATATTCAAGTCCCCTGAGATGAAATAGTTGGAAGCAAATATATTTTGTATATATTTTCCCAATTTTTTTATCCAATCCAGCTTGGAGTGGTTCCACTTGATATTCCCCATGGCAGTGAATTATAATCAATAGACTAATAGTAAAGCAACTAAATTTAAATAGATGGAGAGATTTCAAGACAAATCAATTTCACTTTATTGATATGTTTCTCCTGCTGAGGTGGATTTCTGAGGTACGGAAAGAAGGGAGAGGATTGTGCCTGTGGCTTAGATCAGGATCCTTCAGCCATTTCACAGCAAACCAGTCAGGGGCTCTCTTCTTAAATCTGAGGGGCTCTCTTCTTAAATCTGGACTGCTGTGCGAGGAGCAGCCTGAATTCTTCTGGCTCATTGGTGGCATGTAATTCAACAAAAGATCCTCGGAAAGTGGTGTGCTAGGAGACCATTGCTAAACTCAAACTGCTGAGTCTAGGCAGGAGAGAGACATGCGCTCATGTGCACATTTTATCGATAATATCGATATATCGGTAATATTTTATATTACCGACGCGCTCTCTCTCCATTCTTGCAAGGATAGGTGGGAAGTGAGAATAAAGACTGAGCTCTTTGAAAAGACAGTGGGATGCTAAGCATTATACTTACACATTGTTTCCTCTTTTTTCAGGATCAGTTCGTAGAGCTTCATTTGATTCCCATAAATTTTATCACCCTTTGCAAAACATCTCACACATACCAACAGTCAGATCCTGACATGTCCCTTTGCACTCAGTCTCTGGCTACAAAGGAAAAGCTATTGAGATTTCCTCTGGAGCTTTTACTCCCTTCAATGAACAGAGCTGTTCATTGTATTATGGCTGTAATTATTTTTGAAACTGAGTAAGACTAGTGTTTGAGAAAACACACCCCCGAATTATCTTTCCCTTCATAAACTATACTACCGTACTTTTAAAGACATACTACATGTGTATTGCAAAATGGAGGTAGTGGCTCTCTCCCAGATGACTTTAATTTTCACTTGTCTACATGAGGATCTTTTTTTTTTTTTTTTAAATGTTCTAGGATGGTATTTATTGATAGTAGTCTGAAACAATAGATAGATCTGATCCGTGCTTCACAATAGGGGCATGGTAGTATCATAATGCTGCTTTGTGTCAGTACTTGGGGCCTTTTGGCATTTTTCTAGTGGAAAAATTGGTATTCTCAGAATTGAAATTCAGTGGGGACAATATGCAAAGATAATTATATGATCACAATATTTTCTAAAAATGCTTTCAATCATTTAAAATGTAAATTCTGAACTGCAATTTGATCTGAATCATTATTTGATCAACTCACAAGAATTGATTTAGTATTTTTGTATCGTTTTGGACAAATTACTTGTTAGGTATTCAAGTGCTAATAGCTGTGTCAATTTGCATCCTACATTAGTTATATCATTCATGGTGGCAGCCTTGGCTCATAGAAGCCTTCTAGAAAATCACACAAAAAAAGTAATATTCAATCTAGAAATGAACAGTGCCACTTCATTTGTTCTGTCAGGTTTAGGACATAACAACTACATAGGGCATATAACCGAGAAATGTATTTTCTCTTCTTACTCAATTTTGATTTTTTTGAGAATGGTATTTAACTTGTTTTACCCCCACAATCTAGGAAAACAAATATAGGAGTATTCCATAAAATGTAGGAATCAGGAATCTTACATTGCTCTATTCTGTCAGTGCTATTTTCTCCATTGAATAATAAATACTGCATAAAGGTTTGCATTTTTAATTTACAAGATAAAATCAAGATCAATAATGCTTCATTTGGCTCATATCACAGTAGCTTACATACATATGTAAGAAGGCAAATTATATTTATTTCTTTTCAATGACCTTATGTTACTAAATTGTGAATCAAATTTATAGAGCAAGAAATTGATTACATATACCTTAAAGGTGCTCAAATTTTAAGAAATAAGGTTTTTATCTCATACTTTGTTAACATAGTAATAAGTATTGTGAAGACTGAAAAAAAAACAGTAGCTATATAGGAAGTCATATATTTTTTTAAAGATTTTATTTATTTATTTGACAGATGGAGATCACAAGTAGCAGAGAGGCATGCAGGGTTGGGGGGGGGAGCAGGCTCCCCGCCAAGCAGAGAGCCCGACATGGGGCTCGATCCCAGGACTCTGGGATCATGACCTGAGCCGAAGGCAGAGGCTTTAACCCACTGAGCCACCCAGGCGCCCCAGGAAGTCATATTTTTAATAGGAAACTTCCGCTGGTTAAAAAGTTGATGTTCATTCCTGTCAACACATGAAATTTACTAAGCATTCTTATAGAAAGCACAGTTACTAATCTGGGGTAGATTCTGGGCACTTCGTGTATGTCTTTGTATGTGTGCGTGTGTATGTTAATTTTTAAGAGTTATAATAAAATATATATAGCATAAACTTTACTATTTTGACCATTTTTATGTGTATAGGTCAGTGGTATTAATTCAAATTTTTGCGAAATTACCACCACTTTCTCTCTCCAGAGCACTTTTCATCTTCCCAAACTAAAACACTCTACCCGTTAAATCCATTTTCCTCTATTCCCAGTTCTTGGTACACAGCATTCTACCTCCCATATCTATGAATTTGACTATTGTAAGTATGTCCTGGAAGTGGAATCATAGAGAATGTGTCCTTTTGTGACTTATTTTACTTAGCTTATGACCACAGGGCTCATCCATGTTGTAGAATGTCAGAATTCCCTTCTTTTTATAAGCTAAGTCATATTCTATTGTAAGTATACACTACATTTTTTTTTCCATTCGTACATTGATGGTTACTTCGGTTGCTTCCACATTTTGGTTATTATAGAGATGTAACTGTGATATTGACATACAGATGTCTATTTGAATCTCTGCTTTCAATTCTTTTAAATATATACTTATAAGTGGAATTGTTGGATCACATAGTAATTCTATGTTTAATTACTTGAGGAACCACCATATCATTCTTCATCGTGGCTGTACCATTTTACATGCCTACCAGAAATACAGAAGAGTTCCAATTTCTTCACATCGTCACAACACTTGTTTTGGGGTGTGTGTGTGTGTGTGTGTGTGTGTGTGTGTGTGTATGTGTGTGTGTGTGTTTTAATAATATTCATCCTAATGGGTTTAAATGTGTTTGTATTTTAAACTCTACAGTTTATTATTTTATGCAGATACAGTTGAAAATCACAGAGTATAAGCGACGCCTTATCACAATAATTCTCATCAGTGATTCTGTTTTTTAGTACAAATAGATCTTTTGTTGAGATGGATGTTTTTTTGAAGGCAATCACAAATGTCAGGGAATTTTAAATAACCTAGTCACCTTTTCAGATCTGATGCCAGAAGCAAGTGCTAAAAAGATTTGAGAATGGATTGTGGGTATCAAGGAAATCCCCAGAAACAAAATAATCGTTTCCATTGAACAAGTACTTCCTCTGTGTCAGGTATATAAATAAGACAATCACTGTACTAATCTTAAAAGGTAAATATGTTTTTTAATTTTCAGAGGAAACTGAAATTGAGAGGTGTTAAAAGTGACAACAGTGTTGTAGTTGGGTTTGAAACCTTGCTATCAGTTGATTAGAAGCTCATTTGCTCTTTCATTATGCAACATGGCTTTAGATTTAGCTCATCTGTATGCACATCTTTGGTTTGTGTCTCCACTCAGAGATACATCTTTTTCATAAAAAAACATGGTAGGAAAAAAAAAAAAAAAAAAAAAAAAAAAAAAAACATGGTAGGAATGACACAGGGGAACATGGGTAGCTAAAATGTCAACCATCAGGTACACATTGGATCACATTTAGAATTGCTCCACTACAGAGGAAAGGAGGTGTTTGTAACTTGTATTCTAATTTTCAGATGGAGGAATATAGATTTTTAAACTGAGTTATAGAATTGTTATCTAATAAGTACATTTTGGGGTGTATTTTCATCACTTGGGAATAACTTAAGCATATATGTGAGACAAGAATGTATTTCAAAGATGTACAAAAGCTTCTGAAGTTTACCTTCTTGGAAGTTACTTTTCTTTTTTTTTAAAGATTTTTTAAATTTATCTTTTTTTATTTTATTTTTTTAGTGTTCCAAGATTCATTGTTTATGCACCATACCCAGTGCTCCTTGCAATACGTGCCCTCCTTAATACCCACCACCCCGCTGACCCAAACCCCCTTCTCACCAAAACCCTCAGTTTGTTTCTCAGAGTCCACAGTTTTTCATGCTTTGTCTCCCTCTCCTTTTACTGAAATATCCTGGCCACACTTCTTACCACACTCCTTTATATGAAATGTGGAAAAGAAATATACATGTTTTTAGTATATTAAAGTATTGATATTGAAAGTTAGAGGCAATTTTGGCCCAGCCACTTATACAGTTAAGGAAATTTTGCCTTTTAACTGTCTCTGATGTCCAGTTTGACTTTGTACATGGATAGGCTATTCCATCTTTATGTAGAAGTCATTACTTGAAAGTTGCTTCTTAAATTGAAATCTGTTTTCTTGTGTCCAATTCTTACTCCCATATCCTTGATCAAGAGTGAGTAAATTCATTTCTACATGAAAATTATGTGAATTTATGTGAGATTATGTGAACTTATGTGAAAGTAGCTAGTATGGTACTCTTGCTAGAAGACTTTCAAATGATTGATTTTAAAGTTAATGAAAGATTTTGATTAGAATTTTGAAATAGATTAGTAAATTTGCTACTTAGCTCTAGATATTTTTTTATCTCTTCTTAGCATATTTCTTGGTAATTCTACTGGGTTCTCCTCTTCTGTGATCTAATATTGCATTGCAATAACTAAAAAAATGGTTGATAGGCAGGATAGTTGAGTGGGCATTTGATTGGATCATCTAGACTAGTTTAAATCACAATTATGGTAATAAAAGCTGTATTACTTTATGCAAGTCATCTAATCATTCTAGAGTTGTTTTCTTTTCAACAAAATGAGGAGATTCCTATTTACAAAGCTATGAAACTAGATAAAAAAGTATGTAAAATCTATGCATACAATAATATTTGAAACATTCAGTATTTTTCCTTTTCTCTCATATTTCTTCTGAAGACAATTAGTAAACTTTCACTACTTAAAAGTAGTGCATTTGAAAACAATGTTTTTGTCCTGCCATAATAGTTTTTTCCTTCTATACAATATTTCAATAATCAGAGTGGTCATGTAAATTGTTGGGCTTAATACTGTTAAACAATATTTATTTTGAGAGTTTTTATGAAAAATTATCTTCCTTGGCACATTTGAAGGAATTTGTAATTTTCAAGACTTCGGGTTAAACAAACTGTTACTTTATTATATTAAAAAACATACATTACAATTTTATAACTAATGCAATGAAATGTCTTAGGTTTATAAGTAATATATACGGCATGGTAAAAAAGAATACCAGTGTTGGAATCAATAAGTCAGGTTTTGTTTTTCCAGCTTTTCCAGTTGTTAACATAAAACTCAATTTTATACAATTTTTAAAAAGGACTTTTTAAAAGAGTAATATCAGAAAGTCTCCCTTGATTTATAACTTTTCATTTTTTAACTTTACACAATAAAAATATTATTAAGGCTCCTTTTTTTTAAGATTTATTCATTTGACAGAGAGATAGACAGCACAAGTAGGCAGTGTGGCAGGCAGACAGAGAGGGAAAAGCAGGTTCTCTGCTGAGCAGGGAGCCTGAACACCGGGCTGGAGGGCTGGACCCTAAGATCATGACCTGAGCCGAAGGCAGCTGCCCAACCAACTGAGCCACCCAGGCACCCCAGCAAAGGCTCTTTTTAACAGACTTTCTTTTTCAGAGCCACTTTAAACTAATAGAAAAATTGAGCAGAAAGTACAGAGATTCCCACACACTTGCATGATCTCCCCCATTATTAACACCTCCCACCAGAATGATGAACCTACACAGACACATCTTTATCACCCAGTGTCCCTCGTTTGCATCATGGTTCATTCTTTTTTTAAAAATATTTTATTTATTTATTTATTTGAGAGAGAGAGAGACAGTGAGAGAGAGCATGAGCGAGGAGAAGGTCAGAGGGAGAAGCAGACTTCCCGTGTAGCTGGGAGCCCGATGCGGGACTCGATCCGGACACTCCAGGATCATGACCCGAGCTGAAGGCAGTCGCCTGACAACTGAGCCACCCAGGCGCCCTCATGGTTCATTCTTGATGTTACTATACATTCTATAGGTTTACAAATGTATAGAGACATGAGTCTATCATTATGGGATCATACAGAGTACATTTACTGCCTTGCCAATTCATCCTTCCCTTCCCCTAACCCTTGGTAATCACTGATATTTTTACTGTCTCTATAGCTTTGCCTGATACAGAATGTTACAGAGTTGGAATCATGCAATGTGTAGCCTTTTCAGACTGACTTCATTCGCTTCCAGTTTGCATTTAAATTTCCTCCATATATTTCCATGGATCAATAACTCATTTCGTTTTAGCATTGAATAATATTCCATTATCTGGATGTACCACAATTTATTTATTCATGCACCTACTGAAAGACTTCTTGGTTTTTCTTGTTTTGGCAATTATGAATAAAGCTGCTATAAACAACTGTGCACAGGGTTTTTTTGTTTGTTTTTGTTTTCTGTTTTTTTTGTTTTTGGTGGGCATAAATTTTCAACTCAATTGGATAAATACCAAGAAGTGTGATTGCTGAAACATATGGTAAGAATATATTTATGTAAGAAACTGCCAAAGTGTCTTCCAAAGTGGCTGTACCATTTTGCATTCTCTCTAGCAGTAAATGAGAAGCCCTGTTGCTCCACATCCAAACACCATTTATTTGCATAGTTTATTTGTCCCTTAGGTATTTCAGTCTGTAACACTTTCAAAGCTTCCGGAAATAAATGACCAATTATTTTTCTATTTTATCTAGAAAATCTGCATGCATGTTCAGAATCAGTTTATTATTTTTGATTATAGAATAGCCTAAGTCTTTTTGATCTTGGGAATTTATTATTTTATTTTTTGGAGGAGGTTTTAAGTATGAAAAGCTCTTAAATATGGATATTTTTTCTTCCTACATGTTAATTTCCAATATGTTGGTAGATTAGGGATAGTACAATCAAGACATATCAAAATCAGGTGGGGACATTTTGTATAACTAGCCCCATACCCTACCCACAGTATCATTAGCTGAGGGCATGGATCCCTGTACTTTCTACTTTTCACAAACTCTCCAACGAATGCATCTGTCCTAGACCGTTTTGAGCTTCAGGTTAAAAAAAAAAAAAAAAGTCATATAACTCCTTATCCTTATTCTATTTTTTAATTTTTATTTTATTATTGCTATTATTATTATTTTATTTTATTTTATTTTATTTTTTCCTGTTTTTGTTCTTTTAACTCAATGCTCTAGAAGCAGCAAATACATCTGTTATTTTGACATATTTATTAATACATTTGATATATCTAATTAAAGGACTGAATAAAAGTCTAGATTGGAAGAATAGAATTTTGAGTATTATTTTGTTTCATTCAAATACAAGCAGACAGATTTATTTGATATTTGCTTATTTTTGAGGAAGCCATGCTTGATTTTATTTAAGTTGTAATTTACATTTACTCTTGTTTATTGACAGTAATTTGACTTCTTTATGTAGGAACATTTTCCTAGCATTTTCTCATACATTGTTTCATTTGAGCTTTACACACAAAAAAATCTTTTGAAGTTTGTAAGGGGAGTGAGATTGCTACTAAATGCAACATGGAGAAACTGGGAATAATTTGGGTTTTGATTTGCTCAGGTTCCACAAATATTGATAAATGCAATTGTAATTAATATTCAGATCTCCCAGATACTAAACTTATTGTTTTTCAATATACCATGCAGTTTCTGTTAATTTATTAATGGCTTAATTGCAAAACAACTAATTTAGTTCATTTTGTTAAAGCATCATTTTCAAGAGTCCAAAAAACAAAACAAAACAAACCACTGTGATTTGTTGAATACTTACTGCATACCATAACCATTTAGCTTTTATTTCACTCAATTCTCAATACTAATTTTCATTTTTGTTGCTTTTATTTGCTCCCATTTTTATTCCTTTCATTGCTCCCATTACAATGTGAAGGAAAACTGATGTTCAATGATCATTTAGCTATTTGGAATAGGAACCAGAATTCATATCTATCTCATTTGATTCCAAATTCTGAGGCTTCTCCAGATCTGGAGAAGACCCAGACCTGGATCATCATTATTGCTGGAGACTGGGTTATTTCCTTGATTGTTCATTGCAACCTCAAGTTAGAATTTTTAAGGAAATTGCTGCTGCTACTAGAGAAAGGATGGAATTCTTTTTACTTGCTGAAACTTTGTGTAAAATTTAATTAAGAACATTTGCTTTCTAATTTCTGATCTTTAAAATGAGAAAGTTGCAAAGAATGATTTCTAAGCTTCCTTTTATCCCCTAGGTTTTTTCTAGTGTTCTGTAAACCCTGTGAATGGCATGTGAATGACTACATCTTTGAATATAAATGTTGACATGTTGTAACACTTAATTCTGTCAATATTTTTATTCATATTATTTTAAAAGGGTCAGTAGTTTGTCATTTGAAGGATGGTTTTAATTTTTAGGGAACTTTGTGGAAGTAACATTTTAAAATACTATTTGGAGAAAAATTTGTTAGCAACTTAATTTATCAAATTGATTTTAAAATAGTTTATCATCATACATGTAGCTGGATAATTAGTGAGTATGTATTAAGTTTATAATATTTTACAATGTTCTTATATGTTTCATATGAATCACTTTCAAAGGATTGGAAGAATGGGGCTTGCTATTGCTAAATTTGCAATTACTCAATCAGTTAATGGACTTCCCAAAGTTACATTAAAGAACTATAATGCTAACTATTTATATTAAGTGGCACATCTAGAACTAGACTTTATGTCATTTATCACCTACTCCTGTGCCATCTCCCTATACTATAGACTCCACAATTATTACCTATTACCTTTAAGTATCATCATGAAGAAAAGCTAATTATGGCTGTATTGCAGTGCAGTTGGTTGTATATCCAGTTAAGAACAGAACACCTAAAACTTAAAATAAATTTTAGGGTAAGGGGGCGCCTGGGTGGCTCAGTGGGTTGGGCCGCTGCCTTCGGCTCGGGTCGTGGTCTCAGGGTCCTGGGATTGAGTTCCGCGTCGGGCTCTCTGCTCAGCGGGAAGCCTGCTTCCTCCTCTCTCTCTCTCTCTGCCTGCCTCTCCGTCTACTTGTGGTCTCTCTCTGTCAAATAAATAAATAAAATCTTAAAAAAAAAAATTTTAGGGTAAAATCGGCAACAATGTGTTTAAAACTCCAAACTTTAAGGCAAGACAAAAGGTAGCATTATTTTAGGAAAATTGTGTGGGCTTGGAAATCAGGTAGTACTAGGTTTGAGTCTGGACTCTACCATTTATAAGTCTTTCAAACTTGGAAAATTTAATTAACCCAAGGCCAAAGGTAATATTTGCAGATTAATATTAACTTAAGCCTTGAAGGCTTTCGAGAGTTAGTTAATAAAGAGGCAGGGGAAGAGGAGATGTAGGACAACTCACAGGCTATCATTCAGTCTGAAAGCATCTTAATTATTTACACAACAGTGTCATATGTATTTTTTTCACCCATTTTAAAAATATTTTCTCAAGAACACTTAAACTTATGCACAAAAGCTTTTATCCTAAAATGTTAAGAATTCCTGTCATAAAAGATACAAACCAAAAACCAGACTCATAAGTATAGAGAACAAATAGATGGTTACCAGAGGGGAGGTATACAGGTGGGGCTCATCATGATAAGTACTCTGAACGTGTGAAATAGGTGAAGGGGATTCAGAGTACTTATCATGATAAGCCCTGAGTAATGTATAGAATTGTTGAATCACTATATTATACACTTGAAGCTGATATAACACTTAGTTAACTATACTGGAATTTTTAAAAAAGGTATTCCTGTCAAAAAGTGGAAATAAAGATTTCCACTTAGTTTTGACAGTCTATACTGTAAATTTTGTGTAAATTTTGAGCACTATTTTTTATTAAATGGAGGTAGGAACTGCATCTATGCACAAGTTTCTATTCCCTACCCATTTTAAATTGAAAACATTACAAATAAAATAGAGATTAATTATATTTATATATATATAATTTTATATGTACACACACACACGTGTGTGTGTGTGTGTGTGTGTGTGTGTGTGCAGTCTGCTAAGTGTTAGTCCTGGAATTAAACTGTTTCTATTAGTTAGGCTCTAATTATTAGATTTTAATCACTACTGTCTCTTAGAAGAGTCAGTATTATGGGTTATTCTCCCCAAAAGATATATGTTGATGTCTTTGCCCCTCACACATATATTTGTGACCTTATTTGAAAACAGAGTCAGGTGCCTGGGTGGCTCAGATGGTTGGGCATCTATCTGCCTTCGGCTCAGGTCATGATCCCAGGGTTCTGGGATCCAGTCCCACATCAGACTCCTTCCTTGGAGGGAAGCCTGTTTCTCCCTCTCCCTTTGCTGCTCCCCCTGCCTGTGGTCTTTCTCTCCTTTCTCTCTCTCTCTCTCTGTCAAATAAATAAATAAAATATTTTTTAAAGTTTTTATTTATTTATTTGACAGAGAGAAAGAGAAATCACAAGTAGGCAGAGAGGCATGCAGAGGGGGAGGGAGAAGCCGGCTCCCTGCTGAGCAGAAAGCCTGATTTGGGGCTTGATCCCTGGACCCTGAGAGCCTTACCTGAGCCGAAGGCAGAGGCTTAACCCATTGAGCCACCCAGGCACCCAAATAAATAAATAAAATCTTAAAAAGGAAAAGAAAGTCTTTGTACATATAATCAAATTAAGATGGGATCATACTAATTTAGGATAAGCTGCAATCCAATATGGCTGATGTCTTTATATAAAGAAGAGCATAGTAACAGATGGACACAAAGGAGAAGGCCATGTGACCATGGAGGCAGAGATTAGAATTATGCTGCTACAAACCAAGGAACACCAAAGATTGCCAACAGTTATCAGAAGCTAGGAGAAAGCATGGAATAGATTCTCTTTCTTAGTACATAAGAAGGGACCAATACTTCTGTCACTTTGATTGCAAATTTCAAGCTTTCAGAAATGTGAGAGGATAAATTCATCTCCTCTTCAGCCACCCAGTTTGCAATGCTTTGTTATGGCATCTTTAGGAAACCAATACAGTTAGTGTTATCAAAATGATGTTTAAGTAATTCCTATAGGGCGCCTGGGTGGCTCAGTCAGTTAAGTACCTGCCTTTAGCTCAGGTCATGATCCCAGTGTCCTGGGATCTATCCCCACATCTGGCTCCCCACTCATCAGGGAATCTGCTTCTCCTTCTCCTTCTGTTATTCCCCTTGCTCATGCTCTCTTTCTCACTCTCTCAAATAAATAAATAAAATCTTAAAAAAATAAATCCTATAATTACTAAATTAATTTCATTTCATAAGCGTTAAGAGCTGATATACAAATAGAGACCAATGTCTTCCTTTGATCTAAATATTAAAATAGTGTATATTAATTATAACTTCTAACTCATGAATTTTAGAGTATATAACATTTTATATAAAGTGTGTGTGTGTGTGTGTGTGTGTGTGTGTGTGTGTTTGTGTTTATTGGATGAATGTTCTTGCTTAAGCAGAATCTGTTTTCCTGGCTTTCTTTTGGAAAAACATACCTCACTCCACGGGTTTTTATAGATCAATGTCACCCAAAACCTGGAAGTGCTTATGGAACCTACATCTGACCAAATAGCATCTCCCTGGTCCCTGTTCTCAGCAAATAGTTTAGGGATGAGAACATGACTTTGGGAGGTATGCAGGCGAGTTACAGGAAAAAGAATCTCTTTTTGTAGGCATAGCTATATAATATGACACAAACCTGGAAATATCCAGAGTGACCTTGACAAGAGCCCAAGCACAGAAGTTCAGTGTTACAAAATAAAGCAAGTAGAACCTCATCCTGAATATGGTTTGGGCATGTCTGAAATGGGCTGTCACCATAGGTTCCTTTAACTTTTCTTTCTTTGATTAAGTGAATTTTAATCAATTTCTCTTATGTCCAACTAAAGTATCCACACTATGTAGAAACTAATCCTGGAACTCAACTGAAAGAAATCCTAAGTGTTTGTAGTTGGCTGAGGTGAGAAAGGGACCAGGGCAGAGAGGTTACCCAAACCTGGATAAGAAGTAGTCACGCCATCATTTATTATAGGAATACCATAACTATTCTATGGTCTGTTGAATCTGGAGTCTCATGACATGTACCTATTGAAGCTGGTCCTTTTCTCGACCTGTGAGTTATTTGTGCTTTTTCCTGGAATTTCTGTGTTGATAACACATATGATTGCATATTTCCGCCAGCTTTACTTCATTTCTATGGCTGCTCTTCTCATTGCCTCAGCAGCTTAAACACACACACACACACACACACACACACACACAAAAGTTAAAAGAAAGGACGTGAAAAGCTTTTGACCTTTTTAAAACCATGAAGTTCAGTTTATGAAATTATATTTGGACGTAGGTTCAGGAAAATATTTAATTTTTCTGTCAGATTAAGTAGTTGGTGTGAACCAGATTTTCTTGAAAGGTCAGAGCCACTTCCTGTCATTAGTTGTTCTAGGTGACACACTAATCCATAACAGCTTCCTGGTTTCTCTTCTTGAGCCCTTGTGATGGAGAGTTTGAGGGCCTCCTGGGAGCTTATGCTATAGCAGTGTGCATATGGAGCCTGACTTCTGAAAGTAGTGAACTCATCTGAAAATGCCTTGGGATGTTTCAAAAAGTCCTTGAAGAAGTTTGGACAGTGTTACTGTAAAATCTTTGATCTGGATAATGTGAATGAAACACAGGGAAATATCCTTGCTTTCTTCCTGTTTTGAGAATGACAATGATTTGCCTCAGTGGAGAGAGAGCTAAGCAGCAACAGTCTCTAATCCCCAACCCAAAGATCTCTTCTCTGAGAAATGCCTAATTTATAAACCTAAGTCATCAGCCTGTATTACCACTTGACAAGTCAAGCTGTTTCAGGCAGTGAGAATAGAATAAGGGACTAGATCCAAAATCTCACCCAGGGAGAAACAAACATTTAAGGTATGAGACTGAAATCACAAAATACAGAGGCAGTATGGACCTCTTAAAATCATCTATTTGTTGGCATAACAGGGTAACTGGGCATCTGGAAAGCCATATTGATTTTTATTAGGCTCTAGAATGATATAAACAACGTTATGACTCTAAACTGTGCTTAGCCACTAGTTGTATATTTTCATTGTAATGGGTTATGCTTGGTAGAAAAGGGTAAAAAAGCAAATGCAATTTAAGATTAGATCCTTCTACTTCAGAAGTTTTTTCAAAGGACTTGTTTTTTTTTTTTTTTTTTAAAGATTTTATTTATTTATTTGTCAGAGAGAGAGAGCGTGAGCACAGGCAGACAGAGTGGCAGGCAGAGGCAGAGGGAGAAGCAGGCTCCCCACAGAACAAGGAGCCCGATGTGGGACTCGATCCCAGGACGCTGGGATCATGACCTGAGCCGAAGGCAGCTGCCCAACCAACTGAGCCACCCAGGCGTCCCTCAAAGGACTTGTTTGGAAGGCATTACCGCAAGTCTTTTATTTGAGAGCCTACTGAATAACATCTGAAACCATCCCAAATAACTGTATCAGCAAAAATATTTTAAAGTCATTTTTTTGTATTTTCTTCTGCACCTGGCTTACAGTAGGATTGAAAATTATTTCTGGTTGGAGCTAGGACTTGGCACAAGACTGCAATAGAGATAAAAATAAAGAAATGAGGTCAAGGAAGACGCGTGGCATGCTTGAAGAAGAAACTCTCAAACTTTGGGTGCTTTCCACTTAATTTAGAACACAGAAGAAAAGTAGATGAAGTCAACTGTGAAGCTGGACAGTCAGTCTTAACTATCCAGGGAAATTTGTTTTTTTGGCCCATCATAAGGTGTACTAAACAGAACTCAAATAGTTGAAGCAATTTGTCTGTCTTACTAGGAATGTCATCTTCTATCAGTGGGTATCAGGAGGGTGATTTTGACTGAAATTTTTTTGACAAGATATGGTAAATGTTTTTTCATAAATATTTAAAATATGAAGGTCGGGGCACCTGGGTGGCTCAGTGGGTTAAAGCCTCTGCCTTGGGGCCAGGTCATGATCCCAGGGTCCTGGGATTGAGCCCCACATCAGGCTCTCCACTCAGTGGGGAGCCTGCTTCCCTTCCTCTCTCTCTGCCTGCCTCTCTGCCTACTTGTGATCTCTGTCTGTCAAATAAATAAATAAAATCTTTAAAAAAAAATATGAAGGTAAAAAACAGGATTATCTTATTGGGAGTTTCACTCAACACAAGGTCAAATGTAATCCTATCTTTAATGACTTTATTTAAACTGTAGTAAGGAATTTAATTCAGTTCCAATCTGAAAGAGATAGGGAAAGGAGAGGTTATTAAGGTAGATGCCTTCAAAAGAATGACCTATACAGAATGATGTGGGTTTGCAGAAATCTGGAAAAAAAAAAGTTGCAGAACTCCTGATACTATGCACAGGTTTAAAGACAGGAGGATATCTAACCCATGGAGAAGAGAATGAAGATTTGGCTAAACAGGAACAGGTTAAGTTCTAGAGCCAGGAAACGAGGAAGAGTCTCATAATAAGGATTCTGGCAGGGAAAAAAGATGGAGAACTAATTACCAGGAACCAGGAAATTACAGACTAGGTCTCAGGATCAGAGAGCAGGATGATATCACATGAGAGACACATGATCAGAAGTGGGTTTGCAGAAGTAGTTGTATATGATTACCCCTCTGAGAATGTTAAACTGGGCCTCTAGGGAAGCAGGTCCTGTAGGGGCTTCTATTAAGCTAGCTGGCAGGGGACATTTCTTTTTCATACCCTAGGATATAGTTTTCATCATCTCCTACATAATTTCATCTCCTAATCATGATACTTAAAACAGGCCCAGCTTCAGTCCATATATGCATATATGGAGTTACACTTAGGTGTCATGATAGCCATATAGAAATAATGAAAGGCAAAAGGCAAAAACAAAAAAAAAAAAAGGGAGAAAAAGAAAAAAAGAAAAAAAAAAATCAAACCCCCAGATAAACAAAAATGTACTGCTATATCAGGTCTATGAGGGATTTATAATTATAGGGAAAAAAATGGCTTTTTTTTTTTGTTTTTTTGACCTTAACCCAGAAGAACCCATATTCATATTTTTTTTTTCTTTTTTGGAGATGACCTATGCTGAAGTTGACACTCAACCCTCTCTCACTAATCACTAGTTTGTTTACTTTTTAACCTATACTGACTGAATGGGTTCCTACAGAGTTTTAAACTGGTTTATGTAAATAATATATTTTATCAGTGAGTAGATATTAATTTGGAAATTAATACATTATTCAAAGTATGCTTAAGTACAAATGTATTTGTTGATAAAATAACTGTTGACTATATGAAGTTTCAAGATTTAAAAATTGAGATAAATTACGTTTTTATTCAAATACCCTGACATTTTTTTTCACCCTGAAAACTACATTACTTTTGATTAGTGTAAAATATCTATGCCTTTTCAAATAAACTTAGCACTGCTTTATTATATACAGTCTATTTAACACCAATATTTTTTCTAGCTAGGACATTATTAGTTTAAGTTAAACTGAAATTCTCACCGTATTTAAATCTCACAGGCCATATTTTATTTTTATTAAAAAGTTTCCTATTGACAGTGCACATGTGAGAGCTATAGTTTTAATCACAGAACATGACTTATGTCTTGCTGAGCTGATAAAAACTGAATCACCATGCTGCCGAGTTAGGTTCCATATTGCAGCCCTGTTTTTAATTAGATGGTTACATTGCTGTCAGACAGTGCTTTTAAACCTTATCTTCATCTTTCCATTAAGCAAAAAACATTCAGTATCTCATACTGAGAAATACAGGAATGATTTTTTTTTAAGCAGTTATTCCTTTTCCATACCTACTTTCTTTAGTTTTTAGCAGTTCCTTTTTTTCGTGGATTTGTTTTTGTTTTTGTATTTTTTAGAGCTTGAGTATTTGGATTCAAGTTCCAGCCCTAACTTCTCAGTTTATTACTTTTTTCAAAAATGACTTTTGGGCCGTGAAAAATTAATAAATATTATTTTATATAAGGATCATTTTGCCTCCTAATCCTTAGTTGACTACACTTAAATAGCTTTCTAGAATTCAAGAGAACTCAGAGGCTTTTGAGAATCTGGAAGTCATTAGTTCCCTTATTCAGATTCTTTCTTGAAGTTACTCTTATTTAAGACATTTCAGAAAGAAGATAGTGGCTACTTTTATTACTGTTTATTTTCTTAAATTACATGTAAACTCTGGTGGATGGAAGGGAATCCTGAAGTCCAGTAGTATTTAGTTCAGTAGCATATAATAAAATTAATAATTAAGAATATATATATAAGATACTTTTACTGAGCTAAAACACCTGATGAATTTGAAATGCAGTCATTGGAAGAAAACATAGACGATTATAATTTTTTAGAGGACACACTTCAGTTAAGTAAATTTGAATGGAGAATAAAACAGTTTACTGATAGAAGAAACCTTAAATTCACCTTAAATTCATATAAAATTTTTTGGTAGCAGAGGCAGGCAAGGAGTATTCCGTTAGCATCCTTGGTAATATTGTGCCATTGTGTTGAGAATTACTCTGAGACTCTCCACGGATGGGCCGAGGACATGCATGCCATATGTGTACTGATTCCGCATAATTTTTTCAGTTATTAAGGGTTTGTTTCTTCCCACTCAATTTCACTTTTACTTTCCTCTCTGAAAATGAGTGATAATTCTTATCTCATAACTCTTGTGTGAGGATTAAATCATATGTATGAAGGTTTGAGGATTGTACTTGGTCCATATAAATACTTTATTATTGATAATAATACTAATAATATAATTACAATATGATAGGTAATTATATAATTATAATGGCTAATAACATATTAGTAGGTAATTATAAGTCTTGACTTATATTTCAAAGTACAGCTATATCTTTTTTTAAAAAAAAACGATGCTATGCTATCTTGAGCTATTTATTTAAAAATATAAACCCTTAAAAATGCCCAAAGGTAAATTACTTTCGCACTAGGCATGGATTTTTTTTTAGTTTTAAAAAGTCATGTATTAATGCTTAGCACTCCAAATTTCCTACTGCTAAATTAGTAGTAATGTTTATTATGATGATGATGTCATGATACCATGATATTATGACTAATGTATCCTGCCAATGACTCTGAACTAAATTAAATCACAGTGGTAATAATGGGCAATCCTGCTGAGTATCTCTGCTAAGCACAGACAATTAAGAAAGAAAATCATTAGTTGTAATTGAAGAATTCATGTTTGTGTGTAGAAGTTTTTCACAGGAAACTAAAGAAGATGAATCCACATAAGCCCAAAATAATGCAATAATCAATCCTCATTGCCTCATTAGCATCTTAAGAGATAACGACAATTGAGCCCTTTAGTGTGTATTCCGGACCCTAATTAAAAATGCAATTTATAATTTTTAGAATTGAATATGGAACAAGTATTTGTCAAAATACCATTTAAGTTGAGCTCTTTTCTTCTAAGCTTTTTTGTTTTTGTCTATGATAATAATAAAATTCAGATGAAATAAACTCATGTCTCTTACATTATTTTCCTCTTTATAAAGCTTGGATGTTTCAGCTGTAAACACACAAGTATGTTTGTATATAGTAAGGTCTCCACAATCAGCAAGCATTAACTTAGCATGTAGTATTTGCTAAGGATAATATAAAATACTTTGTATGATCTTACGAATTGCACAAATCAGTTATTTGGCTTTATTGATGAAGAAGCCAAAATTCACAGGTATTATAATATGTGAGCTGGTTAACCTTCAGCCCTATGTACCATCTTTTCTGATGGTTGGGCAGCCTCTAACCTTCATTCTTTGGTTTCTTATTTTTCTTCCCATTGCTAACCTGTTTACTATGCCTGGAAGTATTGCCATCTCCACTTTTGCTTATGAAACTCCAACCAATATTTATTTATATTAAATAATTAAATCATATATAAAAATAAAAATTAGACTCTTTACATTTACCTCACATATCCCCCCAAAAATGCCCTAAAATCTTGATTAATGAATGGTATTTATGTTCTTGATTTCTCAGACTTGTAAGTTTAGACTGTTTTCAGCCCTTTCCACTTCACTCATAACTGTTAATTTGTTGAAGTAATTTAGCAGTTTTTCCCTCTATAGTAAATATGTATTAAATTTTGATTTTTTTTAATTTTGATTTTTTTTAGAGGGGGAGAGTGAGAAAGCAGGGGAGGAGGGGCAGAGGGAGAGAAAACCTTAAAAAGTCTCCACGCAGAGGAGACCCCAAGGTGGGGTTCAATCTCACAACCTGGAGACCTAAGCCAAAATCGAGAGTCCCATGCTTAACTGACTGAGCCACCAAGTTGCCCCAATTTTGATCTTTTAGTGTCAAGTAAGACAAACCAGCCCTGGCTAAGTTAAGTAAAAAGGTAATGGATAAAGGAACTCTGAATAATCAAAGTTTAAGAACTAAGATCACCAACCCTTGGCTTGGTCTAGAATCAAAATCCTGAGAAAGCAGATCTCAGTGGGTTAAAGCCTCTGCCTTTGGCTCTGGTCGTGATCTCAGGGTCCTGGAATCAAGCCTAGCATTGGGCTCTCTGCTCAGCGGGGAGCCTGCTTCCTCCCTCTCTCTCTGCCTACTTGTGATCTCTATCTGTCAAATAAATAAACAAAATCTTAAAAAAAAATCCTTAGAATAAAATTACAGTTCTGTGAACCAACTGCCTCTTATTCTTCTCTGCCACACTTTATCTTAACTATATCTAATTTTCTGTTGTCACTTATCACTTATATTAATATCATAAACTGTTCTTAAATACTTTGATCACAGTAACTGTGATTTTCATGACATCGTATTGTTGTTATAGAAAAAAAAACACTTTAGTGAAGTGAAGGTATATTTATATTTGCTGAAGGTAATAATAAAGCAGATGTATTCCCTTCATTCTCATCAAATGTTAATATCCCTTTACTAAAATAGATTGTCTTAGAATAAAATAATTAAAAATATTTAGAATACAATATATGTGTTTATTCTACTTATCTTTGTCTTTTTTTTCAACTTCTAATAGAGGCAATATCTTTTGACAGAGTAGGGCTCAATAAATATGAAAACTTTATTAGACCAGATTTTTATCAAATGGGATTTTATCAATATGAATATTAAAACATATAAATAGATAAATTCATAAAGGTATAAATATATAAATTCATAAGGATAAACAGATAAAGGTGAAAATTAAACTCAAATTAACTTCTTATGATGTTTACTTTTAAAATTTATTTTGTTGGGACGCCTGGGTGGCTCAGTTGGTTAAGCAGCTGCCTTCGGCTCAGGTCATGATCCCAGCGTCCTGGGATCGAGTCCCACATCCGGCTCCTTGCTCATCAGGGAGCCTGCTTCTCCCTCTGCCTCTGCCTGCCATTCTGTCTGCCTGTGCTTGCTCTCTCTCCCTCTCTCTCTCTGACAAATAAATAAATAAATAAATCTTTAAAAAAAAATAAAATAAAATTTATTTTGTTAATCATGCTTCAAAAATATTATAAATAAAATGCAAAAAAAAAACATGGTCTTATCGAACACAAGACAAACATGTCATGGATAAAAATGGAGTTATGAGCTTGATTGAAGCTGTAGGTTCCTTGGCTTAAGGTCTGACATTATGCAGAGAAGGTCAGGAGTTGAACTTATTGGGTTAATGGATTAAAGGTGCCCTTGCACAGAACTTTAGTTAATAATTAGAATTACTGTTTGAAAACAGGGTTAAGAATAGGGTTGCCTCCTATAAGTCAGGTGGTAGATGGAGGAATTCAGCATCTATTTGCAATCATCTCATGGTTGAAGTTCAGGATGACATAAAGCTGCATATTTAACCAAGATAGAGACTTGTGTCCAGGATGGGAACAAATCTTTCAGGGGCTATAAGCTCAGTATGATTGCTGGCAAATAAATAAAAGATCAATGTCCTTCTTTTTTTTTTTTTCCTTTCTGTCTCCATTCCTAGATAATAATACTGAACTTCGGGTCTAATCTTCTTTGTAATTTAGCAGTTTTTCCCTCTATAGTAAATATGTATTAAATTTTGATTTTTTTTATAGATATAGATTGATTATATCACTAGTAGTTTCATTGGATGGAAGTTGGACCATCAATTTTAACTCTAGCTCTTGTATGGGAGCCTTGAAAGTCCAAATGGAAGCAATTGCTCAAAGAATAAAGGAAAACAAAGAAGGAGATGGACAGAGAAAGAGATTGTTTCCTGACCAAGACAAACCTCAAAGTTCCAAAAGACATGTGGAAAAAAATATGGCAGAAAAACATTAACAAAATTAAGCAGCAAAATTAGAATAATTAAGAAAATTATGTACTGAAATACATGCTTCAAAAGAACAATAAAATAAAATAAAATCTGGGACTAGAATAGAATGCAAAAAGAAAAATATAAGTAAACTTGGAGGGATTACTAGAAATTGATAAGCTGTGTTGGTAAATTTGACTCTAAAAAGAAAAGGTCAGAGACTAATTTTATATTGCTCAAATTTTTGAGCGAAATGTTAGAAAACAGTAATTAGTTTAAATGTAGGTGGTGGTTGGTAAGTGACTAAAGATTGTTAAGATCCTAGTGTTGTTTGGGAGAATAGTTAATGAAAGCTTAGGTTTTCGTTAATGAAAACATAGAGTTAATTCAGTTTTTTAAGTGAAAGTATTGCCCCTTAAAGACTCAACCTATGACTCAAGATTCCATGGCAGGGATACTATATGCCCCCATTTGTTTCTATCATCTGTTAATAATAATAGACTGTCAAGTGTCTGGTGGGCACCTTGCAACTCAAACTGAAGATTACATTTCTGAATCTCCTTGGAAGTTAAATATGGCCATATGACTAAGCTCTGGCCGAATGGAGAACTATTAAAAATGTCATATGTGACATTTGGCAATTACATGTCAGCAGAATTCAGGAGGTCATCATAGACTAGGAACAGAAAGCCAGGCACCAGGGATGGCAGAACAACAAGATAAGACTTGCTCAAGTTTCACCGTGTAGCATCATAATTGGCTCAGACTGCTTGTTTTTTGTTTTTTGTTTTTTTTTTTATTTTATGTGAGGAAAGAGTAAGCTTATCTATTTAAGCCACTTTTTTTTTTTAATTTGAGGAAATCTTTATTTTCTCTCTCTCTTTTTAAATTAACATATAATGTATTATTTGCCCCAGGGATACAGGTCTCAATCATCAGGCTTACACATTTCACAGCACTCACCATAGCACATACCCTCCCCAATATCCATAACCTCCCTAATCTCCACCCTAATCCTACCACCCTACCCCCCAGCAACCCTCAGTTTGTTTTGTGACATTAAGAGTCTCTTATGGTTTGTCTCCTTCTGGATCCCATCTTGTTTCATTTCCCCCCTATGACTCCCCACCCTGCCTTTCAAATTCTTCATATCGGAGAGATCATATGATAATGCTCTTTCTTTGATTGATGTATTTCACTTAGCAGAATACTCTCTAGTTCCATCCATGTCATTGCAAAGGGCAAGATTTCGTTCTCTTGATGTGTTTAAGCCACTATTATTTTCTTATTTCAACTATGCAGAGGCAGACTTTCTTGTTAAGTGATATAAATTACTAGTCAGAAAAATTAAAAGAGGGGGAGGAGCAAAGAGAACATAACCAGTCTCATAGAAAATAAAAAGAAAAATAGAGTCATGGTAAATCAATGTAGAATAAGAAGATAAAGAGTTCAAATATGTCTGGGATCACAATAAATGTAAATGTATATAACTTCATTGACACACTGAAGAAAACAGAAAACTAAATCTGAATGGCAAAAACAAAAATGATGCTACATTTTAAAGCAACACAGTACTTTTTTTTTTTTAATAAGAGGGGGATGAAGTATACATCCTAGCCCCCCCCCAAAAAAAAGGCAAAAGAAAGGACATCGCCTAATGATAAAAGGAATTTTGCTCTAAGAATCATCAAGCATCAGGGTATTACATGCACCACATCATGTAGTCATTACTTTAACATGCGCACATTGCCAGGACTAAGGGAAAATGGACGACAGCTACAAGTTTGGAAGAGAAACTTAATACATTTCTATGAGAAATATCATAGAGCAAGTGGGTAATGTGCCAAACTGTTAAAGGTATTATAAAGAAATTTTCCAGGGTGTGAAGGGGTCATATAAGAAGGAACTCTGATCTATTCTATCTGACAGAGTTGTCAAAGACTTCTCTGAAGAATGACATTTTGAAAATATGTCAAGAATAATTAATAATTAATCAAGGTGTGAGGATGGCCAAATTTCAGGCAAAGGAAACATGAAAGAAAAGATGTGGTGACTTCACAATTCAGTTAGAGACTGAGAAAGAAAATGATGTAATAGGGAATGGAAAATTCTGCACAAACTATATTATACAAGATCTTCTCTGCTTCTCTCCAGATCACCTCATAATGTCATACTGTGAAAAGGAAGATACCTTTCAGTTTAAAAATAAAGGCCAGGAAATTTGAAGAAGGAAAAAAAAAAAAAAACCTCTAATGCAAGAATTTATTTTCAGTTAGTTCTGTGCATTTAAAATAAAAATAATGAATTTAAATTTAGTAAGCAGTATGAATTATATTCATAATGCATACATCTATATGTAAAATTAATGTGTTGTCATGAGGTATTTTCACCTTCACCATTTATAGAAAATCTTACAATTTAGTTTGTTTTTATGTTATCTTCAGTGGTGGCAAACAGCTGATTTCAGAACTTAATGGTTCATTTGCTACTATATATTGATATTTGCAATGTGTTTAGAGCTATTATCAGAACTATTCAGAGGTCTAGTCTAAATGTTTCTGCTTGGCAAAAGGCACCACTCCAATGATCATCCTTCTCTGTCTCAGGCAGAGACATCAGGAAAAAATTGCAGATCTTTTTCCTTCTTTGTGTTTTTTGTTTGTTTGTTTTTTGTTTTTATTGTTGTTTTTGTTTTTTCAGGAGAGAGATAGAGCACATACAAGTGTGGAGGAGAGGCAGAGAAGAGGGAAGGAGAGAGGTAGAATCTTAAGCAAGCTCCACACCCAGGACAGAGCCCAACTCAAGGCTCTATCTCACAACCCTGAAATCATAACCTGAGGCCAAATCAAGAGTCAGATGCTTAACCAACTGAATCACCCAGGTGCCGCATTGTGTCACTATCTTTAAGAATTTCTTTTAGATATTGTATATCCTTCTTAGTAAAGACCCAGGATCCTCTAATATGAAGAATTTTTTATGAAAGTTATCTAACATATGACAACTAAGAAATCTCAGCAGAAAGTTTCATTGAATCACCTACATTCAAGTGGCCCTGACCGGTCTCCCCTTCTCCGTAACATGTAGCCATTAATCAGGCATAGGGCTCTACATATATTCCACAGTAATTAATTTATAGTCAATTTTATTAAAAAATGTAAAAAAAAAAAGTTTAAAGAGATCATTGTAATTCCAAGTATTTGCTTGGGGGAGCTATTTGATAGATTTTGTTTGTAACGGTTTGGGGTCATGTAGTCTTGGTGTAAACTTCTGTGATAGGTCAATCTTGTGGCTACCTCCTGCCTTTAGTTCCCACAGATCTAAGTATCTGGCCCCAAAGAGAAGGCTCTGGATGATCAAATGGGCCTCACCCAATAGTTTTGTTGATATTTATATATATATAGTATTTCTAAATCTGTCATTTATTTCTAAATTTGTCATTTAAAAAAATTTTTATTTATTTGACAGAGAGAGAGAGATCACAAGTAGGCAGAGAAGCAGGCGGGCGGGGTTGCGGGGGGGAAATGCAGACTCCCTGCTCAGCAGAGAGCCTGATGCAGGGCTTGATCCCAGGACCCTGAGATCATCACCTGAGCCAAAGGCAGAGGCTTAACCCACTGAGCCACCCAGGTGCCCCTAAATTTTGTCATTTCTAAATGATATTTGACAATTTCTAAATGTCATTAATTTCAAAAAGACGTTGTCTATATATTTAAGGCCCTGGGCGTAATGCATTTTTATCAATTCTACTTGTTTAAGACTGTCAGTTTCATGTCAAATAGTTTAGTTTCATGATGGCTCTTTTCACTGATTTATAGTTTTGGTGGGCTTGGCTTGCTGATTATTATGGGAGTTTGGGGCTTCATGCCAGAGTGAAACCTTCGGGGACTAAGGAGAACTATCTAAGCAAGGATCAGTCAGTGGTCAAAGAATTGTTCATACTGGCCAAAGATCAGAGGGTGGCCATGGAGCAAGGGTAGAAAAAAGAGGGCTGATTTTACTGGGATAAAAGGGTATCTCATTTCTACCACACCTACCCACACTGTATCTATCCTTAGAGGATTACCCATGTATTTCCCCAACAGCCTTCTCCACACAGCCTTGTCATTCAATCCAAGTTCCTAACCAGCCAGCCAGAGAGCTTTTTAAAACACTGGGCAGTAGTCTAGGACAATAATAATTTACAATTCTCCCACTTAAAGGTAAGCACAGTTCCAAACATTTAAGAGGCAAAATAATTAAATAGGACATTCATAAACTCAGGATTTTTTGTAAAGGACTACCTAGTGTATTACTTGATATTATTTGGATATGCCTTGATGCATTTCATTAAATTCCTACTAAAGAATATTTTTCTTTATATGTTTTGTTCGTATATTATCCAATTATTATTTCAGGATTTATTTCTAGAAATGTAATTGCTGGGTTAAAAGGAATTTTTAGTCATTTCATATAAAATTTAATAGATCTTATCAAAAGAAATTTATAAATTATTTAATGTTGATACTTTTATACAGTTTAAGCTCTTGTTCTCAGTTGAAAAAGAAAATATATTTGAAAATAATTTCAATAATTGAAATCAGTATTTATATGATATTTCTAAACTCTTAATTCTTAATTTTCTTTCCCTAAGGGAACCTTTCATTTTTAGCCAGGAAATGTCAGGAAATGGGTTCTGCAAAGAGGCTATTAAGGAAAGAGGCAGTTAAACAATAGAGATTATGCAGAAAGGTGTGAGCAAGGTTAAGGATCCCATAGGATGGTGAAGCACTCAAAATAAATCCTAAGGGACAAAAGGCATCTAGTCAGACTTGTTACTCCTGGAGCGATACTGTCCAACAACAATGTGGTCATAGGTAGAGATTTACAGATAAAGTGATGGAGGGAGAAGGGAAAAAAGAAATCCCATATTTTGACTTCTCTCTCCTTGATTCATTAATCTCTGCAGAGGAGAAGGAAGCTAAAATGGTAAATTTCAAAGAGGTCAGATTTACAGCATTAAGTAGGATGGAAAAGGATCTGGATTTGCAATCACAGAATATTCAAGCACAATCCACTATCCTTTCTCATGGTATATAGTCTTGCCTTTATCTTGCCTTTTTCCCCAAATGGGAAAAATACATAGTCCTGGTAACCTGCCGTACCACTGAGGGGAATGTTCATTTTTTTCACTCCTTACAGAGCCATAATTGAAACATTAACCACTACTACTTGTCTTTATAGAATGTAGCGGAGAATGCAAGAGAAGAAATTATTAAAGAAATGTATTAAAGAAATGTAGCTAGTTAAGTCACCACTTCTATCATGAAGTCTAGATTAATAATTAATCATAGCTTCTTACTTCATCCTCCTAAACTCCTCACCCCCTTAGTCTTTGCTAACAACTTTCAGCTGGCTGGGTATTCCTCTTTTCCTTCCTTCTTCTCCTCCCCTCCCCTCCCCTCCTTTTCCCCTCCCCCTCCCCTCTCCCTTACTTCCCCTTTCTCCTCCCCTCCTTCTCCTTCACCTTTCTCCTCCCCTCCTCCTTTTCCTTCTTCTTTCTCTTCTTCCTCTACTTCCTCTTCCTCCCTCTCATCCCCCCTCCCCCTCTCCTTCCCCCTTTCTTCTTCATCTTCCCTTTCTTTTCCACCTCTCTCTCCCCCCTCCCCTCCCCATCCTCCTCCTCCTCCTTCTCCTCCTCCTCCTCCTTCTGATGAAGTTCTAGAACATAGAGGTTCGGTGGGGTGAAGTCCAGAGCTGATGACCAATGAAGAATTCTTGAGACATCTTTCGTGCAAAATGGTGGTTTATTAAAGCATGGGGACAGGACCCATGGGCAGGATGTGAGGAGTGGTCTATTGTATACTTGTAAATTGGGGAGGAGATTAGGGATGATATAAGTCTCTAAGGAATTTTGGAAGCAAGGTTTCTAGGACCTTGAGGGGCTAGCTATTGTCTGGGGAAAAGGTTATTCATTACCAGTAATAAAAACCTTCTCATGAGACCCTTTAGATGTATATCACTGGGTCATATGCTTGGGAATGATTGTCAACACTATCTTGGTGGTTTAAAGATAAGTTTCCTAAAGGAATTGTTAAAGTAGACTTACAGGATCCTGGTGGGGGGAAGGGGGTCGGTCAGGCTAGGATGGTCCTTTGCCCTTAGCAAAGCCTTAAGGTGGGGGTAGTTGAGTCCCTAGAGGAGAGTCACTTTGCCTGTTTTAAGGGCTTGTCAGTAGGTAAGGAAATTTAATAATTTTTCTTCTGCCTCTGTTTCCCACATCACTTCTACTTCTTCTCATTCTCCTCCTCTTCCTCCTCCTCCTCCTCCTCCTTCTTTCTTCTTCTTCTCCTTCTTCCTCCTCTCCTCTTCCTCCTCCTCCTCTGCCTTCTTCTTCTTCTCCTTCTTCTCCTCCTCCTCCTCCTTCTTCCTCTTTTTCTTCTTCTTCTTTTTTCCATAGTGGAGTGACCTAAATCTTAATTCCCACAGGATCTAATTCCTTATACCATCCTTTATTTTAGTACTTGCAATATACAACTGACCAGTACTATTAGACATAGCAGGACTCAAAGGCATCTGAGTGGATTTTCTGGTTTTCAGACACAGTCCCCTGGCCATTAATAAGGTCCTTTTTCTAAGTTTATGAAACATAGTCAAGCCAGAAGCATTTTGGATTCCAAGGGGCCAAATGGTCCCTGTAAAGAATGGTGCCATATTGAGACCTCAACAATGACATCTGTTTCAGCCAGTTTCTGCAAATTCCAGTAATAGTACCAAAGTAAGCCTTGTGGGAGGAAGACCGTTAGTCAACATGGACTAAACAGAAACCCATTTAGTCAACAAAACTTCCTGTGCATAGTCTCTATGCATGTTGCCCTGGCCATTTTGTATACATGGGATTCTTGGATGAAAAGTGGGAAGGATGAATGAAAAATATTGAGGGATTAGAGAAATGGCTAACTGACATCATAGGATTGAGAGCTTCCTCAGGTTGATATTTACATGGAACATAAGTATCTATTATCCTGTGTCTATTCCTAGGACTATGGATATGTCTTCTCCACTGACCTCTTTCCCCATTCATTCAGTCTTGCTCTTTCTATATCCATAACCAGACAGCCAGCATATTAGCCACAGTCTATGATTCAGTGTCTAATTGTAACTCAAATTATCCCTCCTCCCACCTGAAATGGATAATATGATATACTGCTCTATACTGCCTAATGGAATTTACCTTTATCCCTATATTTCAAGATTATCCCTGAATAGGGACATAATGCACTAGAATTCATTTCTGATCTATCCATAAACCTGAGCCATAATTTTGATCTTATTTTTATCACCACATGAGGCTCTGGTTGTGGGTTGAAAGAAATTTGGTACAGCAATAAGACCAAGTACCACGGGTATTTGAGTCACTCATTCACTTAGTTTATTTTGTTATCCTACTCAGACCTGCTCTTATATATACAGTTTTTATTTAATAATAAAATGTGGTTACACATTAGAGATGATCCATTTTATGATGGGCCAATTAGGCTACCTAGTTGTTTGGTTTCTTTTTGTCAGGCCTTGGAGATAAGCTATATAATATTTTTCAAGTGGAGAATAGTTAACCACAAAAGATTTGTCTCCTGTGAAAATCCTAGGGTTTTGTAGTACTATTCTCCTATTTTGCTATTTTAAGGCTCAGGTAGAACTACTGCTTGCATCTTATGCTGGATCTGATACAGATCCTTTCTTTGTTCCAGATCCTACCTAGACAAGCAGCTTTATGGGTTATTCAGTACGTAGCTAGGGGCAGCACATTCAAATGATGTGGGTATATCATACGGTGCTCCAAACTAACAGAACTATAAATGTTACCAATGTGACAAGTCCCAGAACTTCTGCAGCACTTACTTCCTGTTCTCTTGCAACTAAATGAATAACTGAGATCTAAAGGTAGTGTGAGAGTAGTCCAGGTGTTATTTCTGATTTTATATGGTAAAGTGCCTCCACATAATAAGTGGTGTCCCCAGAACGTAGGCAGTTAAAATGTTCTTTTTGTATTATTATGGGATTTAGGAACTATTCAGGCATTTCTGAGTGTTTGGTTGTCCAGCGGCTCCATGGGTTCAGTGGTGCCCTCCCAAATTTTCTTGATTGGGGTTGCTGTTTGATGCCACCTAGTGGTGACTGTTGGACCTGTCCCCACAGAGTTAATGGAGCATGTGGCTTGCTGACAGTACTGTACAGTGGCTATAATTCTAGGAATCTCCCACACTACCAGGAATTTCCCCACACTACCAGAACCAATTTTGCTTTGATTATTGTTTTGCTTATATTAGTGGTTATTAGAGGTGAGATTGGTTTTTTTCTAATGAAAGTAGGGAGGTGATTATTTTTATGGAAAAAAAAAAGTTAATATCATTGAAAACAATGTGACTTAAAGTTACTTTTCATATTATTGCAAACCTAGAGACTGGGATATGGTAGAGAAACTTTAAAACTGTATTGTTATTCTTTTTGGAAACCTGCAAGTACTATTCCAAAAACTTCCTTAGAGCCTAAGTAGACATTTTATTTGCCTTGAAAGTCATAACATATGACTTTTACGAAATATTTCCTTACTGCATGACATGGGTCTCCATTTTTCAAAATGGCTCTATTTCCAGACTACCTGCTACCTGACCAGTAAGATGAGTCACACATTTTTTGTAACGTTGGCACCCCATTTCGATATATCAAGATCCATGTCAGGAAGGTTATTCTAGGCTATAGTAGCAAAGGGTCAGTAAGTTAATACCTCAGTTCAATTAAAGTTCCACTCATGTAACATCCAAAAGCATTTCCAGGTTGTAGGGGCTTGTGCTCCAATCAATGATATGGGACTTATACAAATGCAGCTTTGCCCTCTTCAGTATCTCATTTTCTAAAACCTTGAGAGATAACCATCTCAGCTGAAATGGAAATATACCATGGAGGATTGTGGATGAGAGATATTTATGTGAGAAGTCTGAAATTGGTGCACATTTTTTCCTTTACATTTTTATGGAAGAAGCCTGAAATTGGTATACAGTTCCTTTCTTTATATTTTATTGATTAAATTCAGTCACATGGTTATAATTATTGAGTAGAGAAAATAAAAGAATGTGGTTGAACGATGTGTTTGGGAGAGGAAGAAATGGAATTTAAAGAATGGCTAGTATTCCCCAACATGTGTCTTTTAATATTGTGTAAAAAAATAACTTTTCTGTCTATAAATACAAAGAAGTAAAGAATATATGTGTTTTGGTTTAATGCTTTTCTATTTAAAACATTGGGATAGGGGCACCTGGGCGGCTCAGTGGGTTAAGCCTCTGCCTTCAGCTCAGGTCATGAGCTCAGGTCATGATCTCAGGGTCCTGGGATCAAGCCCAGCATAGGGATCTCTGCTCGGCAGGGAGCCTGCTTTCCCCCTTCTCTCTCTGCCTGCCTCTGCCTACTTGTGATCTCTGTCTATCAAATAAATAAATAAAATCTAAAAAAAAAATTAGGATAAAAAACTAAAGGCAAATTATTTAAAATAGAAAACTATGAGGCACCTGGGTGGCTCAGTCATTAAGCATCTGTCTTCGGCTCAGGTCATGATCCCACAGTCTTGGGATCAAGCCCCACATCAGGCTCCCTGCTCCATGGGAAGCCTGCCTCTCCTTCTCCGACTCCCCCCCTTCCCCCCTTGTTTTCCCTCTCTTGATGTGTCTCTTTCTGTCAAATAAGTAAATTTTAAAAATCTTAAAAAAATAAAATAGAAAACTGTGCCCATCGGAATATACATAAAACATGCAATAAAATTATATGCAATATATATTTATACATTAGATAATTGCATACATTTAACACTATATAAATAATACATGGTAATAATTGTTGACATATGATTTATACATATTAAATATATATGTATAATAAGTAGAAAAGTCATAGAAACCACACATTTGTATCATTTTACCATAGCCCTGAAACTTTTCTGAAAACTTAAGCTTTTTATTCCTCAGTATATAACAGGAGTTATTTTTGTCTCTTTTTGTTGCTTAGGGGTTTCGCTGGAGGCCTCTAAGACCGTTCACAATAGAAGGGGTAATAAAGACTCAGAAATTTTAAGTCTAATCCAAGTATAAGACTACTTATTTGGGAGGTGCAAAGAGATCATGAAACATCTTTCGTCAACCACAGTTTGAAGTTTTGTGTGTGTGTGTGTGTGTGTGTGTGTGTTTAATAAAGATTTTATTTATTTACTTGATGTGTAGAGACACAGCAAGAGAGGGAACAGAAGAAGGGGGAGTGGGAGAGGGAGAAGCAGGCTTCCTGCAGCAGGAAGCCTGATGCAGGGCTTGATCCCAGGACCCCAGGTTCATGACCTGATCTGAAGGCAGATGCTTAATGACTGAGCCACCCAGGCACCCCTGTAGTTTGAAGTCTTAAACAGAAATGGAAGGTGACTACAGATGGAGTTGCATTCCCCTCTAGAGAGCTGTTAGTGCGCTGTGGTTCATTCCCTTCCACTGCCCCCTGACGGTGGGAAAGAGAGCTGATTCTTGTGAGTTGAAGGGGCTTCCTGGGAACAAAATGGAGAGCTTATGTCTATAGTTTATCCTGAGGGACCTAAGGATCGGTGTTAACTCTAACCTGAATATTTTAATGGTGAAAATCACTGGAAGTTGCTGCTCCTGTTCATCAGAGGGTCATATTGGGGTGGCTCCGCTGAGAAAGAGAAGCTTTTCCACCAAAGTTAGGGCTAATGCTTCTATTTGTGGGCACTCTGCTGACAATGATGACAGGGTTCATCATAAAGATATTTCAAAGTATATTTATAGACCACCATCCTAGTGGACCACCTAAAGAGCGGTGGGTTTGAAACTGGGAGACAGATGATAGTGTTTCTGGATTCCCATGGGAGAGTCAGAAGTGCCCATCTAGACCTTCTTCAACCAGAGGTACCCTGCAGGAGAATCTCCATGGAAACCTCAACAACGCCCATGAGAAGAAGAGTCAGCAACTGAACATTTCTCACACATGTCAGGAGGACTGTGTCCTTTTCCACTTTGTTTTATTTTAGACCAAGGACTATAGTTGTCAGAAACGCTTATTAGTGAGTCTGCAGGTAGGGCAAGGGTAACAAGAACTTTGCTTACTCCACTCCAAAATTCCAACACTGAAGTTGGACCCCCTTTGGAAAATGAATGTGACATGAAGAAATTCTAAATTGTATGGCAATGAAAGTGTTAAACTTTTCATTATATAAGAAACAACTGAAAACAGTTTTTTTTTTTTTCTCTTTTTATCTCTAACTCATGAGGTGCATTAGTGTTCAAAAGATGGGGTAGAGATTGTCAAATGATCCCATCTGCCGTCTGTTTTACTCTCATTCATCTGAGCATTCATGAGCACTGGCTTGAAGGAAACCTAAGAAAAGGGAAATAGAAAACAGAGACTCAGTTTTGTTTTTTGTTTTTGTTTTTTTGTTTTTGTTTTTGTTTTTTTAGTTATCTGTCATTCTTCCTTTTCCCTTCCTCTGCTCCCCCTCATTCACACCAAGACAGAGAAAGAAAAACAGTCTCTTAATCAGTGTGGCGGGACATTATAACAAACGACAGGCTGGGCAGCTTACATGCAACAGACATTCTGACAGTTCTGGAGGCCACAAGTGTAAGGTAAGGTGCCAGCATGGTGGAGTTCTAGGGAGATCTTCTCCCAGTTTGCAGACTGTTGTCTTCTCATTGTATCTTCATTGCATTCTCATGTAAGAAACAGACAGAACTCCCTGGGGTCTCTTTGAAGAGGCATTAATCCCATTTATGAGTGTTCCACCATCATGATCTAATTATCTGCAAAGGCCTAGCCACTTAATACAGGGGTCCTCCCTTATCCTTGGAAGATATGTTCCAAGACCCCCAGTGAATGCCTGAAACTATGGATAGTACCAAACCCTTTATATACTATGTTTTTTTTCTATATGTACCTATTTATGATAAAGCTTAATTTATATATTAGGCACAGGACTAGATTGACAACAATAATTATTAATAAAATAGAACATTACAATAATATGTTGTAATTAAAATTATGTGGATATGGTCTTTTCTTTCCCTTCCTTTTTCAAAATATCTTATTCTACTGTGCTTACCTCCTTGTGATGATACGAGATGATGCAATGATAGGATGAACTGAGATGAATGAATGATATGGCATTGCGATCTAGTTATTTGTCTACTATTGGCCTTCTGATACATGAAGGAAAAGCATTGTTTCCAAACTGCAGTTGACCATGACTAGCAGTTGACTAAAAACTACAGAAAGTGAAACCATGGCTAAGAGGGGACTACTTCGCCATCACATTGCAGGTGAGGATTTCAACAGATGAATTTTAGGGGGACACAAACATTTAGTCCATGACAAATAAGAAAGTTCTTCTTTCATTCTTCCCTTGTTTTAGAACTTTTCTCTACTATATGGTTAGCCTAAAAGAGACCCATTCCATACCACAGAACAGGCCTATGATCATAGTCTTTCAGACTCACTATTTTTGTTTTTGTTTTTAAAGATTTTATTTATTTATTTGACAGACAGAAATCACAAGTAGGCAGAGAGGCAGGCACAGAGAGAGGGGGAGGCAGGCTCCCTGCTGAGCACAGAGCCTGATGCGGGGCTCGATCCCAGAACCCTGGGATCATGACGTGAGCCGAAGGCAGAGGCTTAACCCACTGAGCCACCCAGGCGCTCCCAGACTCATTGTTAATATGCGTAAGTAGGGAGGGCAATGGTGTAATTAGAATCTGGAAAATACTTTTCCCAAACCATTTTCTTACAAATTAATTAAATCTGCAAGTTTAAATTGAGTATTTTCTAGATTCTTCCTCTTGCATCTCACAATGACATATTGCAGTTTTTTCATGGGAATATTACTATAACAATAGAATGGAGATTTTTATATCCAAGAAAGCGATATTAACATTTTCAAAGTATTTTAGCCATCATGTAAGTTTCAAAGTTGAAAAATACTATATAGCAACATTGTTTCCTTTTCTCTTTGACCTTGTTTCCCCAGTGATCAATCATGGAGTCCCTTAGAATTTACCGTGTTTCAGTTTTGTTGTCACTGTTGCATATGGTATTACTCTAATCATTTTTTAAAATAGCTTAGCAAGAAAAATATATTTCTAATATTTAATATCAAAAAGTACTTACAGAGTTAACATCATAGCCATTTGTATCCACTGGTCCCATCGTGTTTGATATTGAGCCACATTTTGTAATTCTGTAGTCATTTACGTCACTCACTAAATAGGATTCTGCTCTAATGATTTGAGTCAGGCCTTATTGGAACCTATTGCATTATCAATTTACAACCCCAAGAATATGACTAAAAAGACTTTTTATTTGAATATTTTTAGTATTTGGACAAATACCTTAGGCAACAAAAATTTCCAGTGTTTTTAGATTTAAAAATTAGACATTTTGTAATATTAAATTACCAGATATGGCAAACCATTAATTGGATAGATCAGTGCTAATGAAGCAGTCCTTTAATAAATAGCAATTAGAAATTTTCATTTGCACCAGACTGAAGTACAGATTAAACTGTCTAACAAAATAAGCTGAAAGGTCTGTATCAGAAAATGCACCCTCATTTGATTTAGTCATCTGAGCAACCTGGAGGTTTTAATCTAAGAGCACCTACGTATGTGGCAGTCAGAGAAAGCTTCATTTAACAACAGTCAGATCAGTACGTGCAAAGGATTTGTGTGTGTGTGTGAGTGATGATATTAATTAGAAATGACAAACTGAAGGCTATGGAAGACCCATAAGGTTTACTGACTTACCTGCCAGGGTAATTATCACCGTTGCTTTACTAAGGAAGTCTGCTATTGTTGAAGCTGCAATTCTGTTTAAGCAGCATCAACTTGCTGAAATTAGAAATATTTGAAAAAAGATTTTAAGAACTTTAATTCATAGGAGTGCCTTGGTGGCTCAGTCTGTTAAGCATTTGCCTTTGGCTCGGGTCACAATCTCAGTGTCCTGGGACTGAGCACGGAGTTGGGCTCCCTGTTCTGCTGGGAGTCTGTTTTTCCCTCTCCCTCCAACCCTCTCCGCTGCTTGTGCTCTCTCTCTCACTCCAATGAATAAAATCTTTAAAAAAAAATGTAATTCATAAAATATGTTCTGAGTATTGCGATGTTTATTTAAAAACTTCCTTAGTTTGGGGCACCTGGGTGGCTCAGTCAGTTGAGCATCCAACCTATCTCTTGGTTTCAGCTCAGGTCATGATCTCATGGGTGCTGAGATCCAGGCCCAGCTCAGGCTCCTCACCGGGCATGGAGTCTGCTTGGGATTCTTTCCCTCTGCCTCTCCCTCTCTCACTCACTCATGAATGCTCTCTAAATAAATAAATAAATAAATAAACAAATCTTTAAAAAGTGAAAAGTGTTCTTAGTTATAAATTCTACCAACTTGTTTTGTTGGTCAGTATTACCACTGGTTCTATAAAATAGTTTTTAAGATTTGGGGGCATATGTAAAAGCTCTTTTTCTTTTTACGGTAGTTAAATTCTGGCAGTTTTATCTAAAGTTTTTTATAGACACTATAGTATCTGAATGCAGATTTGAGAAAATGAGACCCTGTTCTACATTCTTTTTCCAATTATGACCAATGAAAAACAAGTCATAATTGGAAAAAATGACTTGTTTTTCATTAATGTAACCTATCTGCATTGTGCAGTATTCATTACAAAAGAACACACTCCATTGATGGAGAATTGATTTTTAGTATCTAAATTTCAATGGTGAAATTTGTCACCTTTGATTTTTGATTGTATGCTTTGTTGCCCTGAGATTGTGGATTGAGAAGACCTTAAATATTCTCATGGAGAATGGAGATTTTTTAAAAAATGCCTTAGCAGAAAACAAAAGGAAATTTTTTTCTTTATAAATGTTTAATTTCATACAATAAAAGGCAATAGTTTAAAATATACAGTTTGATACATTTTGGTGAATGCAGATAATTGAATTAACAGTAGCTCAATTAAGATAGAGGTCATTTCTATCACTCCAGACATTCTTCAAACTACTTACTCTACCCTACTCCTCCCAGTTTCCTACCCCCAATCTAGGCAATCACTATTTTGAGTTGTTCTGATTTCTTTCACTTTAATTTAGTTTAGCTCTTCCTATAACTTGATACAGATGGAACTATGTTCTTTGTATATTTTCATTTATGCCATTTTTGTTTGATATAATGTTTTTCAGATTTATCTAACATTATTGCATGTTTCAGGGGTTTGTTTTGTTTGATTGCTGAGAAGAATTCTCTTTGTATAACAACAATCACCCATTGATGGATATTTGGGTTAGTTCTTATAACTAAATATGCCATGAATATTTTTATAATAGTCTCTTTGTGAACATTCAAAATATTCTCTTGGATAAATTCAAAGATGTAGTATTGTTTAATTACACAACAAACTGCCAAAATAATTTCCAGAGCGATTGTGCAAGGTATTGATTTACTGCCTCTTATCTCTCCATTCACTTTTCATTGCCTGTTCTACAGTAACGGAACTGGATCTCCTAAGCATGGCCTGTAATAAACCAAATGTTAAGCTTCATCAATACAGGGTACTGCAAGGGTCTGTGGAGTGAAGTATTTATCTTTCTGCCCCTGGAGTACCTCTGGGTCTCCTTCTACTCCAGTGATGCTTGAAGGAGAGACGTGCAGGGGTGCTCCGCCACAGATGCATGACTAGTGTGTACAATCCCATGGCAAGCTTGCATACCTGATCTTGGTGGGCACTGTCTATCCCAGGTACACACCCCACTCTCCCCACTCCATGGGGAGAGTGCCCCAACTCTGCCCATGCACCTGTCTGCTGGCTTCAGCCCATCGCATACTGGATGAATGTTGCCTACTTGTCAGTCCCAGCTGTGATTCCCTTCCCTCCAGCCTCAGTGCACCTATCCCAGATAGGAGAGGGGAATGGGTGTGGTGTCGCCTACTTTGCCAGTGACTATGGACTAACTGGCTCTGGCCCTATCAACCAAATAGGCTTCTGGGCCATCCAGTGCATTGCAACCTTCTCCAATGAGAACTGAATCCCACATCTGGGGAGGAAGCACATCTTTCTAGTTTGGCTCTTCTGTTGATACTCTGTTTCATTATTAGAGTATCCCTTAGAGCTTTCTTTACTCCTTTACTGTTATTCTTCTACCGTAATTAGAAATTCCTTCTTTTAAACTTTCCCTATTTGAGTTACTATGTCTTTTGTCTCCTAATTAGACCTGGACTAGTAACAGTAATTATAGCATTCTATACTCCTACCAGCCACATGTTTGGTTAGTTGATCTACGTTCTTGAAAACACTTCTCTGTTCAGTTGTTTTGTTTGTTTGTTTTGTTTTGTTTTGTTTTTTAACATTCCTTCTAATGGTGAAGTGGCAACTTACTATACTTTTAATTTTATATCACATTGAGTTGACAATTTCAGGGCACTATCTCCTGATTCACACCCAAGATTAAATGGCCATTGATACAATTCCTTGTTATGCATATACATCTCTGTGTGTGCATACAAGTGTGTAAGCTATCTAATGGTAGTAGTGTTTGACACAGCTTTCAGAGGAAACAAATCTGTGTTTGGAAATTTCATTTTGGTTTTTTAAGGATTAGCTTCATTGTTCTTTAAAAGAGTTCATGTAGAAATTATTATTTTTACTTTTAAGTCGGTAAAAATAGAAGAGTAAACTTTATTTAGGAAAACGGTGACTTTAGAGTCAGTGGCTTTTATCGGACAGAGGTAATTCTGTGTCCTAATAGAGAGCTGAGAAAGACAAAATGTCACTCAAAGTCAGCCACATATCCTCCCATTGGGTAGTTAGTAGAGCTGTATAGCAAATCACAGGAGATTTTGTAGGACCTTCATAGCTATCAATAAAAATACAAACGATAATGCCAAATGTGGTGCTTTCTATATGTCTGGAAATATTTCAGGCACTTAACATACAGTCATGCTGAGTCACATGAACATTTTTTCAACTCAGTGTTAATTTTTAAAAATATTTCCTCCTTTTCGTATAACAGCTCCTAAAGCTCCTAAATGAGTTAAAGTACACAATTATAGGATATGTTATTTGGTATTTTAGAATTAGCTCAATTTCTTTAATTCCTATATGAAGACATTAAGGTATAGAATCATTGGGGGACATCATCAAAAACTACAGGTAAACATTATTTCAGTAAGCCAAGACATTATTGACACATTAGTAGGGACTCTTCTTTATGATTCTATTTTAGGCACCCTCTTAGTAAGTGTTAACTGAATCATAGATATCTTTAGATCAAATATTAGAAAGAAAATCCTAAATTTAAATCTTTATGATGGGGATTCAGTATCCTCACTTTTGTCTATCAAATACAATTTTGAAATTGGAAACTAGTAAAAATAATAGTTTTTTACATATAATCAAGTATTATGATGCATCTCTTCTGTAAAAGAAACACTGTTAACATTTATCACTTTAAGAAGTATTATAGATAATATAATATGTGGACAAAATAATGATAAACAGAAGAATGACATTTTTAAATTGTCATCAATACTTTAATACCAGAGTGGAATGACTGTCGGATGAAATTCTGTCTTGTAATAGTATCTAGAGATCTTATTAACTTTGAGTTATCAATGTAGTAGTCATTTGCATTTCATACAATTGTATAAGATATGCTATTATTGAAATAAACATTGTGATATTTTGATATATATTTATGACAAAATAAATTAATTCAACAATTGCATCAAAATCTGGCAGTGGTATAGACCTCCACAGTTAATGTCTGTAATGGTGAGACCAGAGTTAGAGTGGAAGGATTTTCTATAACTAAAGTAATGTTAAGGTTTAAAACTAAGAAAAGTCAAAGTCCAAAGACTTGCAGCCACATTTAATCACATTTAGCGCCACAAAATTGGCTGTCAAAAGTCTAATTAACTATCAGGCATTAGCTCTATTTTCCATGCTGCTCACTTGCACAGCCTTTCATTGTAACATCTGGCAAGTTTAAAAAAATTCCCTAGAAAACTATTTCTTCCTATAGTTTTACAGCATAGAGTTTTAGTGAAATGAACTGTTGTTAAAACATCAATGAAAGCATATTCAGTGCTTCATTGTTGAACCGTGAAGGTTTTTAAAACATGTTTGAGTTACCGGTCACTTCATTTTATGTGAAAACACACAATTAAGTTTAGAGAGACAATTCACCAAGTGAATGCTGATGCGTACTTTGATTTCACTGTTTAGTGATATAAATTTTCCAACATTTTTCCAAAATTGAAACCCAGCCTTCAATGGCACATGATGAATGTTTAACTTAGTTTTTGTTTTCTTGATTTTTTATTTAAATGGCTAAAGAATTCTTTCATTAAATAAGTATACTTATGTTACTAGTTGAAATTCAAAGAGAAGGGCATATTTGCTTATGTTTTTGGTGTAATAATTGGAGATAAGCATTTCACAACACAAAGTTTTGATGATAAGAAAATATTATAATATCCAGGGAGTAAAGGCTAATTGTTTACACAGTACTACAGACTGAAAATAGACTTATTAATTAGTGGCAACAGCGGGCAAAATAACATGAAATAATATTTTTTTACTGTGGCTAGAAAAAAGTAATTATCAAATAAGAGTTCCAGACACAGCTAAATTATCCTTTAAAAATGATTAGAGGTGTACCTCGTGGCTCAGTTGGTTAAGCATCCTGACCTTTGGCTAGGTCAGGATCCCAGAGTCCTGGAATCCACCCCAGTGTCTGGCTCCATACTCAACAGGGAGTCTGTTTCTCCTTTTCCCTAGGCCTGACCCCCACCTATGCTCTCTCTTTCTCACTCTCTGAAATAAACAAATACAATCTTTAAAAAAATAAAAATGATTGGAAAATAAAGATACATTCAGAAAAATATATAAAAGGTATAGTACCAATTGCACATGCCAAAAGAACTACAAAAAAATATGCTTCCACACATAAAATTATACAAGAGAACCCAAGGGCACCTGGGTGGCTCAGTGGGTTAAGCCTCTGCCTTCGGCTCAGATCATGATCTCAGGGTCCTGGGATCGAGTCCCACATCGGGCTCTCTGCGTGGCAGGGAGCCTGCTTCCTCCTTTGTCTCTGCCTGCCTCTCTGCCTACTTGTGATCTCTTTCTGTCAAATAAATAAATAAAATCTTTAAAAAAACAAAAACAAACAAACAAAAAAACAAGAGAACCCAAAAGGAAGTGTAAACTCCAAGAAGCAGTGATGGGTAAATGGCAGATTTTATGATTTTAAATAAGCTATATCAGTAAAAATAATAATATTTATTATTATTATTTGTGTGTGTAAACATCTCAAGGAAATCACTAAAAAAGATTTTTGACTTCCAAACTAGCAGAAGAAAAAAGGTACTAAATAAGATATAATTGGGTGCCTGGGTGGCTCAGTCTGTTAAGCATCTGCCTTCAGCTCAGGTCATGATCTCAGAGTCCTGGGATCAAGCTCCCTGCTCAGTGAGGAGTCAGTTTCTCCTTCTCCCTCTGCCTGCCCCCCTGCTCCTGCTCTCTCTCATATGCTCTCTCTCTCTGTCTCTCTCCCAAATAAATAAATAAATAAATAAAAAGAAAAGTTAAAAAATATAATTAACACACTATGAGGCAGGAAAGAAGAAGTAAAACCAAAGAAAAAAAAAAAACCACTGCAAAATAGAAAGTACAAAATAGGGCATCTGGATGCCTTAGTCAGTCGAGCATCAGCCTTGGGCTTTGGTTGGGATCCTGGGGTCCTGGGATCAAGCCCTGCATTGGGCTCAACCTCTACTGTTCCCCCTGCTTGTGTCTCTTGCTCTCTCTCTGTCAAATAAATAAATAAATAAAATCTTTTTAAAAAGCACAAAACAAAGTGAGAAGAAAGAGTACAATTATATAAAAAAAAAATCACATTTGAAACAAAAGAGGAGATAGGTAACCTTAGACTGGGCTTGTAAATCCATCTAAGAATTCTTGAGAACAGTCTTAAACTATAAAAATTAAGAATTAAAAATAAAGGAATTCAGACAAAAGTTAACTGGGCAAATACTAATAAAAAGAAAATTAGTTATAATAATATATTTTTAAAGATTTTATTTATTTGTTTGTTTGTTTGTTTTTTTAAAGATTTTATTTATTTATTTGACAGACAGAGATCACAAGTAGGCAGAGAGGAAGGCAGAGAGAGAGAAGGGGAAGCAGGCTCCTGCTGAGCAGAGTACCTGATGTGGGGCTCCATCCCAGGACCCTGAGACCATGACCTGAGCCGAAGGCAAAGACTTAATCCAATGAGCCACACAGGCTCCCCAGTTATAACAATATTAATAACAGAAAAAGCCCACAAATGGTGGAAGTGAGGAATTGGATGTTTATTCAATCGATTCAGATTTGGTTGTCTCAGAATACCTATTCCAACAGACCAATGCTTGACCCTCTCAAAATCCTCTTTTTTTTCTGCTCCAAAGGTAGCCTTGTTCCCATGCCCATCTTTACACTCAGTTCCCCTAGAGTGGATTCTTACTCTTTCTCCGCTGGACATTCTTAGTTTCCTTGTCTTGATCAAATATTATTCAAAGCATAACCAAATTTTATGAGTGATCTCTTTACCATAAAACATAATTATGTCACTCTCCAAATTAAAATCATTGAGTGACATGGCATTTCTAAAAAGGAGAGCTCCAAAAGGTAATAAGCTGCCATCTGCCTCCCCAGTGTTTTGTCCTAGTACTTTCAGGCAGCATGCACATTTTATACTTCATTGATCGTGACTATCTGTCATTCCAAGGATAGAGCATACATTTTATGTTTTATGCAATTCATACTATCTTCTTATATGGAGTTTTCTTTCATTTTGCTTATTGTGCATATTTCAAAACCTACCTAAGTTTTCATTCATCCTAATTATCCCTCATTCACCACTATATGACTCCTTAAACTGTGTGTGTGTATGTGTTTTCACATAGCTAAATGTATATACACAGTAAATATGTATGGATATAATTTCCACTTAACAATGTATTCTAATTGTCATACATATATATATAAAAGATATAGATATATAAAGATATATATAAATATATATATCTTTATATGCCTTTATCTTTATATATATCTTTTATATATCTTTACATAAAGATATATAAAAGATATATATAGATATATATATCTATATATATATCTTTTCCAATTAAAATATTGAGTCTGTTGAGGACAGGATCCATTCCATGTAGGATATCTGGTGCCAAAAATGTTTGCTGAAATCTAATAACATGTTTTGAAAGAAGAATGTTAATTTGAAGTTCAGTCCAAAAGTTTGACTTTTATAGATGAACCCATCTAGCTACATAAATATTACTAGTTTTTACTACAAAAACTAGTAATATTTGTCTTTGAAAAATCTGAATCAATATTGGGAATATTAAGTTTTTATTATATTTGTCAAGATTTTAAGAAATCTTTTCTCTGGCGTTGATTTAACTAAGGTAACTTGTTCAACATTAGCCCTACTAAAAGTAAAATGCAGAATTATTTAAAAGTGCTTTAGCCTAAAGTCATTGGGATTTAATCTTCTAAAAAGCTATGCATTTTTTGTGGATGAACACTGTTAAATTCCAGAAGTGAGTTTTTGCAGATTAAGAGTTCTGATCTTGAAGTTTATTTCAGTTCTTGATACAAACAATAATACCTATCTTTTCACCTTAATGACACCACTTTTTGCCTTTCCCTCTTTTAAGACCACCTGCATGAAACATGAAAACTAATGATTCTTCTGCTGCAATGGGAATTCAGCACCATTCAGTCATTTTCCGTGTTTGTTTTCTTGACCCAACATCTGTATTGCATGTCCTTACTTTTTGGTTACGTTGATGTAAGGACCTCTTCTCAAGAATTATATCTTTTTAAACTGACATACCTGTCTACAGTCATGTTTGTTTCCTGCTCTCACCTACCCTTGCTGTCTCAGGTACTTCCAACATTAGCAGCTGGGTCAGGCTGGATATGTCCTAGCTTTCTCTGGTCTAGCAATGAGTGGGGGATTCTGGACTAAAAAACAAATATTCTGGTGAAAGAGTGAGGGAAATTCTATATGACAAGTGAAATGCAACCATATCATGAGCGAAAATATAAGGCATTCAGACTGCCTTTTTTTTTTAACAAAAAACAAAACAAAACAAAACAAAACAAAAAAGAAGTATTAGGTATGTCCCTAGGTTAGTTCACATCAGTCAGAAAGATTATGAAAGATTAAGACAGAAAGAACATGGCCAGATGAATTCGAGTGTGCTAGCTGAAATCTTCCTAGGGATCATGATACTGGATGCTTGAGAAAAAACACTCTAATACAATAATACAGAATAGAATAGGAGATGTTAATTTGAAAAAGATGGAAAGAAGAGGATAGCAACAGAAGGAGGTGATGAATTTATGCCAGGCTTTTTTAAAATACAGGATTGAGTCTAATCCATGGGCTTCAGCCAAGGGGAAGATGGTTTTGTTATTGTTGTGATTTCAAGAATAAAATCTCAAGCATCTGTATTTACAGCGTGTGATGTTTTATAATTTTTAAGCTGCCAACAATGTAAGTTCTACTCAAAAATACAGATGGTTAAAATCACATGCACAGAAAGTGATCTTTTCCTTATGTAGATCCTATGTATCTGATTCTTCATGTTCACTTTCTATTGTATTTTCAATCTCCTGACAAATACTACTACTCTTTTATTTGATCATTTATGTAGAATTGTATGTAAAGTTTTATTAAATTAATTTTCATGTGCTGTATTTGTTCTGATAATTTCTTTCTCGTTATACATCGATTTTTGGGTTCTTTTATTTGTACTTTTTTTGGTACAGGGTATAAGTAGGTATAATGTAAGAGGTGTCATGGAACTTTAGAAAATTATCTAATGTAAGCTCTATAAGATAAATAAAACTAAAAGAAATAAGTAAAGATAACTATTAATGGTCTGAATTTGGTGTGTTAACTAGATTAGATTAATCCTGATAGTTTCACATGTACATTATTTTATTTCAAAACAAATACGGGGCGCCTGGGTGGCTCAGTGGGTTAAAGCCTCTGCTTTCGGCTCAGGTCATGATCTCAGGGTCCTGGGATCAAGCCCCGCGTCGGGCTCTCTGCCTGTCAGGGAGCCTGCTTCCTCCTCTCTCTCTCTCTCTCTCTGCCTACTTGTGATCTCTGTCAAATAAATGGATAAAATCTTTAAAAAAAAATACACTCTTTTTTCAGAATAATACATGTTAGGTTAAATATATTCACAATCAGTGTAGGACATATGAATATAGATACAGTTGTATGTATAATGACATTTTTTTAGCCAGAATTGTTTGATTTCAATCAATATTTGAAAGTGGTATTCCCAATTAAAAGTCAAAATAGGGGACACCTGTTGGTTAAGCATACAGCTCTTGGTTTCAGCTCAGGTCATGATCTTGGGGTCCTGGGATCAAGCCCTACATCATGGAACATGGAGCCAGCTTGAGATTCTCTCTCTCCCTCTCCCTCTGCCCTTCCCGCTCATGTGCCTCTCTTTCTCGCTTTCAAATAAATAAATAAAATATTTTAAAAAATCAAAATAGACTAAAGATTAGAAATATCACAAAACATTTTAATGCCTTCTAAGTTATTGTATGTACTTTCTTTTATGTTGTCTGACAAGAAGTTATACAGATCTAAAGTGCAAGAGTTCAATGAGACAATTTTCTAATTAGTGATAGTTTAAACTGTGATAGTATGAGAATGTTCTAGCAACTGGCATTTGCATGGTGAACAAAGTATATTCAACATTTCATAGAGAATAAAATAACTACTTTTATTTATCTTATGTTTTAAAATTTCTCTGAAATTAAGAGAAACTATAATTGATCTAATCATTGACTGTTAAATTTTTTTTCTCAGAAGAAACTTAACAGATGCACTTGAACATATTATTATGATGTAAGATGTCTACTAGTGAACATATTATCAACTCTACATGTTAGTATTTTTAATTTTAAATCTCATGAGTATTTGAAATCTCAAAAAATTTTGTAGAAATATACTTCTTGGAGAAAGAAAATGTGTAAGTTTTTATAAGATTGATTGATTTTAGAAAGAGAGAGAGCATGAACGGGGGTTGGCAAAAGGAGAGAGAATCTCAAGCAGACTTCCCACTGATGTGCAGCCTGAACCAAAATCAAGAGTTGTGTGCTCAACAGACTGAGTCGCTCAGGCACCTCAAAATATGTTTTTATATATAAGCATCTATATATGTAGTTTGTATCTGTATTTGATTGAAATTGGGTTTATTTATTGTTTATTAAAATGTATTAACTTTAGCTAGGTTATTGATTTAGCACATTCATAAAACTAAATTTGATTTGTACACCAGATGTTAACTCTAGTTTACTCTAAGTTTAAGATTTGAAGAGACCGGCTCTTTCATGGTCAGTGAAAAGCTCAGAGCTCTCCCAAATACTTCTTCATATTCTAAATACACATCTTTCAGGTCACCTTTGCTCCATTTTTCTACATGCATTAGAATTTTATTTTCAGTTTCCATCTTGCATGAGTTCTTTTTCTCTCAGTTGTGACATGTACCCAAAGTGGACATTCAGTGCCTGTTTCTTATTTGTGCCAACTCCCTCCCTGGCTTTCCACCCACAAAATCACAAAAAATATCACTGAACATCATGAATAGTGATTACCAATAACAGTATTATTCATAATAAACAGAATGTAGAAGCAACAAAATTTCCCTCAACTAGTGAATGGATAAATAAAATATGGTATATCTATATAATGATATTTAGCAACGTAAAGGAATGAAGTAGTGTTGCATTCTAGAACATGGTTGGACCTTGAAAACATTGCCCCAAACAAGGGAAACAAGTCACAGAAGACCACATAATGTGTAATATCTTGTACATAAAATATTTAGAATGGGCAAATCTGTAGAGACAGAAATTATACTAGTGGGTACTCCTATTAGGGGTTGTGAAGGAGCTAGGGTAGTTGGCGTGGTAGTTGGAAGGTGATAATTAAAGGGTATCATTTCTTTGAGGTAATAAAAATTTTCTAAAATTTATTATGATAATAGTTTCATAGCTGTGAATATACTGAAAGCTACTGAATTTCAAAATGAAAAGAATGAATTGTATGCAAGTTATAGCTTATTAAAACTGTTATTTAAAATATCACCAACAAATCACACAATCTTTGTGTTGGCATCCACCAAGAGAGACATTTTGTTTAGAAAAATTGTGGTTTTAATGTCAAGCAAGATTTAAAAATGACAATGCAATATCTCAGTTATTACCATGATGCACTCAGCCGGTTCCTAGTGTAGCTGTAGACTTTTCTTATATATCCAAAGACTTATTAATGCCCACTAACATCTTTTGGGTTTAATCCTTGATCTCTACCCACCTACATCTCTCTAGGGAAAACAAAAGTAGAAATTATTATTGTCCACTGACAGAAGTATTACAGTAACACACCCCAACTTTATCTCTGCATCTTTACTGCTTAGAAAACAATAACAACTATAGAAAAATTTTGTGTTGAAGTTTCTGTTTTGTTTACACATTGTTTGATCATAAGCGGGTATTTTATCTTCTGAATGGAATAAATAAGACTAAACTGCAGCCATCTATGAAGTCTGAGTTAGGAAGGTAGAAATAGAAGCATCTCAAAAGAGGAAGAATGTGAAGAAAATTTAGAGCTGAACTTCTATGTAAAGTTCTTGATCAAATTGTTTGATGAGATTAGATACCTCCATTTTTCAGAAACATATCTTAATATTTTCTGAACAATTTTTTTTTAGCTTTAGATCCAGCTAAAGATCCATGCTTAAAGATGAAATGTAGTCGCCATAAAGTATGCATTGCTCAAGATTCTCAGACTGCAGTCTGCATTAGTCACCGGAGGCTTACACACAGGTAAACATTATTAAATTAAGTTCCGCTGATTGAATAGTGTTCCTTACCATGAATAACTGCTGAGTGTAAATATTTGGCAATATCTGCTAAGCTCTTATCCAGAATTTTATTGAAACAATTTTAGAGGCTTGGTTAATTCAATTATCATTCACTTGGGTTAAACATTGTAATCAATCAGAATTACTATGGATTACAGAATTTAGGCATATATTATTAAATAAAGAGGATTTTGTGAAGATTGGATTAAAGTGTTATATCTGCATACTTACATTTTTTCTGTTTTAAGGAATAAATACACTTTTGTTACCCTCTAAATATTTATGCTTATGCCTTGTCAAATGTCATATTTTCCTGAAGGAATAATTGGAAACCAAGCCAAAGGGGAAAAAATGAGAGATGTTCATTAAAAAAGATGAAAAGTCACAATATAGAAACATGGACCTAGAACCCTTGAGGACACTTTCCTCTAAGGAAGCGCTCATACTGGTGGAGTCCTTGTAGTCTGGAAGCTTCCTCAAAATTTCAAAAGAAGAAAGGGTTTTAAATATTTTTTTATAATGATATCACTGCTTCTGTCAGATAGGCTCTGTTTCGAGGAGGATTGGTAGTTTAGAAATATCCTGTGTAGTTTCATGCTGAGTCCTAAGGATTGAAGCATGCCACAACCAAGAGTAAAATCACTGGGTAACTGACTGACGCAAGCAGGCGTATTCATTCCCTTTATTACTTTTAAAAGAATTCTCTTTATGAGAACACTTTTTTTTTTTTTTTTTTTTTTTTTTGGGATATTGGACCTGCATTACTCTCACATCAAATGAGCAAGGGAATTTCACTATTTGGGTATGTTCAGAGATTAATTGCATTTTGACTTCAGTGTACTTACTTTAAAGGCTATTATTCAAACACACCAACAGAGATTAAAAACATTAACGAATAAGAATGTAACATTTCTAGAAAATGGAAAAATTTAAATTTTGCTGACTTTTCTTATTGATATAAAAACACATATGCATAAAACACTTTATCGTATGCGAATAGAGTCAAGGAGGAGCTTATTCCATAATGCCGCATCTACAGTGGCAGGTTTCAAGTGTCAAGGCAGACTAATGCAACCAAGATAAAGAATTTAGGAATGAGTTCACTTGGGATGAGAGAATCATGGCATATCAATAGTGTATTTGCAGAAGTAAGAGAGAGAGAGGGAGAAAGCAGGCAATAGTTTTGGAATTCGAAGTGTAAAAGATTTTTAGGAAACAGTGCTGTTATAGAGTTAATGCATTGTGGGAGGACACAAAATGGGAAAGCAGAACTATCAACAAATTATTTCCCACTCAATCATGTCCTCTATGTTAATTTTACCAAGGGCCTCCAAAACTTTGGGCCAGAATTTTATTTTTCTATTTATTTCCATAGGATTTCTAAAAGCTCCTGAATTTCTTGGACTCATATTAATTAATCATCAAAATTTTAAATATTAATGTGCTAACATATGTATGGAGGGGATGAGGAAGAGTTAATTTTTACTTCAGAAATCAGTAAGAGGGTGGTATTGAAAAGATTTCCTGTATAATCCCTCACCTAAATTGCAGAGATGTAGTCAATTCATTTCATAAAAAAGCCAAAACTGTTTCATCACAAGTTTCAGAGACCCTGGGAAAGATTTTCATCTATACACATTTAACACTTCATTGGCCATTTCACCCCTGGTCCTCTGAACCAAGTCAAAGAGCAACTGAAGACCTCACAGCTAATCTCATGCCTGGGGCAGAGACTCCACAATTGCTGAATGCTGAAGCCAGGAGAAGTTAAAGTAACTGACTCAAGATCACAGAGCTGAGAATTTTCAGAGCATTGATCCAATAAATACATACTGACACCAAAGTCCCTGCTTTTTACAACTGTGCTGTCTCACTGCTTCTCTAAATTATTGAAAACAAAGCAAAACAAAAACAAACAAAAACATGTTACAACAGACAAAAATAAACTTTCTTAACATGATGAAGGCTCAGAACCAATAGCTAGAATATTTCTTAATATAAACAGGTGAACTGTCTTGAAAAGAGAACCATTGTTAACTCTGCCTTTGGTATAGTAGGAGGCTGGGGCAGTTGGGGAGACTACTATGTCTTAAGAAGGTGGAATTCTAAGTGTTTTATGTAAATAGTATTTAGCCCTGTTCTATTCTGATAGACACTACTATAAAATTTGCACTCAATACACACTATATTCAATAAATAAATAACTATTTTCCAAAGAATTGATTTTAAGATTAATATTTGATATGCTTTATTTGCTTTGAGGATGTCAGTACATAGTTAATGTTTATACAACACTTAGGAAAGGAGAGTTTTACCAAGCAGTTTGATCAGTAAAAGTTGGCTAATATAAATATAGCAGGTCTTAAATCTGGGTGTTGTGTGTATAATATGGGGATGAGGTACCAAAAACAGAAAACAGTTTAATTAATCAATTCTTGTCACTTACATAGTTTAGATTAGAGATTATTACTGTTTTTATTTAATGAAACCACTTATCATTTTTTCCCCCATAAAAGAGAAAATGGAATTTTCTGTTTGCATCTGTAGGAAGAATCCTATTTTTCAAAGATGTTTTCCTAATTTCCCCACCCCTCTCAAACTAGATGACATGTCCATTTTTCCATTACCTTAGAATGCTGAACTCATTTTGAAATACTCATATGCATTTGTAATATATGTATATATATATGTGTTATATATATATAATATATTGTCTAACATTATGTATATGTAACATATTATCTAACATTAATCTCCATCAACTGACAGGAAGTTTCATGAAGGCAGTGTCTATGTCTTACTACTTTATACTCAACTTGACATGCTGGCCAGTATATATTTTCTTTGAAGAATGTATTAAAATAGCTTTTATTTTTGAATGCTTAGAGAAGAAAATTGAGTAGTTTGATCATTTGAACTGGTCAACCTAGATAATCTAAGTCAAAGTTTTTTTCTGTGTGCTTTGTGCTTATTTGTTGAAGATAGTCTGGAAAGGACATAGACGTCATCAACAAATATCTTTAAATAAATTTGTTGAGAAAGAAGAGTTCAAGATGGGAGTGTAGAAAAATCCTGAACTTACCTCCTTTCATGGACACAATAAATTTATAACTACATGTGGAATAATTTCCTCTGAAAAAGACCTAAAAACAGTGAACAGAGCCTCTCCAACAAAGGAAAAAAGGGTACACTCGAAACACACACACACACACATACACACACCAGGAATGGTAATCCATAATCAGGATGGATCTCAAAATATAGAACTTTTCCTTAAGAATTGAAGGGTCTATTCTCTGTGTCAGGACTGCAACCCCTAGGTCCTTCACAGGACAGGTGAGTGCCCCAAATGTCTTGCTTTGAAATCCAATGGGAATTGCATCCAGAAAAACCATAGAACTGTAAGGAACAGAGAACATGCTCTTAAGGGGCTTGTGCACAGGCTCACTTGCCCTGGGATCCAGCCCAAAATCAAGTGTTTGAACAGTACCCAGAATACATGTGAAATAGATGTAATTACTGATCTTAAAGCATCTGCTGGAAAGACAATAACTTGGAGCTCTCTCTGAGGACAAAGGCATTCTTAGGTGCCATTTTTACCAACTAATTTCAAATGCAGGTACTGGTGGATACTATCTTAGAACTCTCCCTCTAACCTGTTAGTACCAGAAGGTATTCCCTAATGAGGGCCCCACCAACTCTTATGCTGCAGCCACACATCACACGTAGGCTCAAGTGAGAGACATACCCGCCTCTGTGCCACATAGCCACATGCTACAACTGGGCCAGGGGAAATCCTTGCCCATTCCCATTCTGTAGCTGCAGTCTCACAACAGCAGGTGGATGCACACAGCTCATGTAAGGGATACCTCTGGCTGCCAGGGAAGATAGCACTTCTGAACCCTACACTATCTCCTACATTAGGATATATCCTACATGAGACCACTCCTTTAAGATGGGAAGTGGTAGCTGATTTGCCTAATACATAGAAGCAAACACAGAGAGTCAGGCAAAATGAGGAAAGAGAAGACTTTTCCAAACAGACAAGAAAAAGCCTCAGCAGAAGACTGTAATGAAACAGAAATAAGCAATTTGCCTGATAAAAAGTTTAAAGTAATGGTCATAAAGATGCCCCCTGAACTTGGGAGTAAGATGGATGAACACAGTGAGAACTTCAATAAAGAGATAGAAAATATAAGAAAGTACCAAATTAAAAAAAATTATAAAGCTGAAGAATACAATAACTAAACTAAAAGGTAACCATTGAGTAGCTTAAAAGAAGACTGAATGAAGCAGAAGAATGGATCAGTGAGTTGGAAAACAACAGCACTCACCCAAACAGAGCAACAAAAAGAAAAAAGAATTATAAAAAGTGAAGATATTTTAAAGGACCTTTGAGAAAGAATTAAGCAGAATAACATTTGCACTATAGAGGTGTAAAAAAGAGAAGAGAGAGAAAAGGCCAGAAAACTTTTTTGAAGAAACAGTGGCAGAAAACTTTACTAATCCAGGAAAGAAAACAGACATACAGGTCCAAGGAGCCCAGAGAATTCTAGACAAGATGAATACCAAGAGATCCACAGTAAGACATATTATAGTTAAAATGTAAAAGTTAAAGAGAAAAAACAAACAAACAAACAAACTTAAAAGCAGGAAGAGAAAAACAACTTGTTACAAAAAAGGGAAACACATAATGTTACCAGAAGATTTTTGACACAAACTTTGGCTGCCAGAGGGAGTGGTATGATATATTCAAAATATTGAAAGAAAAAAAAAAAAACTTTCAGCCAAGAATTCTTTACCCTGTAAGGTTAGCCTTCAGAATTGAAGTGGAGATTAAGAGTTTTCCAGACAAGCAAAAAATGAAGAAGCTCATCACCACTAAACCAGCCTTACAAGAAATGATAAAGGGACTTCTGTGAATAGAAAAAAAAAAAAAAAATGGCCCTAATTAATCACAAGAAAACACATGAAAGTAAAATGGCTCACTGGAAAAGGTAAATATATAGTATAGACAGTAAATCCATCAATTATAAGACAAGCATGAAAGTTAAAGTCAAAAGTAATAAAATTAACTAAAACTACATTAATTAGTTAAGGGATGTATAATATAAAAAGATCAACTTAGGGGCATCTGGGTGACTCAGTCTGCTGACTTTGGCTCAGGACATGATCTTGGAGTCCTGGGATCAAGCCCCACATTGGGCTCTCTCCTCAGGAGGGAATCTGTTTCACCTTCTTACTCTATCTTGCTCTCGCTCTTGCTCAAATAAATAAATAAATTCTATAAAAAAAGATCAACTTAACCACCTATTACATACACAGGATGTTATATGTGAAACTCATAGTAACCATAAAGCAAGAACTTAAACTAAAATTAAAGAAGTAAATAAATAAAGGAATCTAAACATAACACTAAAGAAAATCACCAAACCACAAAGAAAGAGACAGGGAAAAAAGAAAAAGACAGCTAGAAAACAATTAACAAAATGGCAATAAGTGCATACCTGTCAATAATTGTTATAAATGTAAATGGGCTATACTCTTCAATCAAAGACATGGTGGCTGAATGGATAAGGAACATAACCCATCTAATATGCTGTCTAAAGAGACCAACTTTATTTTTTTAAGTTTATTTAGTTAGTTATCTAGTTAGTTAGTTATGTAATCTCAAGAGCCGATGTGGGGCTCAAACTCATGACCCCAAGGTCAAGAGTCACATGATCTTCCAACTGAGCTGGCGAGGTGCCCTGAGACTCACTTTAGAAGTAGGGTCATACACAGACTGAAAGAGGAGGAATGGAAAATGATTTCCATGAAAAATGAAACAGAAAGCTCTTTTAGCTATACTCATATCAGAGAAAATAGACCAAAATAAAGACTGTATAACAGACAAAGAGGGGCATTACATGATGATAAAGGGACAGTCCAACAAGAGGATATAACAATTTTAAATATCTATACACTTAACATAGATTAACAACTTGAATTTAAGACCTGAAATCATAAAATTCCCAGAAGAAAACATGGTGAGAAAGTCCTTGACATTGATCTTAGCAGTTTATGACTGTGGGTCCACGGGCAGGGGAATCAAAAATAAAAATAAAGAAATGGGACTACATCAAACTGAAAACTTATGCACAGCAAAGGAAATCATCATCAAAATGAAAAGACAATCTACTGAATGGAAGAAGACATTTGCAAGTGATTTATCCTATAAGGGATTAATGTCCAAAATGTATTTTAAAAACTCATCTAACTAAACAATAAAATAAACCTTAAAAATGAGCCAAGGACCTAAATAGACATTTTTTCAAAGAAGACATACAGATGGCCAACAGACAAAATTTTCATAATCACTAATTACTAATTACATAATGCAAATCAAAATCACAATGAGATATCACCTCACACCTGTTAGAAGGGCTATTATCAAAAACACAAGAGGGGCACCTGGGTGGCTCAGTGGGTTAAAGCCTCTGCCTTCGGCTCTGGTCCTGATCCTAGATTCCTGGGATCGAGCCCTGCATCAGGCTCTCTGCTTAGCAGGGAGCCTGCTTCATCCTCTCTCTCTCTCCTGCTTCTCTACCGACTTGTGATCTCTGTCTGTCAAATTAATAAACAAAATCTTTAAAAAAAAAACAAAAAAAAAAAAATAAGAAACAACATGTGCTGGAGTGAATGTGGAGAAAAGGGAACATTTATACATTGTTAATGGGAATGTAAATTGTTTCAGGTCCTATGGAGAACAGTATCGGAATTTTTCAAATATTTGAGAATATATGGAAATTCTTCAAGTAATTAAGAATAGATCTACTATATGATCCATCTGTTCGACTTCTGAGTATTTATCTAAATGAAAACATTGATTTGAAAAGATTAATGATGTCCATGTTCACTGTAGCATTATTTACAATAACCAAGATATGGAAAAAAAAACAAGTATCCACTGATGGGTAAATGGATGAAGAGGATATGGTACACACACACATACACACACACAAACAAACACGCAGGAAAATACTATTCAGCCCTAAAGAGAAATGAAATCTTGCATTTTGTGATAGCATGCATGGAACATAAGGGTATTATCCTAACTGAAATAAATCAGATGGTGAAAGACAAAGACTATATGACCCTCTCATATACAGAATCTAAAGAAAACCAAACAAATGAATAAACAAAATAACACAAAAATGAACTCATAGATGTAGAGAACAGACTGATGATTACCTAATGGGTGAAGGGGCTATATTTTGTGGTGATGGGTGGTAACTAGACTTTTGGGGGTGTTCACTTTATAGTGTAGACAGATATCAAAGTATAATTTTGTATACCTGAAAATTATATAATGTTATATACCAATTTTACCTCAATAAAAATAAACGTATTGATTCCATGAATAAACAAATAATTGCCAACAAAAAAGTAAGAGGACTATATAAAGATAAGAGGGAGAGATGAGTCCCTAACAATTGGTTTTAGGAAACTAGTAAACATAGACCCTTGCCTTAGATTTGTAAATAATTGAAACAATTAATAATGCTTTAGTTAACAATACCTGTCTTTGAAATCAGAGAAGTGGACTGATCGGGAGGCTCATGATATATCTTACAACAGCTTTGAACTTATTGCCCAAGTGGAGAAGGGCATAAACTCTCCAAATAAGCCGTGTTCAAAAAAATCACGTTTGGCTATTTGTCTCCTAAAGGCTTTTTTGTGAGACCGGCCTTCAAACAAGCCTGATACCTGCGCGCTTGTGCTGATTTTCTGTAGCATTATCATCACCAATTAAGACAAGATAGTTTTATGAATGATGAGAAAAACTTAAACTGCATGTTTTCGAAAATTTAGATGTTTGGTATAAAATATATGATGGGCTTGCCAGGCTTTGAAAATGACCCACTTCATATTGTTATCATGGGTAAGAGTTCTGGAGATGCTTACAGCTGAGGGTTTGTTTCATTGTTTTTGTACATTGTAAGCAAGAAGCCTAGTGTTTTATGCTCCCTTTGCTGCCTGTGCAGCTGCAGATAATTAACACTATTTCTAGATCCATGTTTCAGGCACCAATCAATGGATGCTGCTGATATTAAAAAAAAAAATTGGCATAGCACAACAGAGTAAGGTTGAAGAAATTATTGTAGGACAAAATCAGCTATGTTAATTTCTGCTTCATTTACACCAAAGGTTGAAAAGAATCAATAAGGAAATGCTTTGGGCCTTGTAATAATGCATTGTATAAAAGAATGATGAAACTAATGTAAAGTGTTATTTATTAAAAATAGATACCAAAAGAATGTGAGTCCTAAAACTCCTCTATTTAAATTATGCACTTTTAGAATTCATAAATTCAATGGCCATTTTTGAAAGATCTGAATTTCTTTATATAATGATTAAATGTATTTTTATAGTATTTATATTTCCATTCCTATAATGTTGAAATATTTATGATGGAAAGATTCAATCACATAGCTTAATTTATAGTAGAGTCTCTAAAGTATTTGTTGAGTGAAATTGAACTCATAACTACTTTAAAATGATGTTCCTTACACTTGTGTAAGATTTAGCCTGTATGGTATATGAACACACTAGTACTGTCCTCAGGGAGAATGAAATCCAGCATTTACTGCATACTTAATACATGCAAAGTTTTTTTTAATGCCTTAAATTTATATATTTTTACAACACTCCAAAATTTTTATACTAAAGACTATTATGCCCAATTTACAGAAACAAAAAGTGAAGCTCAAAAATTCTGGGTATTCATGAGACTAGTTATACAGAAAGATGGGAACTAGTTAGCTAGCTAGATTAAAGGGACAGATTTAGGTTTTGGAATAAAGTTTATGTTTTATATATATACCTTCCTTTTTATAATTACAAATTAATTATATGTTTATGAAAAGATAATTGGTTATATGTTTATGAACTGATGTTTATATAATCTTTTTATGACCTAACTGTCCATAGATCTTCCAGTTAGTACAGAGTATAGAGAGGTTTTGCAACACTTTTTTAAAAATAGATTTCACTTTTTTAGAGAATTTTTGGGTTTGCAGCAAAACAGAGAAAAAGTTATAGAAAATTTCCATATGCATAACCTCCTCCATTACCAACAGCTCCCACCAGGATGGTACACTTGTTATATTTTAAAACCTGCATTGCCACATCACTATCATCCAAAGTCCACAGTTTGCATTACTTTTTTTAATATTAATTGCACTTAAATACAGGTCATAGTATTTTGGATAGTGAATTAGATTAACTCTTTAAAATGCAGATAATATCTAAAGTTAATCATGTTTCATTTATTTCTTGAACTTTTCTAAAGTGTATACACACACACACATGCAGGCATAGACACAGATTATATGTACACACACACACATGCTTTCATATGTATGCATAACTAATTTAATCTCACAACAATGTGACGTGAAGTGAGTTAAAATTATTACCGCCATTTTACCAATGATAAAAGCTGAGGCACAGAATTTACATAATTTGCCCAAGTGGAAGACTTGGACATTTATCCTGGCAATTGAGATTCCAGAATTTGTTCTTTTAATTATTATATTATATTAATTATTATATTATATATTTTGATACATAGTATTTAATACTTTAAAAATGTCATATAATTGAGACACTCTTCTGTATATTTTATAGATGTCAAATCATTCTGTCTTACAACAACCCCATATACCTCTAAGAAAATCACTGAGTAACTCTTACCTAATGTGCAATTTCTCAGCATATTTTAATCCACATTCTTTTTTGCTGAACATATAATTCTTAGATTCTCTATTCTTATATCACCTTCAACAGGGCATAATCCCTAGACACTTGAGAACTGGTCACAAGAAGAAAATTTTAATTCATTAGACTGAACATTTAGATCAATCATTATAATGTGGTCAACTTTTACTTCAGGTGTGGTGCATTGCAAAAACAAAAAGCATGTTTCTCAAGTATAAAAATAAGACAACACTGACTGTATTTTTGATACATAGCACATCTTATCATTACTATCACATTATCTCTAATCTTGTTGAAAATCAGGGGCTTGTTGATTAAAGTCCCAAATCCCTGGCATAGTCCCTTATACCCAGAGCTGGGTAGCTTTACAACAATATCTGCAGCCTTCTCCTGTTGGCATATTGCAGTTTTATCATAGTAGGAAATTCAGTGTGTGGAGTGATGTTAACAGAACACAGAGGCCAGAACTGGCCTGCCTGACTTCATGGTCTAACCTCACTCTACTACCTGTGTGATCTTAGCAGGTTAATTAAATTCTCTGTGCTTCAGTTCTCTGTAAAGTAGGGATGAGAAAAAATGCACTTTCTGATGATGTTGATGTAATGATTAATGAGTTGATATACAAAAGCCATTTTAACAGTACCTGATCCACTGTAAATATTGTGTTGGGGTTAGTTACTACTACTTTTTCTTAAATGTGTTAGATATTTTATCATCATAGACTTTTACTATGACTGAGATCTTTTACTAGGGAAATGTTCTGTTCATTTTTTCCCTTGTTCTGGCAAATACTCCATTCCTGAAGAGCCTTTTAGCATGATGGTTACTAGTAAGTAATTTGAAATGATTGTCTGGCTTTGAAGTTTGTCTCCATCTCTTGGTTACAAAATGATTTTGAGCATATTAAACTCCCCAAGACTCAGTTTTCTTTTTTATACAGTAGAGATGATAGTTTTACTATTTATCTCTCTTTGTTTTTGTGAAAATTAAAGACAAAATTTGTATAAAACCCTTTGCACAATGTAAGCACTCAATAAACATAAATATTGAGAAATTTCTGTCCAGCTTTCTCCCACACATCTCCTAGCACAAGGTAGAATTAAATTCTCCTTTATCATTGTGTCCATAGCACATGAAAAACACTTCTTATCAACCTGTATTATAGTAATTTGTTTATATACTTAATAGCTTAAGGTTGAGCTGCAGTTGACACAGTTTTTGAAAAAAAAAAAAAAAAGGATGACATATGACATGACTATTAGTGGTGAAATTTCAGGTTACTTTGTTTTGCAGGTAAAAGGAATTATATGATTTTTCCAGTTGAGAATGGAGAAAATGGGAACAATGCGTTATATTTGTGCTGGGGGAAAAATGTGAGTGACAGATACTTCAGTGAAATAGCAAGGAAGGAACCATAACTTTGCTCTCCTGGAGGTTATTAAGGTGCTATATTTTGAATAAATTCACTTCATTTCATGATTTTCTACTTAATAACATTTACCACTGTCCATATCCTTATGCCTAGAAAAAAGGTCTTCAGATCAAATAGCTCAAAATATATGAGAAGTATTCATGTGTACTAAATACCACCTCTAATACTGTCATTTATGACTGACTATAGATAAGTCCTTTCCTGTATTTTCAGATAGCTCTTATCTCCATAGTGGGCCCAAACACTTGCACACTTCTGCTTAGCTTAGCTCCTCTTGTGTTTGGAGGAAAGAAATGCTGAATCTGAGTGGAGATTTTTTCTGGCTCTTCTTCCCATACACACTGGCTTTGAAGTTTGTAAAGATTTTAATTAATGTATTAGATTTCAGCTGTGAGGGCAGAGTTTGAATTATGCTGGTTGATAGAGAAGGGCAATCATAGCAGCCAACCTCAAGAATCTAAACTGTAATGTCACAGGGGATAGATAAAACTCAGTTGATTGCATACTATGAACAATGATCATAAGACATTCATTCAAAGTGTAAGCCATTTTCTCTGCAGTCCCATTCTTGCTTCATGAATGTCTGTTATGCAGGGAAGACAGTAAGAGAAAAAAATGCAATGAAGAGGATTCAAATATTGCTTAATGAAACATGATGTCCAAAATAAACAAGAAGATAGTGACCCTGGAAAGAAGGAAAACCTGGATAATTTATGAAGAAGGTAACTTTCAAAGAAGTAGTTTAGATGGAACTTAGTGTCTCCTAGGCCAACGTCTTTAAATGATGAAGACTAAAATACTCAGGTTCAAAGTCCAATTACGTTACTTAGATTTCTGATTTATAGAAAGAGAGATAATTAATAGATGCTTTTTATTTTAAAAGAATATCCCATCCTTTGTCTCTAAGGAGGTTAAAACTAATTGCCTATTAAGAGTAATGATTATTCTTGCTTTTCTAAATATAAATCTGTTTCTATAGTTATAATTTACTATTTTGAAGGAACTGAGAAAAACCATGATCATTTATTAGCTAAATATGAAAAGGTAGGAAAATATTATATAAGATGCTATAAATGATATCAATTTTTAATATTTTCTTTATTTTTAAAATTTAAAAGTTTACGAAAATAACGTGGATTAAAAAAGAACTTCATATGATAGAAAAGGGAGTGCATATTGTATTCCTTCCTTCGCTAGCCTCTCAGTTTCACTCCCACTCTTGCACAAATTTTCTACATGCACACATTCATACAAACATAATTATTGCCTAATGGGAGTATTTTATGTATGTTGTTGTACTTTGTTTTATTAATTTTATTTTTCTTCACATTTGCAATTCAGAATATGGACTTTTATCATACTCCTCTAAATGGCCATAAAGATACCCATTACATATATGTACCATAATTTATTTAAATAATGTTTCATTAATGGGCATTAATGTTATTTCTAGTTTTTTGTCTTATATGCTACTTACAACATTCTTAAGGATGCATCTTTGCATGTTTGTGTGCATATTTTTGCCATGAATTTCTAGTAAAACAGAAAATATATTTAAATTTTGATATTGTCAAATGCCCTATAAGTAGAGTGCACCAATTTCTCTGCTTCAAGCAATGTATCCTGATGCCTGTATGATCACACCTTTCTCTTTAAAAAAATACTGTTCAGATATTAGTAATTCTGAATTATCAAGTGTTACAGCTTGTTCTTGACTTAAAATTGGTATATATAAAATAACGAGATCTATCAATAAATGCAGAAAAAGCGTTTGGTAAATCCAACACACATTCATGACAGAAATTCTCAGTAAATTGGGAATGGAAGGGACTTCCTCTGCTTGATAAGAGCATCTACAAAATGCAAAAGCTAATATCATACTTATTGGTGAGAAACTCAAACTTGCCCTCTAACATCAAGTATAAGACAAAGGTATCCTCTCTTAGCGACCTTTTTCAACATCATATTGTAAGTTCTAGCTAATGCAAGAAAACAAGAAAAAAAAATAAAAGTACACAGATCAGGTAAAAAGAAAACTGTCTTTGTGCACAAGTGATATAATCATCTATGAAGAAAATCTGAAAGAATGGATAAACCAACTCCTGGAATTAATGAGCAATTACAGCAAGGTTTCAAGCTAAAAAGATAATGTACAGTGGTCAATTTAGTCCCAAAATACCAGTGATGAATAAGTGGAATTTGAAATTCAAAACTACAATATCTTTTTAACAATATTAATTCTTCCAATCCATGGATAGGAAAAAATTAATATTGTTAAAATGACCCTACTATCCAAAGCCATCTAGAAATTCAATGTAATCCCTATCAAAATTCCAATGGCATCTTTTACAGAAATAGAAAAATATTTCTAAAATTTGTATGGAGACACAGAAGACCACAGTTAGGCAAAGCAATCCTAAGAAAGAAAAACAAAGTCAGAGTCACTACACTTCCTGATTTTGAAATATACTACAAATCTGCATTAATTAAGCAGTGTAATACTGACATAAAAATAGACACATAAGCCAATGAAATAGAATAGAATACCCAGAAATAAAACCCTGCATATATGGTCAACTAATATTTGACAAAGGAACCAAAAACACTTAGTGGAGAAAGAATAGTCTCTTCAAAGAATGGTCCTGGGAAAACTGGACAACCATATGCAGAAAAATGAATTTGGACCCCTATCCTCCACCACTCACATAAATAAACTCAAAATGGAATCAATACTTAAATATAAAATTTGATACTATAAAAGTCCTAGAAGAAAACATAAGGAAAAATTCTTTGACAATGGTCTTGGTGATGATTTTTTTTTGGATATGACACTAAAAGCACAAGGAACTAAAGCAGAAATCGACAAGAGTGACTACCTCAAACTAAAAATCCTCTGCATAGCAATTGAAACAATGAATAAAATGAAGAGGGAACCTCAGAAATGGGAGGAAATATTTACAAGCCATATATCAGAAAGGGGTTAATATCCAAATATATAAATAACTCAGGCAACTCAATAACAGCGATAACAAAAATCTAATTTAAAAATGGTCAGAAGAACAGAAAAGGCATTTTTTTCTTCAAAGAAGGCATCCAAATGGCCAATGTGTACAGAAAACTGGGTTCCACATCATTTAAATCATTCAGGAGGTGCAAATTAAAACCACAATGAGATAATGCCTCACACCTGTAAGAATGGCTATCATCAAGAAGGTAAGAGGTAGCAAGCTTAAATGAGGGTCTGGAGAAAGGGAACCCTTATGCGCTGTTGAAGGAAATGTTAAAGAAGATGTAATGTATATATACACAAAATATTTTTTAGCCAGGGAAAAGAAGGAAATCCTGCCATTCCTGACAACATGGATGGACCTTGAAGACATCATGCTTTTTGAGATAAACCAGGCAGTGGAAGATAAATTATTCTATGATATCACTGACATGTGGAATCTAAAACAGCCAAACTTATAGAAACAGATATTAGAACAGTGGTTATCAGGAGCTGGAGGATGGGAACTGGAAAGATGTTGTTAAAGGGCATAAACTTGTAATAAGAAGATGAATACATTTTGAAGACTTAATGTATAGCAAAGTGATTATAGCCAACAATACTGTATTATATACTTCAAAGTTGCTAAGAAATTAGATCCTAAGTGTTCTCACCACAAAAAAAGGTTAATAATTATGTGACGTGATAGAGGTGTTGGTTAATCTAAGATTATAATAATATCATAATATGTAAATATATTAAATCAACCTATGGTACACTTTAAACTTACACAATATCATATGTAAATTATAAGTCAACAAAACAAAACAAAGCAAAACACACTGCCATTAACATTAGCACCCCAAAAATGAAATACTAGGGATAAACCTAACAAAATATGTATCACATTTATGTAAGGATTACTACAAAACTGATGAAAAAAATCAAAGAATAACTAAATAAACATTCCCTGTTCATGGATGAAAAATCCAATGGTGTCAAGATGTCATTTCTTATCAAGTCTATCTGTAGATTTAATGCAATCCAAATCAAAATCCCAGAGAGTTACTCAGTGGACATTGAAAAACTAAATCTAAAGTTTATATGAAAAAGCAAAAAACCCAGAATAACAAACACAGTTTTGAAGAAGAACAAAGTTGGAGAACTGATGCTACTTGAAATCAAGATTTAGAATAAAATAACAGTAGTTAAGATAGCCTGGTATTGGCAAAAGAATATAAAATAGGTATAAGAAGCAGAATAGGTTGCTCAGAAAGAGACTCAGATAAATGTAGTCAATTAATCTTTGACAAAGTAGCAGAGGCAATGAAGAAAAAGTCATCTTTTCAATAGATGGTGCTGAAACAACTGGACATCTGAATGCAAAAAAATAAAACAAAAATAAAAACAAAACAACAACAACAAATAATAAACACAGACCTTGCATCTGTCACAATAATTAACTCAAAATGGATCTCAGACCTAAATGTTAAACACAAAACAATAAAATTTCTATAAGACCACATAGGAAAAAACTTAGATGACCTTGGGCATTGTTGACTTTTTATATGTAACACAAAAAGCATAATCCATGAAATAAATAATAAGCTGAACTTTATTAAAATTAAAAACTTCTGCTCTGTGAAAGATAATATGAAGAGAAGTAGAGGCAAGCCATAGAGCAGGAGAAAATATTTGCAGAAGACACATCTGATAAAAGAATGTTATCCAAAATATACAAATAACTCTTAAAACTCAATAGCAACTCAAACAATATGATTTAAAAATGTACCAGAGATCTTAACATCAAAAGAAGATACATAGGTGGCAAGAAAGCATATGAAAAGATGCTCCATATTTTATCATCAATAGAGTAAAAATTAAAATGACATGATACCACTACATATCTCTTAGAATGGCCAAAACTCAGAACACTGAAAAAACATCAAGTACAGGAGAGGTTGTGAAACAACAGGAACACTTGTTCGTTGCTAGTGGGGATTTAAAACAGTTTGGTGGTTTCTTACATAAATAAACCCAATCTAACTGTGTTTCAGCAATCACACTCCTTGGTATTTAGCCAACTGAGCTGAAATCATATATTCACAAAACAACCTACACAGATGTTCATAGAAGCTTTATTCGTAAGTGCTAAAAGTTGGGAACAACCAGGATGCCCTCCGGTAGCTGAATGGTAAGATAAACTTTGGTATATACAGACAATGCAATCGTATGCAGCACCAAAACACCATGAGCTATCAGCCATGAAGGGACATGGAGGAATATCAAATGCATATTATTGAGCAAAAAATCCCATCAAAAAAGGCCACATACTGTATGATTCCAACTATATGACATTCTGAAAAAGACAAAACTATGGAGACCAAAGATCAGTTACTATCAGGGATTGGGGTGAAGGCACAAGGTCAGATAAATAGATGGGACACAGAGGATTTTTAGGGCAGTGAAACAACATTGTATCTTGACCAAATGATGAGTACATGTCATTATACATTCGTTTAAACCCAGTGAATGCACAGCACCAAAAGTGAACCATAATGTGAACTATGGAGATTGAGAAGTTCTGATGTATCAATGTAAATTCATCAACTGTAACAAATGAACTGCTCTATAGAGGGATGTTAATAATGGGGGACGCTATGCGTGTGTAGAGGCAGGGTATATATGGGAAATCTCTCTACCTTCTCCCCAGCTTTTCTGTAGACCTTAAACTGCTCTAAGGAAATAAAGATTAAATAAAAAAATTAGTATAAAGTCTTACCTCTTCTCAGTTTTAAGAACAAATGTATGTGTGTGTGTCTTTAATTATGGATGGGTTGTGAAGATAGTGGTGGTGGTTTAATACCAGTAATTCTTTCTAAGTTGTTGCATGGTGAAGAATGATTTTAAAAATGCTGACAAATTAAAGAAATTTGTACTAATAACATTTTTGGAGTTGCAGCTTTTTTTTTTCAGACAATAGGATAATTTTATTACAAGATAAGGAAGTTTAAAATTAGAGTCCTCACACTGAGAAAGATGTGCTAGATATTTAAACTGTAACAAAATGTGCCTAATTTACTTATTCTCACTATTATTTAGACCCATTATTTTTAAAGCAGTTGATGCTTGATGGACAGGTGCTGTGATGAACCTAATTACTGTTTTACATGTTTTGTTTTTGGTAATCTCATCAAATGCATTTTTCTTGTTCTAAATACTTCCCTCTCTAGGTAATCAATTTTATTTCTTAGCATTTTAGAAAACGTTAATATCATTATTCTTAAACTGATTTCTAATGATCACTTCTGCTGTGAATTCATTTAACTTTACTCATGACATTTAAAATATTAAACCCAAACTTTCTATCACCAAGTTTTTGTTAAAGAATCCAACATTTTGGATACATTACAGCTGAACTTCCTGCTAGCAAAATGTTGGCAGAGAGACAGTAGTACATCTGGGTAATGAAGACGTCCAGAGCATGTAAATTTTTTAAAGTTAATAAAAAGCCTTTTTTCATACAGCTGACTAATATAGATAAATAATTACATAATTTAGAGTCATGTGCTGCTACATTTCAGTGAATTGTTTGTCTTTTTCTAGATTCCTGCTTTATTTCCTTTAAATTTCTTTGAAATATTTTAAAAACATTTTTTTTAACAGTACAAAAACCAGTTTATTTCACTTATGCAAAGTAAAGGGGCACAGTCTGGTAGTTTGGGGCTCAAGAGCCCCGTGTTCTTGGCTATGCACCTTTCAGCAAGGTGATTTTTCTCTCTTAAATTCAGGAGTACTGGTAATAGTTTTTTAAACTAAACCTCAATGTCTGTGTGGTTATGCTTGCTATATATATACATATATATATATATATATGTATATATATATATTTATATATAAAATATATATATATTATATATATTTATACTTTATTTCTTTTCAGCGTAACAGTATTCATTGTTTTTGCACCACACCCAGTGCTCCATGCAATCCGTGCCCTCTCTAATACCCACCACCTGGTTCCCCCAACCTCCCACCCCCTGCCCCTTCAAAACCCTAGGATTGTTTTTTAATGCTGGGCTTATCCAGTGTCAAAATACGGAACTCAATACTTACTATTTTATCTCTATTCATTTTGTGATCTTGCATATGTCATCTATATTCATTGACATCCACCTGTTGGCAGGGTCAGCTAGCTTACAACAAAGGATCATGCTCCCCTTGTATATGGTAGATACATAACTCCAAAATGGCTTCCAGGCCAGGTACTGCAGGCCTCAGCAGTTCTTTCCACTAGGCTTTACGTGGGAGGTCATGTGACTAGTTCTTGCTTGCTGAACCAGAGTGGATATAATATTTGTCACTTTAGAGTCCAGATTATTAAGAAATGGGTGTGCTTTAAAGAACTTGTCTACTGTGGACTTCATCTGGACATGATCTAACTTTTTTGCCATATAGGTACCATTGACATCCCAAACATGATATACCTTAATAATTGCCCATAATTTATTCCCAAATGTAGGTACTGTGTTTACTCCCATTGATAAAATTGTATTATAAAAGACATGGGAACCATTGATTGGAGCTTTCTGATGATTATAAATAATTACTCCAGACTATGGGGGCTCAGTAAAGTTAGAGGCATTTTAACTACATTACAAAGAAGGTTTTGTCTCTTTTATATTCAAATAGTATATGAGTTGTATTAACTTGAGTCCCAGTTGTAGGTTCAAAATATAATTATTTAAAATGGCTATAATTTATTGATAACATCTGTAGGTGCTGGGCATTGCTGATCACTTTTCTAGATCTTCTTTTTGTTTTAGACTTGAGATCCACTGATAGCTATATGATTTGTAACTAGAATGAAATAATTTTGCATAGAAAGTTCTTTAGAGAAAACTTAATTCCGTGTTGCATCTTAAGTGTAAGGCAATGGTTGTTATGATTAAGACAATGATGATGATGAGAATGAGGTTGAGAGTCACAGAAACAACAATGTCTAAATACTTATCGCTAACAAGGTTATTCGGGAATTTGTAGGCACTTCACATGTTATTTCTAATTTGTTAGGTACTACTGTTATCCTCATTTTATAGATTAAGGCATTAAAACTCAGATTGTTTATAAGAATTGCAAAAGGCTACACAAATATTCAGTGATAGAGTCAAGAATTGAATTCAGGCCTGTTGGATGTCAAACCCTCCGTTATTTTTTTTTTAAGATTTTATTTATTTGTTTGACAGAGAGAGACACAGTGAAAAAGGGAACACAAGCAGGGAGAGCTGCAGAGAGAGAGGGAGAAGCAGGCTTTCCACTGAGCAGGGAGCCTATGATCCAGAACCCCGGGATCATGACCTGATCTGAAGATAGACGTCTAACGACTGAGCCCCCCAGGCGCCCCAAACCCTCCATTATTCGTTGCTATAGTTTATTGCTTATTAACTGACTGGCCTGGAGTCATACAGCTCTCTTTTCATTAATATATTTAAGACAAAAATCTAAGTCTTCCATATATAGATATTACTATTGAGACTTGTGTGGCTGTAAGAAGTGATGTTCCTGTAGATGGTGTGTCCTCCTAGTTAGACCACTCTCACTTTCTGATAATAATTCTGTGTGTCCTGAGTCATATTTCATCTGTATTTTTATAAACTCCTGCTGTAAAAGTATCTACTCTTGTTAAGCTTTATATTTTACTATATATTTTTTTAATGTTCTCATTGGGTGAACTTACTGTCTTGTTCACAGAGATAAAAGCAGCCATCAGATTTGGTCCCCTGGGGCCCTCTCTGACACTCAGTTTATTAACTTATAGAGGTATTAGTTCAATTAATAGTTGTAAAACACACTCAGAAAAGTGTTGTTTATTATTATTGCTCTTATTACTATTATTATTGGCTGCCTTCATCAGTCTTTCCCATATGACCCAAATCCCTCACTTTGTGTTCTAGACTTTAGGCCTATTATTTCCTATCTCTATAATCCTCATTCTAATAATTATCCTTCCACATAATATCTTAAATGTTTCTATACCTAACTTAGTTATTTGAACATATAAACAGACACATGTGCTTGCGATCTAAAAAACAATAAGCTTGCAAAACTCCATATCTGCTCTTTACCTTCAGTCCCCTTCTAGTCCATACTGTGGATTTTTACTGCCACATGCAGGCAAATCTCTTAAAAGTATTTCATTTTTTATTTCATTATCTTTTCTTCTGTTTCCTCATCTATTGCCCATGATTATAAAAATACCTGAAGTTATATAATTTTTCTATGGAGACTTTTTCTTACTTGCAATTACTTCCCTTACTTACAATTTTTATGCAGCTAAAGCAATGAAACTACTTTTCCATAAAGTATTGGGAATTTGTATGTTGCCGAATTCATTTTGTTCTTATTAGAGCTTTCTATTATACTCATTTATTCATAATTCATTCATCATTGAACACACATATTAAGCATGTATTGTGAGCCCATCATTTATATAGGCACTTGGATTCCAGTGTTAAAAGGACAGAGAAAACCCCTAGTTTCATCACTTTCACATTTTGGAGTGAAAGACAGAAAACAAAGAAATAAAACAATGCTCAATATACTGTAAGATGGTGATTAATGAGAAGATGAAAATAGAGCTGACAAGGGGGAGAGACCGGGTGGCGGAAGGAAGGCTTCTCAGAAAACTTACCCAAGTGAAATCTGTCATTTTCAGATTTAAGGGAAGAATGATCCAGGCATAGGGAATAAATTTCGCATGTGCCTGTAGAACAGTGAAAAGGCCACTGTGGCTTGATGAAGTTAAGAAAACAGTTTTGAAGAGTAGAGAGCTCTCAGATCTCATAGGGATTTGTAAGCCATGTAAAAGATTTGGATTTTATCCTAAGGAAAATAGGTGAACCATGGGAGGACTTTAGTTGAGAGTGATAAGAAATTATATTAAGGAGGGCATGTATTGCATGGAGCACTGGGTGTTATATGTAAACAATGAATCATGGAACACTACATCAAAAACTAATGATGTACTGTATGATGACTAACATAACATAATAAACAATAATGATAAATAGGAAAAAATAAAATAATAATAATTATTATTATTATAATAAATTATCTTTCTTTCAAAAGGATCACTACAGATGTCCTGAGAAGCAAGAGTTTAAGTCTAGGTCCAGCTGATTAGAAAGTGAGTCCAGTAACTCTTGGAGATAGGTGCTGGTAATGTGGGGAAGTAAGAGGTGGAAGTTTACAGAGCATATTTGGAAGGCAAAACTAAATGAACTTGTGGTTGGACGGGATATCTTGTTTTGAAGTGTGTGTGTTGGGGGGTGGGCTTTGGGGGTGTTGTGTATTGTGAAATAATTGTGAATTTGTGGTACATAATTACAAATAGCCCTAGACTTGTTGCCATTACTATGTAAAATCATAGAACAGAGTCATATAGCTCTTACATCACCCTGGATATATTCTATTATTTCTCTTCTTGGAGATTGGAGTCCCTTTCATTGCTCTAGTTTCCCTAGCTCAGTTGCTAGCAGTGGTCACAAATTGTGAGCCTGCTTTTGTAAGGATACACAACACAAGATTCATGTGCTGTAAAAATTTAAATGAAAGCATTAGAACCTAATTCTGGTAAGGCACAGATTTCTATGCCATTCACCATGGCCAGGCTGGTGGGAGGTTGTGACTAGGTAATCTGTGCCCTATTTGCTCCTTTGTGACCAGGATGCCTGGTATTATAATTGGGAGTTGCATTGGAATCACATGGAAAGTGGGGAGGACAATTGCAAGAAGTATGTGTCTATGTGTGTGTGTGTGTGTGTGCATGTCTGGCTGTGTAGGGAGAATAGAAGCATATTCTTTGTGAACAAAAATCACTGTGGACTATTTAAGAAACATTTTTTCCCCAGAATTTTAAATTGTTTGCCAGAATTTTACTTTGGCTCTGAACCTGAGAGGATTTATAAGAATGATAGGTTTAAAAGTTTAGGAAATTTGAAAAAATTAATTTTTTTAATATTTTATTTATTTACTTGACAGACATAGATCACAAGTAGGCAGAGAGACAGGCAGAGAGAGAGGAGGGAGCAGGCTCCCTGCTGAGCAGAAAGCCCGATACAGGGCTCGATCCCAGGACCCCAAGATTATGACCTGAGCTGAAGGCAGAGGTTTTAACTAACTGAGCCACCCAGATGCCCTGAAACAATTAATTTTGAAGTAAAATTATTTTATTTGTAGATTCTCTCTGTGATTCAAAACCCCATACATTTTGATGCACTCAATAGAATAAAGAGGAAAAGCATGTTAAACATTTAGAGCCTAGGGAAAGAAAATATATCAGCTTAATCTCTATTTTTTTGAAAAAATGTACAAAACCAGTACAAAAATCTTGTTATTCTGATGTTTGTGAGATTAAGATTTTCCATTGAGAGATCAGAGGTATCTCCTTTTCTCATTTAGCTTCATTGAATAAATAACTCTCACTGGAAGTCTTTATATATTTTAATGTGAAAATAAAATTGTCTATTTCTCACCTGACTATGTTACTCTCATTTTAATCTGAGTGCCAGAACACGTGGTGTATTATGATTATTTTATGCTCATGCACCATATTGAAACTTCAGAGCTTATAGAATGCTTTCCAAGGGTTATGATTATTGTAGGTGTTTTTCCATTTATAAAATTATAATATTGAGCACAACATTAAGTCTTGAATGCTTTCTAAAAACAGAAAAATGAGTACAAGTTGACATGTACTCTGTGAGCACTTTTCATTAAAGGGAGTAGTGCAATACAATGAAAAGTGCCATACCATTTTAATAAAATGGTTTGATGCAAATAAAAGTTTCTACTGGAACCTCCATGTGTTCAAACTAATGGGTCTTGAGCAAGATATAACTTGTTGCCATTTGGCCTGGCCAGACAAGTCTAAACTATACCAAGCTAACGATCTTTGCAAGCATTTTTTTTAATTTTATTATAGTTGACACACAATGTTACATTAGTTTCAGGTACAAAACATAGTGATTCCACAATTTTATACATTATGCTATGCTCACAGCAAGTTCAGCTACTAAGTGTCACCATGCAAAGTCACTGTAGTATCACTGACTCCACTTTTATGCTGTGTCCTTTATTCGCATAATTTATTCATTCTGTAACTGGAAGCCTACATCTTTCTCCCCTCCATTCAGTTGCCCATCCCTCTACTCATCTTCCCGTGGGCAACCATCAGTTTGTTCTCTGTATTTATAGGTCTAATTCTGATTTTTCTTTCTTTCTTTTTAGATTCCACATCTTAGTGAAATCATATAGTATTTGTCTTTTTCAGTCTGACTTATTTCACTTAGCATAATACTCTGTAGGTCTCACTCTGTTGTCACAAATGGCAAAATCTCATCCTTTTTTATGACTAATATTGTGTGTGTGTGTGTGTGTGTGTGTGTGTACAATATCTTCCTTATCCATTCATCTATCAATGAATACTTGAGTTGGTTCCATACCTTGGCTATTGAATATAATGCTTCAAAGACATGTGTGGTGATGAGCACTGGATGTTATATGTTATATGCAGCTAAAGAATCATTGAACACTACTTCCAAAAAAAAAAAAAAAAAAAGGAAAGAAAAGAAAAGAATCCTGCAGTAAACATAGGGGTGAATGTATCTTTCTTGATGGTGGTTTCAATGTTGAATTTTCATTGTGAAGGATTTATTAGGTTTTTAGTTTCAAACAATCCAGAGCTACCCTATGAGAAAATAGTCTGGAACATGTCTATTTCTTTCCCAGTCTCAGTAGTGATTCAAAAAATAATAAATATAAATAATAATGAAATTGTCAGTTATAAAGAATATTATGGCTGAGGCTTCTGTTCTGGAAATTAAAGTATCTATTTTTCTTTAATGTAGACAATCTTCAGTTTGTATTCTGAAAGTCTCCTGGATAACAGTTACCTATTTTTTTTTCAAATTAAATGTTTCTCTACTGCTTCATTTGTAAAAACAAGTAGATGTATCCATGCAATGAACTAAAAGCTTGATCATAAAGACAAAAATTGAAAAATTCTTAACTATAAAACAAAGTTATTAGAAATAACAAACATTAATTTTTAATGAAACTGTAACCAAGATATTACTACAGGTATTTCATAATCTATGGTTAATCATATAGAAAGGGTAAAATGGGGGTGCCTGATGGCTTCATCCCTTAAGCATCTGACTCTTAATTTCAGCTGAGGTCATGATCTCAGGGTTGTGAAATCAAGTCCCGCATTGGGCTCTGCTCTCAGTGGGGATTTTGTTTGAGAGTCTCTCTATCCATCTCCTTCGGCCCCTCCCCTTCATTCTGTCTTTCTCTCTCTTTCTCTCTCTCTAATAAATAATTAAATTTTAAAAAGCATGGTTGCCAAGAAACAAAAAGAAAGAAACCATAAATTGTTTATGGTCTTAGACTAGAAAAGGATCTTGCATGTCTACTCCATCTTTGCACTTTGGAGATGAACTCTTTTACCTTGTGTCTGTTCATCAAGTTTATGCTATTTTGATGATCAGAAATCTCTCCCTCATATTGAGATAAACCTAGCTATACCATCTATCCTGCTGATCCTTATACCAAGACTTTTTAAAAAGGGGGCATAGCTACATTTGTAGTGAGCATAACATAATGTATAAACTTGTTGAATCACTATGTTGTACACCTGAAACTAATGTAACATTGTGTCTCAACTATATTCAGATAAAAACATTAAAAAAAAAGTAAAGAAGATGATATCAACAAAATAAAAAAAAACTTCTCAGTATTTTATAATGAATTTAATACAAAATGTTTTGCACTTATAAATTCAATAGTGACATTGGACCAACTTAGAAGTTGATTAAAATGCACAGCTCGAGGAGGGCCAGGGCCTCCTCCAACTTATGTTGGAATTGAATTATATAGTTTATCAAATTATATACTTGACTTTTTCTCTCTTAGAATTATTTCTATAACTTGAATAGTTTATCAGAAGATGGTGAAAGCAGTTAATTTTTTAAAAAGTAATTTAGCAACCCAGTTCTATAGTGTGCATTATATAGCACAGAGTGGAAATGCTGATTTATGGAAATCTTTATTCACATCTACTGAAAAGTTCTGTCTTCTTTGTTTTGCTTTCAGTGTTTCAGATCCCAGTGACCAATTCTCAGATCTTAATGAATTCTGAAAAGCCATTTAACCTTATTGTTCAATTTAGTAAGTTATCAAAAGAAAGATGAATAAATGATTGAGAAAATATGAGCATAATAATTTAAAATGAATTTAAATGTATTTGTAGTATTAGATTTATAAGAAGTATCATTTTCTAGGTAGAAGTACAGCTGGTTCAGTTAGCTTGAATTATTCTTTTTAAACATAATTGTCTGAAGACTGATTAACATATTGCTGAAAAGAGATACTATTTCTTAGGTTTTCTGCAATTTTCCTAAGAGAAATCATCACTGAATTACAAATATTTCTATGATGCATGGACTTTTCTTCCTGTTGCTTTATTATATCCAAGTAAATGGGGAAATATATTTCCAACTCAGTGTGTATTTATTAAGCACCTATAAATGTGTAAGGCATGTTGTTAGCCACTGTTGGAAATCCAAATTAACAATAAAATATATTACAATCATGGCTTCAAATAGCATTAATTTAATGGAGATATAACTGCATAATTCCACAAAGAGACAATATATGTTTTAATATAAATGTAAAGCTTTTGTGAAAGCATAATTTAATATATTTTAGTTTTATACAATCCTGTGCTATGCTATGTATGTAGAACCAAATAATGATAATGACAAAGGCAGAAACTGGCAGAGATGGAATTAATGGTCATTAAAATAATCACTCTTCTACTATATCATTGTTATATTTTACTTCATTGAATATAGACTAATTCCATATGGAAAAAAATCCTAAAAGCTAATGATTATATTATTAAAATGGCAATCTATTTTATGTATTTGTACATCTCTACCTTATTATTTATACTTACTGAACAATTACTCCAGGAAAAGACTTGGGGAAAAGGGATCAATAAATCATAAATATTGCCAGTGATCTTTATCGGTAATTGACTACCATCCTGGTTCCTAGGAATGCATTATGTAACTGCCGACATGGAATCCCTAAATATAGGGATACCACATTCTTAATGAAATGTCTTAAAGTAAATATGGCTTAAGTTTTACATCTTATATCTCTACTTGTTTTAACTTTGTAACTTCAGTGACTCAAATTTATAGTTCTTCTAGGTTGTGAATGGAAATGTAATCATAATAATTCCAAAATCCATTTTCTCCAATTAGTATAATTAAGAGTTGATATAAAGTCATTTATTTGGATGAACCTAAAAGTTGATATTTTCAGCTGTAAGGGTGATTATTTAATGTGTTTACTACTATGTGGGATTTAAAAAAATGTTTTGGTTTTTCCACATAAGTGAGAGAAGAAAAATAAATATCAAATCATAGAAAGATAGCTTTATATTATCAGTAAAATGAGTATTAAAGACATGGAACATCTTCTACTGTAATGAGGTCTCAGCTGACCTGATGAAACAAATTCTTGATGGTGATAATGGACAAAGGTTAAATAAGATATTACTGCATTTGTTTGTTTGATTGTTTATTCATTCTCTCATTTGTTCATCTATTCATCCAGCCATTAGTTATTATCTGAAATATGCCAGTACTTCTTAACATGACATACACACTTAAAGCAGTATATATTTTGCCCTTGTGAAAGCTAAAATTCACTATGATATTTCTAGAATAAAGAATGGGCATGTAAATGTATGAGATCAATGTATGAGACAGTATGAGATCACTGCTGTGATAAAGATGGAACTGGTATGATACCCTAATTGATAGAGATGTCAGTATTCTTGAAGGTATGACCTCAAGGCATGGACATGGAGGACTAAATGGAGGCCACCAGGCAAAGTACAGGAAAAAGAGTGAGGCAGAGGAAACAGTATATGCACAGGCTCTGAGGAAGGACAGAGTGTGACATGTTTGGAAAATTAAAGGGAATGCCGTGGAACTCTTATGGACTAGTACAATAACCAGGCATAGCTGGAGAGAAGTAGATACATCAGTGATATATTTTGAAGACAGAAACAATAGGGCTCACTGATTAATTGCACATGAAGAGTGAAGACAATGTAATAATCAACAATGATTTCCAATTTATGGTGTTAATTATCTGATAGATTGTGACATCATTGTAAGCATTAGATAAGCCTAGAAAGGGAGAAAGAACAATAATCTGGAGCTTCATTTTAAACATGTTAAGTTGAAAAGGCCAATGAGATAGCCAGTAGAGATGTGCAATAAACATTGAGTTTATGAAGTCAGGGAAGTTTGGTGTAGAGTTAGACTTCAACATGTGAATGATACTATCACTCACAGAAATGGATAAGTCAGAGCCTGAAGACAAAGAAGAAAAGAGAATAGAGCCCTGGGGAATTCCAGTCTTTAGAGGCAGGCATTGAGGAAGAGCCTGTCAAGGAGAACTGAGAAGGAGCAACTAATGTAGTAGGAAGAAAAGCAGGAATCCATGGTGAAACAGAAGCCAACAGAGACATTTTTAGAGGGAGGAAACCACTGACCATGTCCCTTCTGCAGAGAGGATGAATGAGATATTTATAGGAATGTAACTATTGAATTTGACAATTTGGGTTTGGAATTCATAACAAAATAGATATGAGAGTGCAGGAAAATAAGGAAATTGAAAATATGTTCTGGGGAGAAAATAATGAGAAGATCTCATTAAAGACCAAGGGGTTTTTGTACATTTTGTTTTGGTTCATTTTAGGATAGGAGCTTACTGTCAGAAAACTGGTATTAATAGAAAGTTTGGTAAACTGGGAGAGATCTATTAATAATATCTATTATTAATTATATATATATATATTTTTTTAAGTAATATAAAAAAAGAAGTAAGACTTTTGGAAAATAAAGCTCAACTGTCTTAACTTGAGAAACTGCCACTCCTAATATTATAATGTGGTCTAGGTCCAGCATTAGTGAAACATTCTTATGATATACTTGATGATAGACTAAATCAGAAACCCTAGATCAATATCTGCTTCCTCTATAATGGAAGACTTGTCCTTTCTTTCAAAAGAGTCAATGGAGACTTTTAAGCAGATTTGTAGCAATAATTTGAATCATGGCTAGACGTGAGTCAAAAGCTTGTGTTACTAATAGGAATCTAAAGTCTTTGAGTATATACATTTGCAGTTTTGCCAAGAGAGAAAATTGATGTAATGCTGTACTGATTCAAATCTATTTCACATTCTTCTTCTTAAAAGAGAAGAGCTTGGCAGCCTTCCCAACTAATGGAAGATTTCCAGAGCAAAAGTTAGTAACTATCAGGTTCTGGCTTCACTATCAATGGAACAATCACTTAAGAAGCATTAAGTTTAAATGACTTACTCCAGAATTTTCATTCAGACTTATCTGATACCAAAACCCTCCAAATATCATTGAAAGTATGTATTATGGGGGCGCCTGGGTGGCTCAGTGGGTTAAGCCCCTGCCTTCGGCTCAGGTCATGATCTCAGGGTCCTGGGATCGAGTCCCGCATCGGGCTCTCTGCTCGGCAGGGAGCCTGCTTCCCTCTCTCTCTCTCTCTGCCTGCCTCTCTGTCTACTTGTGATCTCTCTCTGTCAAATAAATACATAAAATATTAAAAAAAAAAAAAGTATGGGGGCGCCTGGGTGGCTCAGTGGGTTAAAGCCTCTGCCTTCCGCTCAGGTCATGATCCCAGGGTCCTGGGATCGAGCCCCGCATCGGGCTCTCTGCTCAGCAGGGAGCCTGCTTCCTCCTCTCTCTCTGCCTGCCTCTCTGCCTACTTGTGATCTCTGTCTGTCAAATAAATAAATAAAATCTTAAAAAAAAAAGTATGTATTATGAAATTGAAAACAGCATTCAGAATCAATCCAATGCATATCACTATGAAAGTAATAGGGGAAAAAAAACAACCCACAACACTGGAATATCTGTAACTTAAAATGGTAGTTTTTTTAAAGCTTGGCAAAGAAAAATTATAATATTTTTGGGGAATGGTATGCTTCAAAACCTTGACGAGTCATCCTTGCTTCCTCATTTAACAACACAGTGAATGTTTTAAAGTATTCATGAGATTTACAAACCTTCATAAATTTTTAGTCTTTATCATTCTATCTAAATTTTCATAACTGAGATTACATATGAATAACTGTGAGTTAGTTTCACTGACTCCACAAAAATAAAACTTTTTAAAACAAATGAATCAACCCCTAACTTGTGTACTTCTACTAAATACATGATCATAAAGAGGTTAAAAACCTATAATGTAAAAAAATCCTCAGATTTAATAGAAGGTATGTTCTGAATAAAATGTCTGAAAATAGCAACAGCAACAATCCATATTTGAGTGCATTTAAAAAATAGAGAAACATCATCAGATGCCTTGCATTATTGTGAAAATAAATTAAGTTGTCAAAATAACTCATAAGAAGACTTTGGCCTGAATTTCTGCTTTACTTCTTATTAACTCTCTGAACTTGGGCATACTGCTCAATCTTCCTAAATCTCAGTTTCCTGACATAGAAAAACTGGCTAATTTTTAATAATAGCTTTAAATTAACTTTAAAAGACAAATGATATAACAAGAGAATTAGATAACATATTTACAACATCTGGGCTATCTTCGGTGAATATTAGCTTTCTAAAAATGGCAAGTTTAGAGATAGTGAAACAAGTGGTTAGAACATTTAGTGTTTAATGGCTAAAGTGAGTTCTCAAAACTAGAAATAATAGTACCAGTCTGTTCCTTCAGTAAATATTTATTAAGCAATTCTTTGTTTTTTTGTTCCTTACGAGACAGTACATGTATACAAATAAGTTTTATGGATAAAAAGAAAGTAAAAGAAGGAGGACAGAGAGTGTTTGTGAGGTGGAGAGAGGCTGTCAGGTTTAAATAAGGTCTCTAGGAATGGCTGCATTGAAAACATAATAACCTAAAGGCAATGAGAGTTTGACTCATGTTGTATAGATAAATCCTAATCTGAATATCAAATTTTAAGGTAGGAGTGAGAATTCTAGCACCACAAAATTCACAGTCATAATTAGATTAAACTTTGTTTAAGCTTTTTAACTATGCTGAGACCAGAATGAAATGGCAAGGGCAGGAGCATAGAGACCACCTGCAGTGATTCAGGTAGCAGATGATGACAGATTAGGCTGAGATTATAGCCGTGCAGGGTGTAAGAAGGGATGAAGCTCTGGAAATATTTCTATTATAAAGCCAATAGGGTTTACATGGGATATGAGAGAAAGGTTGAATGTAGGGTATGAGAGGAGGCAGTGATGCCTACAAAAATTTGGCTTGGGCTACTGGAAGAATGAAATTGCTGTTAAGTGAGAGAGTGATGAAGAAAATTGTAGGAACCGTTTTTTTGTTTGTTTATTTATTTGTTAGTTTTTTGTTTTTGTTTTTGTTTTTGTTTTTGTTTTTTGTCAGAGAGCAGGGTGTTGTATGTGGGGGATGAATAGCTCACTTTAGGACCTATTGAGACTGAGATTTCTAAGCAGTTGGACACATAAATCTGGCATTTAGGGTAGAGGTTTATAGGCAAATTATGTATAGGAACATGTAATTGAATAATAGCAACAACAACATAGGGTATATAGATAAAGGTCCAAGTTTAGGGCAATGAGGAGGCCCAGTACTAATAGGTGGGAACAAAGTTGAAGATACTGGGATACTGGAAATGAGTAGCCATTAAGGTCGCATGAAAACCAAGGAGCATAGTGTAATAGAATCTAAGTAAATGTTTCAAGTGAGTAGTTTCCTGGATTGTATCGAATGTTACTGAACAGTCAGATCAAGGACTGAGAAATTAACATTTGGGTTTTAGTAATGTGAAAATCATTTGCAAACTCGGTAAGAGTAGTTTCGATGTGAAGGTTCAAGAAAGCTTGGTGAAAAAGATTAGAATGTGACTAGTTTGAGGAATTTTGCTGTAAAGAAAAAGAAAAATGGTACACATATTATGATTTACTATTAGCTTTTAAAACATTAGTTATAAAGATTAGTTTGCAAATATGTTTTAATTAATCTAAGTAGATATTCAAGTAGATAACAGATGGTTTGATTGTAAATGAATTTTGCATGTTTTTGCAAATTATCTGAAGTATTTTGATGTTGTTTTAACATTAATAATTTAAAGGCTAGAATTATAACCCCACCACCTGTACCGAACTCCAAATTCCATAATCTTAGTATGCTTGAAAGCATTTCATAACTAAAAAGTAGACATTGGTTGATATTTGATTATTGTTTTTAGTGGAGTTCGCATGACCCATGTAAAAATTAATGTTTATTCACAATAATCTTACCAATTTTAAAATTATATTAAAGAATTGTGGGACGCCTTGGTGGTTCAGTCAGTTAAGCCACTGCCTTCAGCTCAGGTCATGATCCTGGGGTCCTGGGATTGAGTCCCGCATAGGGCTCCTTGCTCAGCAGGGAGCCTGCTTCTCTCTCTTCCTCTGCCTGCTTGTGTGTGCTCTCTTTCTCTCTGATAAATAAATAAATAAATGAAATTTAAAAAAAAAAAGAATTCTAAGGCTTTGTTGGATTTCTTGAAAATGACTTTTCAAATCTGTCTTCTGAGGGAAACAAGCTGATAGGTTCTGACTTTGATAATATTTTTCAGTTTGCTATTTACCCCATGAATACTTCTTTGGCTTCATATTTTAAAGAACTGTTGTATGTGTATATATATAAATAAGCAATATTTGTCCATCAGGTATATTTCTCAGCTATAGCTAAAGTGTTTTTATAATTAGAGTATTTGAAAATATATTTATATATTTTATATATTCTAAAGACCTAATTTCCTTGGTTAAAGTTGTTTCGTTTACTCTCATAATTTAAAAATAACTCTCATTTCCATTGAAGTTATCACTTTTCACTCTTAAATCCATTTTTTAAAATTTTATTTGTTTATTTGACAGGGAGAGAGAGATCACAAGTAGGCAGAGAGGCAGAATCAGGCTCCCTGCTAAGCAGAAAGCTGGATGCAGGGCTCAGTCCCAGGATCCTGAGATCATGACCTGAGCTGAAGGCAGAGGCTTAACCCACTGAGTGGATTTAAGGTACCCCTTAAATCCATCCTTTTATGTGGTAATTAAATACCACTTCTTAAGGTGTAATTAAATAAACTGGTAATCAAATGACTTTTATTCTATCTAATTTTCCCATGATGATATAATTAAGACAAATATATATAGTGCGTGAAATTTAATCCAGAAATAATAAACAAGTATTTTCCCTTACATTGCATGTTAGTCATATTTTTAGTAAGTTATTTGATAATGTTTGAGAATTTAATTTAGATAACTCAACTTCTTCCAGTGACAACAACCTGTAATGAAGTAAATTGCTACTTTCTATATAGCAAAGAGGTACCCTTTCACCATCACCATTACAAGTTGTTTACACCGCAGAAATCTTGAGTGTATTTTGGAGACACTTTTTAAATCACAGCTATTGTGTCATGGAAATAATAACATGTATATCTGGAGATGCCTACACTATTGTTTGTTTAAAATAGGGAAAATAGAGGCACCTGACGAACTCAGTCAGAAGAGCATGTGACTCTTGGTCTCAGGGTCATGAGTTTGAGTCCCATGTTGGGTGCAGAAATTACCTAAATGAATGAATAAATCAAAACTTAAAAAAACTAAAATAGGGAAAACATACTCTTTGCAGGCAGGGATTACTTAAACAAATGAATTATTTTTGGTGTGATTGAAATCCATTGTAATGTGATTCATTTATGAATGTATCACACACTTAGCATTTAGCTGTTTTATATATTATTAAAACAATTCTACATATTTTATATATTTTGAACTATTTCATATAGTTTAATATATTTCTAAGACTTTAGTGTAATTGGTTCCACTGTTCAACAATTTAAAAAATAATAAAAGCATGTGCTTACTTCAAAATAAATAGCTTTAACACAATGTCGAGGCTTAACTGGGCAAAATTTAGTATATATAAAATAGGTTATAACATTTTTTGAAATAAGATTAAAGAGCTTTTTTATTAAGTATAATTGATATACAATATCCTATTAATTTCAGGTGTATACCATCGTAATGTAATATTTGTATACATTATGAAATTATCCCCATGATAAATCTAGTTACTATCTGTCACCATACAAAGTTATTACAGTATTATTGACTGTGTTCCTTATGCCATATTCCCTATGACTTATTTATATTATAGCTGGAAGTTTGTAACTCTTAATCCTTTTTATTTTAATACTATTTTGGAGTTTTAAGAGCTATCAATATGGAAAAATTATCATTTATGCCTTTGTTTTTCCCTCTCAAAGTGTTAAAAAATGGTTGATGTTCTTTTGATTTGTCAGTTTTTCTTCATGATGTGCTTGTCAAAACAGGGAGCTAACTTGAGACCGAGTACTCTGAAGTTGCCAACACCACTATTTAGAATATCATCATTTTACATTGTAATGCTGTGTGATGAAGGCCAGCTGGTGCATTTAAGTTGCGTATTGGGAAATTTCATCTGATTCGTTATTGTGATTTGTGGTTTTGTACAGAAACACTTAATCATTCTTATGTAGCAAGCACTTCTGAAGCTGCTGAAGGCTTTCTCTTTAGCTGAATAATGTGTGCTATCAATCTGCTAGTTTGGAAGAGTTTCCAACTTGTGTTATCAATGTTTGTTTGCACAGGAAGTGATGTACCGCAGAGGCTGAATTTATAGTAATGGTTTGCAATGGACTAATGAGCAGTACTGCATACTTTGTGATGATATTAGTATATAACTTAGATTAACATAATTATTGTGTACCTATCCAGGCATAATTCTCTCGCACCATCTCAGGATCCAACAGGGAACCACTTGTTTTCTTGCAAAATTGTGTTCCTTTATTCTAAAGATATTGAACCTTTATAATTTGGTATGTTTCTTTAGAGGTAATAATTTACCATCAGTAATTAGTAATCACATAGATTAATTCTGCTTTTCTATATTCAAAATTGCTTTAACATTGTGTTCAGTTGTAAGTTGAAGCTACTGATGTTTTGTATGTTTCAGGAAAATACATGTAAATATATTGTTTTTATTGTATTTATGAAGTGTTAGATTAACTATAAAGGGTCATATTTTCAACCATTTCATGTTCTGGGTTATATCTTTTTTCAGATTCCTTTCTAGAAGTTTTGGACAAATGAAAGGGATTCACAGAAAATCAAGAATGAAAAAAAGGATTAATTGCTTTAAAATATCTTTCATTATGGGGCACAGGGGTGGCTCCATCAGTTGAGTATCTGACTCTTGGTCTCAGCTCAGGTTATGCTCTCAGGGCCATGTGGTCCTGCCCCTCCCTCTGCTCTCTCTTTCTCTCTCTCTCAAGTAAATAAATAAATCTTTAAAAAATTATCTTTTGTTATTAGTTAAGAGAAAACATTCTTGTGAAAAGAGAAAACATATGACTACATCCTTTTAAAAAACTTTTTTTAGAGATTTTATTTATTTATTTGACACACAGAGAGAGATCACAAGTAGGCAGAGAAGCAGGCAGAGAGAGAGAGGAGGAAGCAGGCTCCCTACTGAGCAGAGAGCCTGATGCAGGACTTGATTTCAGGACCTGATCATGACCTGAACTGAAGGCAGAGGCTTAACCCACTGAGCTACCCAGGTGCCCTAAAATTTTTATTTATTTTTTTAATTTCTTTTCAGTGTCCCAGAATTCATTTTTTATGCACCACACCCAGTGTTCCATGCAATCCATACGTGCCCTCCATAGTCCCCACCACCAGGCTCACCCAACCCCCAACCTGCTCCCCTCCAAAACCTTCAGTTTGTTTCTCAGAGTCCACAGTCCTTATGGTTCGTCTCCCCCTCTGATTTCCCTCAGCTCACTTCTCCTCTCCATTTCCCCATGTCTTCCGTGTCTTTCCCCTGTCCTCTGTGTTATTCCTCATATCCACAAATAAGTGAAACCATATGATACTTGACTCTCTCTGCTTGACTTATCTGAGTCAGCATAATCTCTTCCAGTCCCATCCATGTTGATACAAAAGTTGGGTATTCATCCTTTTTGATGGAGGCATAATACTCCATAGTATATATGGACCATATCTTCTTTATCCATTCATCCATTGAAGGGCATCTTGGTTCTTTCCATAGTTTGGCAACTGTGGACATTGCTACTATGAACATTTGGGTACAGATGGCCCTTTTTTTCACTACATCTGTATCTTTGGGGTAAATACCCAGTAGTGCAATTGCAAGGTCTCAGGGTAGCTCTATATTTAATTTCTTAAGGAATTAATTAAGGAATCTCCACACTGTTTTCCAAAGTGGCTGCACCAACTTGCATTCCCACCAACAGTGTAAGGGGCTTCCCCTTTCTCCACATCCTCTCCAACACATATTGTTTACTGTTTTGTAAATTTTGTCCATTCTAACTGTACATCCCCTTTTTTACTAATTGGGAGAAATAGGGACACATTAAACACATAAATGAAAATAGAAAATGTCAGGTAATCTCCAAATACCTGTTAAAGACATCTTTTTTTCTCTTTCCTCACATCTGCCTCCCACAATTATCAAGTTCTTTAAAAGAACAAGATCTTTTTAATTAATCTGCTAAACACTACCAAAATGTTACTGAAGCAGGACACAGAAGACAAAATAAAAATCCATGTTAGCGTAATTATTTTTTTAAGATTTTATTTATTTATTTATTTGACAGAGAGAGACACAGAAAGAAAGGGAACAGAAGCAGGGGGAGAAGGAGAGGGAGAAGCAGGCTTCCCAGCAAGCAGGAAGCCCGATGTCGGCCTCGATTTCAGGACCCTAGGATCATGACCTGAACCAAAGGCAGCCACTTAACAACCGAGCCACCCAGGTGCCCCATTAGTGAAATTCTTGATCCATTTATGAAAACTCTAGGGAAACTATCTGTAGAAATATTTATGTATCAAAAAACCTTTGGATGTTTTACCTTTCTCTGTCATGTCTTATAGAATCTCTAGCTCTTTCTTCTGAAATGTGTGACTTGCACACAGTGCTAGAAAATCTCTATACTCATGATCTATTTCAACTTCCATTTCTTAGCTTAAGAAGTCATATGACAGAAACTGGAACTGTAGCTAATTACTTGATGTATTTTATAGGGTTATGATTATGTAATTTTTATGACATACTATAAATTCTAAAGTTCTATATTACTCTTTTTTCTGATATCTTATCTCTGGAACCTATAGTTACCTGTAGACTTTTGTGAGCATGGCAAGAATTGAAGATACTGTGATAGTACATTGATATTGCAATCTCACAGGGATTCGAAATAGAAGTGTAGACAGTCTATAAGTCCAAACCTTAAATGTTAAAGTTAGGGCCTAATGAATGTCAGGCTGAAGGTCTGTGTAACTGAGAACTGACCAGAAAAGGAAAATTCCTATAGATATATGAAAAAAGTCAATGAACTCAAACCAGAATCTAGCAAGATGATGAAGATACACTAGACAATGGTTTTCATGGATTGGACCAAGGTTGTATGGGACTCTAGTCCCTGAGAGAAGTGGGGTCACATTTGCTGGGCATCAGACAACTGTGTAGATAGAACCCAGGGCAGATTGGTGTGGCCAAGGTGGGTAATGGACCTCAAAGATTGGGGCTGATGGGGTGGCTAACATTTGAAGACTGGGGGAGGAGAGAGAAGAGAACTGCATAGAGGAGGAGCTTCATAAATCTACATAAGAGTATCTTTTCATCTTGGGGCGCCTGGGTGGCTCAGTGGGTTAAGCCGCTGCCTTCGGCTCAGGTCATGATCTCAGGGTCCTGGGATCGAGTCCCGCATCGGGCTCTTTGCTCAGCAGGGAGCCTGCTTCCCTCTCTCTCTCTCTCTGCCTGCCTCTCCATCTACTTGTGATCTCTCTCTGTCAAATAAATAAATAAAATCTTAAAAAAAAAAAAAAAAGAGTATCTTTTCATCTTTGGCCAAATACACAAGATTAACAAGTTTAGAGCAAGATGTGGCTCATAGGCAATTGTGATCTAAGTGGAAATTCTGGAGGTTGTACCATGCTGGTAGGTATCCATAAGTCAGAATACAAAGATCTTTCTGTGGAATCTGTGGTAGTTCAGTTGACACTCTAGATGAGTTGGGCTTTGGAATTAGGGGTAATTTAACTTTTGCTGTACTCTCCAAGTATTATTCATGAGCTTCTGGGGATCTCTTAGATCCTTCTAGGGTTCAGTGAGCTCAAACTATTCAATAATAATAATAATGCTGCTGCTGATGTCAATAAGTTATTTGACCCCTGCCTTTTTTTCCCACTTTATTAACATCTGCAGTTATATTGTCAAAGCATTGTGAGTAAAACGTTAGTTATTTTGTCATGAATAAAGACAACAGTGACAAACCGTGGTAGTAATTTTATTCTTCATGGCCTTGAAATTGCAAAATAAAATGACAGTTTCACTTAGGAGCATTCTTGATGAAGTAGTAAAATATGTTATTTTTATTAGCCTCATACTAGGGTTTTTTTTTTTAATAATCTGTATGATGAAATTGGAAGTATGCATAAAAACTTTGTGCTGCAAAATGAAGCAAAATGACCGTCTCCAAGGAAAGCACTTAAGTGATGAGTGGCAAAAAGAACTAACTACCTTTTTTTCACAGAATAACAATTTTATATGAAATAATGACTAAGAGAAAACTATGGTTATTCTGACTTAGATATTTGAAAGATGTATTCTTAATAATGAATGAAATGTATTTGTTACTTTAAAGGGGGCATCTGACAGAAAGAGCTGACAGAAAAAAAAAAAAGATATTTGAATTAATAGTGGCAAACATTTTGGTGAAATACAAAACTTATGGATTCAAGAAGTCCAGAAAATTCCTAGCAAGAGCATTATATAAACCATAAAGGGGAACAATGATATAAAAAATGGCTAACTTTTCATCAGAAACAATGGAGGCATGAAGACAATGGAATGACATATTTCAAGTACTCAAAGGATTAAAAAAAATGTTAAAACAGAAATATCCTACAAAATTTTCTTTCAAAATTAAAGATGAAATAAAGACATTTTCAGAGAAACAAGAACAGAAAATTATTTGCCAGCAGAACTTTCCCTATTAAAAAAATCCCTAAAGGACCTTCTTCAAGTAGAAAGGAATTCAACTACATTAAATCAGATCTGCAGGAAGGAATGGAACACACTTGTATATTACCTACACAGGTAGATCCATATGTAAATGTGTACGTTTCCTTAATGTGTTTAAAAAGACATATGGGGACACCTGGGTGGCTCAGTTGGTTAAGTGACTGCCTTCGGCTCAGGTCATGATCCCAGAGTCCTGGGATCGAGTCCCACATCGGGCTCCTTGCTCAGCGGGGAGCCTGCTTCTCCCTCTGCCTCTGCCTACCACTCTGTCTGCCTGTGCTCATGCTCTCTCTCTCTCTAACAAATAAATAAATAAAATCTTTAAAAAAATAAAAAAGACATATGAATTGGGACACTTGGATGGCTCAATCAGTTAAGCATCTGTGTTAGGCTCAGATCATGATCCTGGGGTGCTGGGATGAAACCCCACCTTGAACCCCATGTGGGGCTCCCTGCTCAGTGGGAAGTCTACTTCTCCCTCTCCCACTGTGCCTTCTCTGATTGTGCTGTCTTTTAAATAATTAAGTAAAATCATAAAAAAAAAATAAAAACTTGGGGCACCCGGGTGGCTCAGTGGGTTAAGCCTCTGCCTTCGGCTCAGGTCATGATCCCAGAGTCCTGGGATCAAGGCACAAGTCAGGCTCTCTGCTCAGCGGGGAGCCTGCTTCCCTCTCTCTCTCTGTCTGTCTCTTTGCCTACTTGTGATCTCTGTCAAATAAATAAATAAAATCTAAAAAATAAAAATAAAAACTTGGGGCACCTGGGTGGCTCAGTAGGTTAAGCCTCTGCCTTTGGCTCAGGTCATGATTTCAAGGTCCTGGGATTGAGACCCACATCAGGCTCTCTGCTCAGCAGGGAGCCCACTTCCACCTCTCTCTCTGCCTGCTTGTGATCACTCTCTCTGCCAAATAAATAAATAAAATATTTAAAAATAAATAAATAAAAAATAAAAACATACACATTTAAAATATAAATTACAGTGTTCATTATGGGGTTTATGCACATTTGTGTATGTGTGTAAAATTTTGCTATATATACTTATACTTACTTACATATATATTTTACATATATATTTTTCAGTTAAATGTATTTTGGGATTTAAAGTCTGCCTATTGAATATTATGTGATGGCACAGAATAGAAATACATCACGAGGACATTAGCTGAAATTGTGTGTGCCTGAATTATTTTAAATTATTATGATCTTGTGTTCATTCTGAGTTGCCATTTTTCTAAGAGTTCATCAAAGACCTGATATATAGAAGCAACTATACAATTGAGACTTCAGAGAGCTGATGTCTAAATACTTTTAAATGCCATAGTATTATTATAGGTTGATCTGTTGTGCTTTAACTTGCATTCCTATTTTTAGTCAGCTTTTTTTTCCCCTCTGAAAATATTGAATAATGAATACTGATAGAAAGAAAGGAAATGTTTATGCATAGGCAAGTTCTTAAGATAAATTTAAATTGTTTAGGAAATAATATGTTTAAGAAGGCAAGCTTATGTTTATTTTTATTTCATTTATTCATTCAAAATTTATTTACAACCTAGTACATATTAACTATAATACAACATAGTGCTTTGCTTTCAAAGACTATAAAATCTAATTAAGGCATAGAAAATAAGGATATAATGGGTTCATTATTATGTAAAGGTGAGTGCAGATGTTGTGGAAACAGAGGAACATAACACATGGACATAATTTTCCATCCTGAGAGTCTGATGACAAGCACACTCATTCATAATTTAAATCATATTATTAATCAAGATGTTTTATCCAGAGACTCATGGTATCTAATATTTAATATAATAATGATATATCTCTCATTCATGTTTTTGAAAGGAGAAACAATCTGATATTGGGATAAAAAGCATTTCAAAGTGTGCTGCCGTTGTATCTAAATTCTTGTCCTTCCATAGAAAAATGGAGGATGTTTGCCAAGGGCTTTGTATCAAAAGGAAATCAATGTTTTGTGTCCAGAATATTTAATAACACATTTTAATTTGTTTTTTTTTTTAAACTGAATTTAAAAACTGTCAGTTTTACATGAATTGTAACTCTTCAGTATTACCTCTTAGTGTTTAAGTTAATGAATTTGAATACCAGAATTTTTTGGCTGTTTAAAAATCTTAATGCTATGGTGCTAACACTAAATCTGTTTAATATATCTTATTACCAACAGTGATGATTTGTGTATAAAATTCTGATAAGATATAATGTTAACTTCTTATAATGAGTACAAAAGACACATTTGTGTCATCCTGGTGATGTTGACATCTCAATTTCCACATGACAAGAAGGCAAAACAAATATCCCTGTTTACTCACATTTCTATTTATTTCTCCAAATCATCTGTATTTTCAGCCATCTTTCAAAAATATCAATAAGATGGTCCTGCCTATTTTTAGTACTGATTGTAAGGTACAGGACAAATAACTATAATCAGGGAGATGGCTGGGAGACCTTATTTCACAGAGGCAAAGAAGTAGTAGAGCTAAGATTTGGAAGAGTCAGTAATTAAGATTTGATAATGCACGTTGCTGGGACAAGAGGCAAGACATATGTTGGAGAGATTTAACCTGCAGCAAAGTGGAGGCAAATTGTACCTGTCATGAAGTAGGCATAAATGACTGAATGACAAAGGAATGGTATCTATTCAATTATGACCCTAAATAGACTATACTAAATAACATACAGCAAATTTTGAAGCTAGCTATATTGAGATGCTTACATGTTGGTATTCTCAAGGAACTAATGTTTTCTATTTTAAAATGAGACTATAGTCATCAGAGTCCTGTAGAGTTTCATCTGGTGATTCAACATGACGTTTCCCACAGTTAGACTTTGACAATGATTTTTTTTTTTTTTATTGGAAATAGAGTATGTCATTTTCAATAGCTACCTAGGGCTGTCCCTCTGTTTCTGTGAGATTCCAGGATCTGTGAAAGTCCAAAAAATATTTTCCTACATAATTATCTGACCTTGGAGCACTTTAATGTAGTCCAAGATAATATCTTTTCATTTATATACAAATTCAAACAAAATAGGTTTCCATCATAATATTTTTCTTCTTATTTACTCTTCCTTTCTGGTAATTTGTTGCAGGACTAACAGAAAACTAGTATATGAAGACTGTTATGAAATCTGCACATTTTCCCCAGAGTGAAAGAACTTTAGGAAGTATTTAATTTCTTTATTTCTTTCAAGTTCCCTTTTATTCTCTTCTTGGAATGCCTTATTTTCTTAGCATCCCAGATAAGTCCATATAGGGATCCCATTCTGTTAATATGTTCTGGGACACATGCAATTAGGGACACATAATTGTGTTAGGAACCAGTTAATTTTGCCTAGATTGGTGGTAGTTCTGACCTTGGAGTCCAATAATAAACAAAATAAATAGATGAGGTTTTATTTGGTAGTCAAATTGGTGGAAGAGTCCCTATTGGTAATATTAGTAAGACACGCATACAATTCTTTTTACGGAACAGAAAATCTGTTGAGCAGTTTATTGAAAGTATTTTATTACAGAATAGAGATCAACATAAAACTATAGGAAAATGTCAAATGTCTGAAGAAAGAATGATATTCCTAAACAAACTAAAAAGATCAAAATAACCTGCTACTTATCACCATTATGTGCTGAGGAATACTGGTATACTTTAACATATTCAAATGTATGCTGCTGGACTAAGAGCTGTTTTGAAATTATCTACCAGATTTTATGTCGAAAGAGTGCAATACAATGTAAGTTTCATTGTAGTTTGTGTGGTTCATCATATAGAAGGTTCTGTCTAAGTCCAACCAGGAGTGATCTCATGTTCATCAAAACAGGTAATGACATTAATTCATGAGTATATCTGAACATGGGGAAGCAAACAGTTCTCAAATAGTAATGTAGTACTCAAGAGCAATCATACAATTGAGATAAAAACTGTAAGTGAGACATTTTATAATGAAAGACATATTGTTTACTGACAATTGTTTTGTAATAATGGGAATAACCACAGCATGCTATGTTATATATATGGATGAACTTCCTTCATCCACAAAGAAACTATGTAACATAGGACCCACCACAACTTCCATTTTCTTGGTGAAGATATTCAGGGTTAGAGGAGCTGGCAAGGGAGAAAGATGATTCTGAATGCCATCACTCTTACCCAAGGGTTTATTTTCTTAACGATTATTTTATACTTGTTGAAATGATGGGTGTGATTTTTTTTCTCCTTTGATTTTTTGTCACTGTTTTTGTTAATTGCAAAATAGGAAATCTCTGAAACTGTCTTTTGAAAGTTTTGGAGAAATTATCTTTTATAAGGACTAAGGAATAACACCTGAAATTCCAAAAGAAAAATTGATTCAGGCTTCAAGGATAAACAAGCCAGTTATTTGAATGGCATCAGAACTGCCATTGTTTTTGCACATCTGTTTCAATTTACTTTCTCAAAAGAGAATGACATTGCTCTTTCTCTTCCTGTGACTAGAAGGTTTACATAAGATGTAAAGACCAGCTGAATGGATGAATTGGAGTACATGTAGTTTATTAATTTGTTTGTTTATCTGTTTATTGTTCAGTTTTTATTTCATAATGATAAACTTAACTTCACAATCCAGTTAGAATTGAAAGGTGTAAGGAAAATATAGAACTCACAGAACTGCAGGAAGAGCACAAACATTACTTGATATTTCAAGATGAGAGTGAAGGTGTGCTCTCCTGAGCTACAGAAGGAATGGTCTAGTGGTTAAGATAAAAGAGAACTCAAATTTATTAGATTTGTCAGCAATGGTGATCTTCCCACTCATCTTGCCATCCCTGGATCCAAAGAATTCTATGGCTTCCACAGTATTCATGCCCTCTTTCACCTTGCCAAAGACCTCATGCTTGCCATCCAACCACTCAGTCTTGACAGTGTAGACAGCAAGGTGGGAACCATTTTTGTTGGGTCCAGCATTTGCCGTGGACAAGATGCCAGGACCCTTGTGCTTCAGGATGAAATTCTCATCACCAAATTTCTCCCCATAGGTTGACTTAGAGTGTGAAATCACCATTCTGGCACATAAATCTCAGAATAAACTTGTAAAGCTGGAAACTTGATAACCAAATTATTTCTTCCCACTGCTCAGTGTGCGAAACTCTGCACTGTCTTTGAAACTTTGTCTGCAAATAGCATGAAGGAGACATAGCCCAAACTCTCTTCCTCCACACAATATCCAAGATCATACAGTTGACCGTGGCTAGGCAGTGCTCTTCGCTCTGGAATAGCAGTGTCAGAAAAGCTTCATGTACTTATATTTTATTTTCAATGACTCTTGTTAAGTTATTCTCCAAAAGTTTTCTTCAGTTAATCTTCAGTAATAATATTGTGAGAAGACCCAACTCTGTACATCTTCATTTATTTTTAAATTTTATTTATTTAGGTTTTTGTTGCTGTCGTTTTGTTTATTTTGTTTTTTTTTTTTTTTATTTTTGTTTGTTTGCTTGTTTGTTTTAGGAGAGAATGGGGAGGAGGGGAAGGGTAAAGGGAGAGAGGATATCTTAATCAGGCTTCATGCCCAGCGTGAAGCACAATGTGAGCTGGATCTTACAACCCTGAGATCATGACCTGAGCCAAAATTAAGAGCCAGATGCTTAACTGACTGAGTCAGCTAGACACCCTGTACATCTTCATTTAGATTGCATGTTTACATTTAAAATGTGTATACATTTCTATGGGTGAAATATTTATGCATCCATGTTTAAATATTTTGTGTTTATTTGTATATTTTTATTTCATGGTTAAAATTCATATATTTAAATTTTTTTTATTTTAAAAATTTATGCTTGGGACGCCTGGGTGGCTCAGTTGGTTAAGCGGCTGCCTTCAGCTCAGGTCATGATCGCCGCGACCTGGGATCGAGTCCCACTTCGGGCTCCTTGCTCGGCAGGAAGCCTGCTTTGCCCTCTGCCTCTGCCTGCCACTCTGTCTGCCTGTGCTCGCTCTCTCTCTCTCTCTGACTAATAAATAAATAAAATCTTTAAAAAAAATTATGCTTAATATGTGAATTTCATAGGTTCAAATGTTATCAGTTTAATTTGTGCTTCATTGTGGTTGAATTCATTTTCTTTTATTCTTTGTTTTTTTGCTATTACTATTTTTCCTTTATTGCTTGAGCGTATCATTTGCCTATTTTTGTATTTTTATTAATTTTTAAAATGTATCCTGGATTATATTATTATAATATAATATAATATAATATAATAAATAATATTCATTATTTCAATACGTGCAAAATTCTAAATCTACAACTGCTAGGTTAATAATTCTTTGGAACAAGATTGGACATCTCTGTCCCAATTTTACAACCTTTGTTGAATCCATTTTCCTTATATGCAAATAATTTATCGCTCAGACCTTCAGTCACTCTACCATATGGACTCCATCCTCATTCTAGGTAATCTGCCCTTAGATCACTACAGAACTGACCAGATTAGATTTCTTAAAACCTGATCATTCTGTGCCTGCCCATTGCTATTGTTTTCCTCCTGCTGTTACTTGAATATAAATATTCACACATGCCTTTCCAGTTACCAGTGTTTATTCTATTCTCGTTGCAAGCACAATTTGTCACCCCCTGATCCAAGCATTGATTTAGCTGACCTAGCTAACTGGATAGGACCTCTTTTGTCTTCACAATTACAAATGCAATTGTCATACTCAGTGAAGAAGTTGACCTGACAGAGGAGTTCTTTTATTTCTATGGCATTGTTTGAGTAGCTGTCCTCCCCTATCAAAGTCTCTGCCAAAGCTCTTAAGATTGATTATTTTATACCCTGGGATAAAGAATATTCTGAGATAACAGATTCATATATCTATCCTTCTGAGTAAATTCCAAGTGCTTTATATTCAGTGAATTTTTTATGATGTTTCCTACCTCGTTATTTCTCCCTATACTATATCTCATAGAAATTTATATGCCTCATTGTGGCTTTTCACTATTATATGAGTTGTACCTGCCATCTGCCAGGGTTTACAACTCTCTCTTTTTTTTTTTTTTAATTTTTGCGTTCTTCATATCCAACTTACACAAAGCGTTGCTTTGTTGTTAACATGTAAAAAAAAAATAGAATTAGTATAAACTGTTAAAAGAGTAATCACTGAGTTATCAAGGGATTTCCCTTTTCAAATAAAACATTTTATGTTGCTTGATGATTTTACAATGAGTATATACTACTTTCATAATCAGAACAATAAATGATTTTCATGTGTATTTTTAGTTTGTACCCTAGAAGTAGCTTTATGAGAGTGTTCAAAATCAATAAATCTAATTAGACTGAAATGTTTCAATTATTATACTAGTATATTTTTGCTGTGTTTCATTTTGAAGACAACCATAAAGGGGAAATAGAATTTTTAGTCTTTTTGTGTTTGCTCCCTTAATTAAAGTCTATGTTTACTTCTTATCCTGACCATTTCTTCCATTTTATCATACATTATATAGGGCATACTTATAAAATAGACAATGTAATTGTGATGGTACTACTAATAATAAATAATATATCTAGACCTATCTCTATAAAGTCTAAAAACTATATTTTATTACTAAATAAAGATGGTGTTTCATATTTTTTCTAATTATGTTTCTCTCCTGTTTTCCTCATTCTCTGATAATTCAGTCTGCTTACTTTCCCAGTTAACCTATTTTTTTCATTTCCCTCATAAGCAGTAATTAGTTGGAAAAAGTCATAGGCTTTATTTTCTAACTTACTCATATCTTCCTTGATCACTCCTTATTTCCTTTTCTATTTTTTGCTTCATTAATTTAAAAAGAACCAGGTAAACAGTATCAAGTGAACAAACTATATTTGCAATGAGCACAACATTTCACACTACTAAAATCATTAAAAAGCAATTAATGCTGTGCTTAAATCATCAGTTGGATGCTTGTCAAATTTTCTAAATGAAAATTAATCTCTTTGTAACTAGTTATGATTGAATATAAGATATTATCAAAGATTCAAGTAACATTACTTAAGCTTGTCATTCTCCTCCCTTTCCCCAACTTATTTAATGACTAAGTTCAAAACTGAAAAAAAGACATTTTTTTCTTGGTTATTCCTTTCTTGTGCCTATGTGAGTGTCCATCATAAACATTTTTTGAAGGAGTGAATTTCTCAATTCTAGGGATAGAGCGGTAAACAAGATAGTGATGTTCCAGTCTTCGTGGACTCTATCTTCTAGCAGGAGAAAGAAAACAAGCAAAACAAATAAATCTTCGTGTAAATATTACCTTCTCAATTTGGACTTCCATATTAACTTTGTTTCAATTGCAATCTTTCTCTATGCACACTGTACCCCTTCTCCCCATTCCTGATTATTCTCCGTAGGACTCTATACCTTCTCTATATTGCATTATATAATTAAGGTAATAGAGGAAAATAATGACAGCAGTCGATTGTTTGAAAAAACATCATGGAGTCAGGGACAGGAATTGAGGCAGAGACTCTTGTTAGGAAAGCTACAGCAATAATCCAGATGAAAAAATGTTGATAGCTTGGTTCAGTTCAGTGACGGGGGAGGTTATGATAAGTGTCTAAGTTTGGAAGATATTTTGAAGAAAGAGGTAAGCACGTTTGCTTCAGATGGTGAGACGTACAAAGAAGTCAATGATGACTGTTTTTGTTTAAAAGATGAGAATGATAGAGTTGTAATTCATTAGGGTGGGAAGACTGAATGAGAAACACATTTAGGGGTGAAAAAATCAGGAGTTCAGGTTAGGCCATGTATTTCTGTATGATTTTGTCCTTTAAGGGAGAAAAAAGGGCAATCTTGTACAAAAATATTGTATGATTTCAGGACCCACTTACATTTATTTATTTATTTATTTAAAAAGATTTATTTATTTGAGAGAGAGAGAGAAAGCCCACAGTGTTGGGGGGCAGAGAAAGAGAGAGAGAAACTCAAGCAGACTCCATGCTGAGTGTTGAGCCCAACATGGGGTTCCATCTCTGGACCTTGAGATCATGACCCGAACCAAAACCAAATCAGCCACTTAATCTACTGCAGCACCCAGGTGCCCCCACTCTTACATTTAGTAGTCTCTTTAAATTAAGATTAAATATTCAGACTGTGTGTTTTCTTTCAAACATATACATCTGCCTAGGTACAGGGGCATAACTGGAGTTTTGGGAACTACATATGATGAAGTGAAAGAGTAGAGAGTGATTGTAGTAATTGGACTCTAAGCAGGGTCAGTAGAGAAGAGAAGACACAAGCAGGCTGAGGAAGACCGAGAAGATGGTGGTGGGGTCAAAATTGCTGGAGTGGGGCTAAGAGAGAAGGAGCTTGGATTTGAAATGATTGGTAATGGGTAGTAACAGTTGTAAAAACACAAACTATTGTATAACTAAAGAAGTGAATGGATGGAGGAAGAGATCATCATCATCAAGGGTATTGAACATGCCATCTATATGGATGTCAAAATCACCAAGAATGCTTTTGGCTTGAGTGGCAATGTACCAGGAGCAAAGGCCATTGAGAAATAATTAAGGTACAAGGTCTACAGATGACTCTTAAAAAGCAAGGATGGTAAAATCTGATGATGGAAGATTCAGGACTTGGAGTTTTTAGGGGGAAGTGACAAAGAATGAGAAGCAAGGAAGACATCTATATTGCTTATGGTAGGAGTCACATAAGAGAATACAAAAGTTTGAAAGGACTGAATAAGCAGTGTCTTTAGGGGACATGAAAGTTTGGTTAGGGCAAGAATGTGAAGGAAATGAATAAAATGTTACATATTTTTTAAAAAACCCTATTCATTACTAATTTATATCTGCATGTTTTCAGAAGTATTGGGAACTATGCTTATGAGCCACTCAAATGTACTGAAAAGCATAGAGGCCCATCTATGATGTGGCAGTGAAGACTTTTGAGTCCTATGATGAAATGGCATATCAGTGGCATAGCAGGCAGGCCAAGCAAGTGAATGGGAATACTTTAATAGAGGAAATATAAGAATTATGACAGTCCAATATTCTTTTAAAAATTCATATTCTTTTCCAGACAGGGAAGATCATATATATTTTTTTCTGCTCAAAATCACAAATATTGGGACACCTGGGTGACTCAGTAGGTTAAGGCTTAGTTGGTGAAGCATCTGTCTTCGGTTCAGGTCTGAGCCTAGGGTTTGGGATCAAGCAGCACATCAGGCTTTCTGCTCAATGGGGAGCCTGCTTCTCCCTCTTCCTATGCCTGCCCCTCCCCCTGCTTTTGCTCTTTCTCTGGGTCAAATAAATGAATAAAACATTTTTTAAAAAGATCACAAATATTAACAAAGGCTTTTGCATGTCAATATTTTAAAATATTTTTATAATAAATTATGGGAATCATGAATTCATATGAGTGATTTTACTTTTTTTTTTTTTTTTTTTTTTATTTGACAGAGAGAGATCACAAGTAGACAGAGAGGCAGGCAGAGAGAGAGGAGGGAAGCAGGCTCCCTGCTGAGCAGAGAGCCCGACGTGGGACTCGATCCCAGGACCCCAAGATCATGACCTGAGCCGAAGGCAGTGGCTTAAACCACTGAGCCACCCAGGCGCCCTTACTTTTTTTTTTTAATGAGTGATTTTACTTTATAGTTTCCCAGACCAAAATCGTGGTTCAGACCAAAATACTGTGAACATACATGTGGTAAATAAAAATTTTAACTATCAAGAAATAGTAAAGACGAGGTTGAACCTTAAAAATTATGCTAAGTGAGAGAAGCCAGATTCCAAAGATCACATATTGAACAATTCCATTTATGTCAAATGTCTAGAAAAGGAAAATCTACAGAGATGGGAAATATATGATTGGTTGCCTGGAGGTGGGATAGAGAGTGACTGCAAATGGCCACTAGGAATTATTTGGAATGATAAAAATGTTCTGAAATTGGACAAATTGAACTACAGTGATAGTTGCCTAATTACTAAAAATCATTGAATTGTGCAATTAAGGGGCCCCTGGATGGCTCAGTTGGTTAAGCATCATGCCTTAGGCTCAGGTTGTGTTCCTGGGTCCTGAGATCAAGCCCTGCCTCTGGCTCCCTGCACAGATGGGAGCCTGTTTCTCCCTCTGCCCTCTGCCCCCCCCACCCCCCACTTATGTGTGCCCCCTCTCTCTCTCAAATAAATAAAATCATTTAAAAAATTGTGCAGTTAGGGGCACCTGGGTGGCTCAGTCGGTTAAGCGTCTGCTTTTTTTTTTTTTTTTTTTCAGCATAACAGTATTTATGGAACAGTATTCCTTGTTTTTGCACCACATCCAGTGCTCCATGCAATCCATGCCCTCTCTAATACCCACCACCTGGTTCCCCCAACCTCCCACCTCCCGCCCCTTCAAACACCTCAGATTGTTTTTCAGAGTCCATAGTCTCTCATGGTTCACCTCCCCTTCCAATTTCCCCCAACTCCCTTCTCCTCTATAACTCCCCTTGTCCTCCATGCTATTTTTTATGCTCCACAAATAAGTGAAACCATATGATAATTGACTCTCTCTGCTTGACTTATTTCACTGAGCATAATCTCTTCCAGTCCTGTCCATGTTGCTACAAAAGTTGGGTATTCATCCTTTTTGATGGAGGCATAGTACTCCATAGTGTATATGGACCGCATCTTCCTTATCCATTCATCCGTTGAAGGGCATCTTGGTTCTTTCCACAGTTTGGCGACCGTGGCCATTGCTGCTATAAACATTGGGGTACAGATGGCCCTTCTTTTCACTAAATCTGTATCTTTAGGGTAAATAGCCAGTTGTGCAATTGCAGGGTCATAAGGAAGCTCTATTTTTAATTTCTTGAGGAATCTCTACACTGTTCTCCAAAGTGGCTGCACCAACTTGCGTTCCCACCAGCAATGTAAGAGGGTTCCCCTTTCTCCACATCCCCTCCAACACATGTTGTTTCCTGTCTTGCTAATTTTGGCTAGGACCCTGGGATCATGACCTGAGACAAGCGTCTGCTTTTGTCTCAGGTCATGATCCCAGGGTCCTTGGATCAAGCCCCACATGGGGCCCTGCTCAGTGGGGAGTTTTCTTCTCCCTTTCCCACTCCCCCTGCTTGTGTTTATCCTCTTGCTGTCTCTCTCTGTCAAATAAATAAATAAAAGTCTTTAAAAATAATAAAATAAAAATTGTGAGTTAAATTAGTGAATTTTTAAGTAAGTATGAAATACCTCAGTAAAACTTTTTCTTAAAGGAAGCCATAGAGAGAATATTTTAAAATAACATATAACAAAACCAGACTAAAAAATAAATACAGTGCTGGTGAGTTTTAGTAGGAAAAGTTACTATGGTTATTTTCTCTTTGTCAGTGATTTTGTAATTGAAATAGTAATACATTATATCCTTTGATTTAATAATCTCATTTCATAGACTATTTTCTAAGAAAATAATTCAAAAGAGGGAAAGCTATGTGCACAACTTCACTTGCAAAAGTATTTTCTTCCTTAATGGTAGTATTAGAAATGGATAAGGATAGAAGTACAGTATCATAATGGATGAACATTCACTAGATTATGCAACATTTGTAGTGTGGAATGTTTGTAACATGATCACACTAAGAATTTAGAAAATGTATATGTAGTAGTGGAAAATGTGGCATGCCCAGTATGTTTAACTGTGAAAATATGTTCATATGCCTAGCAACTCAAACTGGGTGGCTCAGGTGGTTAAGCTTCTGCTTTCAGCTCAGGTCATGATCGCCAAGTCCTTGTATGGAGCCCCATGTTGCGGGGGGGGGGTGGTCCCAGCTCAGCGGGGAGTCTGTTCTCCCTCTCCTTTGCCTCCCCCACTGCTTGTGCTCTCTCTGTCTCTCTCAAATGAAAAACTAAGATCTTTTAAAGAAAAGCCTAGAAAATTATTGGGGGATTGGGGGGCTATTTGTTGATTCATTTATATAATTGAAATATCATAATTTCTGTTTAAAATGGTACAAAATAATAGGAGATGAAAATATTTGTGTTATATAAATAATAACTGATTTCAAAAGTGCAAGCAAGTTAATATTAGGAGGTAAAAGAAGGAGTACTTCTGCTTTCTTTAAAAATTTGTTCTTTGTAGTAGACTATCAGGTACAATATTCAATGATATTTTAAAATAAATTTTAAGTACACTTGGTATATTTATATAACCTTATTGACCACAGATTAAGAAAATTATTGCACCCTTTAAAGCAAAATATTTGGGGATATTTTAAAGGTGATATTGACTGGTTTGTATTAAAATTTCACTTGTTTCTTCAACAGCTCTTTATTGACTACTACGTGACAAGTATTATTGCAGGTGCTTAGGAGATGCCTATGAGCACAACAGACACAGATTCCTGCCTACATGGCACTTACATTACCATGTAGAGGGCAAAACTAATCATTTAAGATCACAAATAGAATATCTTTTAAAGGGCTAAGTATTATAAAAAGTGAGGAGTAAGGTAAGAGGGATCTGACATGGTCAGGAGAAGGGGAAGGACCAGATTGCAGCAGTAAAAGAAATGTCCAAAGGAGCTTCATTGTGAAGGAGGTAACTGAGCAAAGATTGGAAGTAGTGAGAAGCTATCAGTTGCCTATCTGTTGAAGAGTATTTCGGGCTAAGAGAAAAGCTAGAGCAAAGGACTTATGGCGCACATGTTGATAAGAACATGCCGGCTTGCTCTGGAACAACAATGAAGCTAGTGTGACTGGAACAGTGTGAGCCTGGAGCATCACACTGTATCAGCTCAGAGAAGTAAGGGAGGTCTGATTATGTAAGACCACCTACATTCTGTAAGAACGTTGTCTTTTACTCTGAATGAAATGAGGAGGCATTGTGGGATTCTGAGCAGAGTGTACAGCCTGGGCTAGTTTTGAGTATACTCTGGCAGTTGTGTCAAGAATATATGGACAGGGGGCGCCTGGGTGACTCAGTGGGTTAGGCCGCTGCCTTCGGCTCGGGTCATGGTCTCAGGGTCCTGGGATCGGGCCCCCGCATCGGGCTCTCTGCTCAGCGGGGAGGCTGCTTCCTCCTCTCTCTCTGCCTGCCTCTCTGCCTGCTTGTGATCTCTCTCTGTCAAATAAATAAATAAAATCTTTAAAAAAAAAAAAAAAAGAATGTGTGGACAGGTTTGGAAAAGGGAGGAATGGGTATAGGAGAATGGTGGAAGTGGAAGCAGGGTCCTGTTAGGAAATTCTGCAGTAATCCTAACATGACTCAGGTGAAGGTGATGCCATGGAAATAGGAAGAACTGGTTTCAGCACATGCAACAGGATTTACAAATTGGTGGAATGCATGCTGTGAGAAGGTGATACTGAGGTTTTTGCTTAATAAGCCTCTTTAGTGGTTCTCACCTGGGAGGAGAAAGCTGAAAGAGGAACAAGGCCAGAAGAAAGGACAGAATTCAGTTTTTAACATGCTGAGTTTAAGATTCTCATTTGTTACCTAGGTGAAATGGTCTGCTAGGCATTTAGATATATGTATCTGAAGTTCAGGGTAGAGATCTAGGCTAAAAGATATACATTGGACAGGTGTAAGCAGATAAATGGCTCTTCAAGGCCACTGACCTGAACAAGATCACCTAGGAGTGAGGGAAATAGAGTAGAAAAGAGTTCTGAGAAGAGGGCCCTGGGGCAAACTCAGCCTTTGAATATGTGAGGGAGAAGAGGAGAAACAATTAAATGAGGCAGGATTGGAGAACCAGCAAGTTGAATGCAGAAATAAGGGAATCTAGCTTTCTGGAAGCCAAGAGAAGTAGTTGCACCAGGGAGAGGCCCGGATCAACTTTGTTAACATTGCTGAAAAATTAGCTTAAGATGAGTGAGAATTGACTGCTGGATTTAGCAATCTCACGAACAGTATTGGTAAGGTACCTACAGTTTACTGCCCAAACTGGAACACATTTACAAGTGAAACCAAATCAAGTAGGCATGTCCTGGATAAGTAGGGCATATGGTTATAATGGTTACTGGTGGGCCTGACCACCAAAATAAAAGAAGTTTTGGTGGAGAGGTAAGGGCGGAAGCCCTTTAGAAATGCATTTCAGAGCAAATAGGCTGTTCTTCCTTCTGGAATACTTCAGAACAATTCAACCCTAAAGCCTTTGGGAAACTCAGTACATGGTAGGTGTTCACATCATGTAGGCAAGCTGTGAAGGCCCAGAAAGAGTGTCAGTTCCATGCAGGGTGAAGAGGGTATTCACATGGGATCATGACTTTGTGGGAATTTCTGAAGCCTGAGCAGGAGGAAGAGGGTTTAGTTACCTAGGGACATGCCCTACAGGTGTCAGCTATTCCTATGGAGTGATGACCTACAGGGTATCAAAGCCCAACCAGGGTGAAGATGTGAAGATGGCATTAAAACATATTAGTGGTCAGCTGGAGTAAGAAGAGGATTCACAAGGGACACACGGTGATTAGAGCAAGGTCGGAAAGTGTGGATAGCCATACGTTTAGGGAGAGCTGGAGTAAGGAATTTATCTGTGTGAGGTTGGAGGCAGAGTCTGTGATGAAAAAAAATGATTACATTCAGGGGCATTTATCTTATGGATAATATGGAGTGAGGTTTTTTTCTATTAGAAAGTTATACTCTGTTAGAGAGTTATAAATATGGAAAGGGAAAAATCAATTAGATTCAAGTATCATTGTAATTCATAGTTTTAAACTCCTGTAGATAGTAATAAAAATAAATATGGATTTAAATGTGAAGATAGATAGATATAGGTAGAGATATAGATGTTATACCGTGTCAGATATATGTAATTTCCAGCTCTGTTCACTGAGAAGGCCTGGGAACAGTGCCACCTTAATTGTAATGAGCAAATATTACACCTAGGTATTGTTTTCTGAATGCCACCCTCAGCTAAATATCAAGCCTCCTTTCAGTTATGGTTGATTCCAAGCAGGAACAAAGAACAAGATGAGCCTGAAACATTTTATTGTGCCAGGAAGCAAGGAAGGGATCAAAGAGTGGTGGGGGTGTGTCAAAAGGAAACAGAAGCCAGTTTGAAGGGGCTGTGACAGGACCAGTCTTCAATAATTTGAGCGTGCTCATAGTACTAAATTATAACCTGCAGAATAAAATCAGAAATCATGAGAACACAATAACGTAAATGAATTGAATAAAATGTAGTTTTGATGAGAAATTGGCTATTTACAAAATCCCAAAGCATTTCCAACACAAATACTTACATAGAAAATTTCAAATGAACAAGTTAAAATCAGTATTAATGGAACAAATTGAAATCATGGGCTGTATAATATGATTTTGCAATACTCCTGCCAAAGTTGCATAAGTTAAATCTAATCATGAGGAAACATTAGGTAAACCCAAATAGAAAACATTCTGTAACATACTTGGCCTATAATGTTCAAAAGCGTAAAAGTTATGAAAGCCCAGAAAGGATTGAAGAACTGTTCCAGATTGAAGGAGGCATTTTTTTTTTTTAATGTCTACTAAAGGCAAGAAAATATAATTCTGGATTGCATTCATTTGCTGAAAAGGATATTATTGAACAATTATCAAATTTTGAATGGGTTTTGGGAGTAGATGGAAGTAATGTGCCAATATTAATTTTCTTATTCAGATGGTTGCATTGTTGTTAGGTAGAAGATATGTCTTTATAGCAAACACAAAAGTGTTGTAGGAATTGTGGGTTATCATGTCAGCAACTGTTACGCCTTTGTACAATCTCCCCTATTTGATATAGGAAAATGTTTCTTCAACTGTGGAATGCTTTCTAGAAAAGAATAGCAAATTGAATTGTCTTTGTGACAATTCTAATATCATAGTTATTTATACCAATATACAATAATTCAAATCAAATAAAAAAATAACTTCCATGCCTTTTATTTTATACCATTTTTAACTACAGGTAAATTAAAGTTGTAAAATACTTGTGAAGTGTAAGGAGAAGTGCACTACCATTATTTAGTGCTAAGACTACTCTTCCTTTTTAATCTGAAAATTAATGACTTAACCGTTTTTTTAGTCGATAATTTAAAAATAAGAAAGTGCAATTTATACGTACAATATATCACCACATTTAGTAATTGTCAAAGCAAGTCACAGGATATAAAATGTATCATTGATTAACACTGAAATAGTTCAAAATATCTAACATAAGCAAAAAAGAAACCCCGTTATACATTTCAAATTAACTTTGATAAGTACTTTTCCCTCAATTTTATCTTTTTTCAACTAATTGTCAAAAATGACAATTGTACTTGATTTTAGCCTAATGTTTCTGTGATTTAATGATGTGTCTTCTTTTGTAAAATTTTAATGTAGTTTTTCACTAAATAATATTGCTGAGATTCAGTACATTCTGACTTCAATTATTATAATTCTCTTTCTCAGTGGTTCTATGCTAGGAGATCAGCCCCCACTGGTCAAAAAAAAAAAAAAAAGTTCTCTTTTACTAGTAGATGTGACTGGCAAGCACTTAATTCTTCATTTCTGATGTTAATGTCATGGCCTTGAATGGCAAGCATGAAAGAAAATCAAGTAGCATTTTTTTTGTTTGTTTTCTTTTTCTTTTCTTTTTTTTTAAGTAATCTCTACACCCAATGTGGGCCTTCATTTTTTTTTTTTTTTAAGTTTTGTTAAAATCACACCCATACGGGGTTCCTGAGTGGCATCTGTCTTCCTCAGATCATGATCCCCAAAGTCCTAGGATGTGCCCCAGATCAGGCTCTCTGATGAGTAGGGGTGGTCTGCTTCTCCTCCTGCCCTTTTCCACCTTTGTGCACGTGCCCTCTCTTTCTCTCCCTCAAATAAATAAAATTGTTAAAAAAAAAAAATCACACCCATATACACACACACACTCATAAACTATTTAAATGGAATGCAATCAATGTTTTCTTCCTCTATATGAAAAAAAAGGAAAATGTGCACATATTTTTCTCCCAAACTGATATAAACAGCTTCCACATGTCAAAGTTTTACATAATGATGATTCTAAAATGGCTTAAAATTGCAACGAGTCACTTTCATTAAGCCATGAATATTGAATAGCAATTATTGCTTAATAGGCTTTTTATAAGACACTATTTACAGTACAGCTGCTAAGTTGCTATAAATTCTGCTTGAATGTATCATGCAAATATCAACACCTGTGAAACCTTCTAAGTATTAAGTCAGATTCCATAGGGTATTCTTAGACTAATCTTTCCTGCATCATAGCTTTTGAGTCTTTGCATATTTACATTCTTTTTTTTTTTTTTTACATTTTGCCTCAATAAAATAGCATTCATTTATTGCATAAAAATTATATAGTCTTCTATGAATATTGGGGGGTTGTTTTAAGGGAAAATATTTCTCAATATTTCAGAGATCATTATCCCCTTTACCTTAGCAGGACAATTCATTAATAAAAAATTTATTTCAAGAAATAAGATGAATCTAAATTCCAACTATGGATTTGTTAGCTACCATTTAATGTGGGGTGATTTTGTTAGAAAGACTGAAGAAGATAACATTTAAATATTTTATAAAATATCTTAAACATGTCAAATGATTGTATTAGTTATCTGTTTCTGTACAGCAAATTACTTGAAAACTGAGTGGCAGAAAACCACAAATATTCTTGGATTTAAGATCTCATTAGGTTGCGTTCAGTCTGCTGCCCTAAGTTGGAATCATTTCAAGACTTGCCTGGGGCTGAAAGATCTAGTTTCAAGTTCACCCATGTGTTTCTTGGCAGGTTTCAGCAACTCATTGGCTATTAGACCAAAGTCCTCAGTTCTTATGATGCCATGTGAGCCTTGCCATAGGACTGACTACTTACAACAGGGCAGCTTTCTCCCCTAGCACAAGTGATCCAAGAGAGAGCAAGAGAAAGGGATCTCCTAAGACCGAGGGCAACCATGCTCTTCTTGTAACCTGATCTTTTCACTTTTATTGTGATCTCTGTATTAGACACGAGTCAAGGAGTTTAGCCCACACTGAAAGGGAGGCACTACCAGAGGGTATGAACCAGGAAACCAGGAGGCAGAGATCATTGAGGAATATCTTAGAGGCTGCCTACCCACAGATAGTGAAATGTTAAAAGGATAATGGGTATTGTTGGTGGTTCACCTTTCAGCCTATAGAAAGAGTAATGCTACAACTGGCAAAAAGTGAAAAACTTGCAACATATATGGAATCGACCCCCTTCAAATATTTCTGTGTTTTATGCTGGACTTAGTAAATGACTTTTCTCTTAACCTCACTTCTGCTAATTCCAGGACAAAATCACAACAAAAAAGAAGAGATTTTTCTGTTTCTCTCATTCACAGATCACAATTTTGTTTTCTCCCCATGGAGATTGATCAGGTATCTCTACATTGTCTGGAGGCATAAATTTGTTGTCTATCTTCTGTCTGCTGTCCATCCTGAAACCATTTTAACTGTGACCAAGCATGATTGCAGGGCCCACATCTGTTTGTGTAGGACTTCCAGGTGGCTGTTTTGAGGGTGGGTAAAGGAGGCTATAATGGCTGAATCTAGCCCATATCATCTGTTTGGAAAGAAAAATAAATGTAATCTGGGCACACACTTTAAAGATCATTCCTATAGATTATTGTATTATGATAGTCAGAAGGATAACTGAGTCACCAGAAGGAAAATTCTGTTTCCTTGAAAATCATTCCTAGATTGTTTGAGCAATAGTAGGAAAGATGTTATTGACCATTCTGACCATTCCCCACGTATGACAAATACAACTGACCATTGTGTTGTTCCTCATTTTTCTATTTTTTTAATTAATCTTGTTTTAAATCTCTTTCCTTTAGAACTATAGAAAATGTAAAAATTTTGCATCATTAAATCACTTACTATTTTTATATCACCAAATAAAATCTGAAAAAAAAAAAAGCAAAATCAACTAAGGGATTTTACCTTATGTGTTTCTAGTTCATCGTAATTTCAATAATTGATAGCCTTCTAGCAGCAATGGCTTTTACAAGAGAAAATAAATTGTATTTACCAATTTTATTTGGAATATATCTTGAAAACATCCCTTTTTCTTATTAAAAATAAAAATAAAATGGCTTATTATTTAGAATATTGTGAACAAGATTCAGGTTTGGGGATATTTTTAAAAATTGAGGGAATTATATAAGAGTAATTTAGAAATAAATTGTCATTTATTAAGCTCCTAATAAATGTACTAGAGCCCTCCTCCCCACAGTCACAAACAAAAGCATGTTTTGTCTGATAAATAATGCCTTTTCCTTCAGATCCCAGGTCAGATATCATTTTCTTCCATAAAAATACATGTTTTCTTCTTGCACTACCACAGTCACAATTTTGCATTTATTTGTCCTTATTTATCTGTTTACTTATGAGAGAGAAAGAGAGGAGGGCAGAGAGAGAGGGAAAGAGAGAATATTAAGCAGACTTTATGCCCAACACAGAGCCTGACATGGGGCTTCATCTCATGACTGTGAGATCATGACCCAAGCTGAAATCAAGAGTCAGATGCTCAACTGACTGAGCCACCCAGTCACCCTTATTTGGCCTTTTCTTAAAATTCACAATTGTTTCCCATTTTACTGTTATCTTCCTAAGGAGAAATTTCTCGTGATTTTTTAATTTCTTCATTATTGTTGTTGTGCCTATGTTGACATTTTGTTCCTCAAAATCTTGCATAGTTCACTTTTCCTAATATTGAAAAAAAATGAATGAAGGAAAGAAAGAATCCATATTATGGGTGTGCTGTCAACTCTCTACATTCTCCAAGTGCATTTTTATGATCTATTTTCATTTCTCCTTAAGTGTAGCAAATTATAATTTTCAATGATCTAAAATCTGTCCTGTGTGAGAGAAGGTTTGGAATCAGAAGATCCAGGTTCTATACTCTACTAAGGTTTGATAGGACACACCATTTAACTATAGAGAGCCTTTATCCCTACTTTATCAATACAGATTACAATACACATATTATATGATTCTTAGAAATTAATGAGAATTTCCCTCTCTCATTCTGTGTGTGTGCATATATGTGTGTGTGACTTTCTTTACCTAATCAGACATATAGTAGACCCTCAAAATGTTGGTTCTTTTTCCTTTGATCAGAGATATTTGTTATTGTACATTAACACATCCTTTCTTGGAATTCTTTCCTGCCTTGACATTTGCAGTATTACACTGTATAACTACTCTCTTTAACTAGTGTGTGGCTAGTGTTCTGTTGTATTTGTTGACTATCTATTGATTATGTCTTCTCTATTCTCTTCAATTTCTTCTATTTTTCTCCTGTCTCCTATGTATATAAAACTTTATACATTGTTCACAGCCTTGATCAAATCTCTTGATGAAATTTCTAAGATTCTGTATGGTAACCCTGGGGGAAAGTGACTTCAGCAGTTTCTAAGTTTCCAGAAATGTCCTATATTTTACTTTTATTTGCTACTCACAACTTGATGCTTATTGCAGTTATTTTCCATGCACATATGCCGTGGGATAATCCCTGTCGCTTTGACTTTGTTAGGCACTTTTGCTTATCAAGTTCTTAGATAGCTTCTACTAAAAAATTTAACCTTTTGTAGTGAGCAGGTCAAAGTAGGTATCTGCTAGTTATTCATGTTCTTTAACAACAGTGAAATTCAGATAAAAGTAATTAGTATTAAAAATATTAGAAAAGTCCAAAATGTTTAAATATCAAACAATATTCTTATAAATAATCTATTATCAAGGGAAAAACATCATAATTAATGTTAGAAAATATTTTAAACTGTAGTAAAATAGCAAACATCAAAATATAAAGACTTGTGGGATCTAGCTTAATCTGTGTTAGTGGGGAATATACGGACATAAAAATGGATTTATTAGAAAATAAGAAATGTTGAAAGTCAAAGTCTGTATTCAACTCCAAGTATTTAGAACAAGAGTTGAAAATTAAAATCAAGAAAGTGGAAGTAAGGAAATAAACATAAGGAAGGTAATTATTGAAATATAAATCAAGTATTCAATAAAGAAAATCAACTCAACTAAGCTAGTTTTTATTAAAAAATCTTTTAATAAAAGATATTCACCCCTAGCAAGAATTATCAAGAAAAAGGAGAGAAGATACATCTCCAATCTATTAAACATGGACAAAAAGTACAGCACCAGTGATCTCATAGACATTATAAAGACCATGATAGCATATTAGTAACTATTTTATATTAATAAATGTTTCATTTTTGTTCAAAAATACAATTTTTTTGAAAAAGGCAACTTATCTAAACCAATTCGGAACAAATTGTGAAATATTTGGTTTTTAAAGAAATCAAAACCATATTTTAAGACCTCATTTAAAAAAAATCCCTAGGCTGAGGTGTTTTTTGTTTTTTTTTTAAAGATTTTATTTATTTACCTGACAGAGACCACAAGGATGCAGAGAGGCAGAGAGAGAGGGGGAAGCAGGCTCCCCGCTGAGCAGAGAGCCTGATGCGGGGCTCCATCTCAGGACCCTGAGATCATGACCTGAGCTGAAGGCAGAGGCTTAACCCACTGAGCCACCCAGGCGCCCCGGCTGAGGTGTTTTTTTCACAAATTATTTCAGATTTTTAAAGAAGAAAACCACAAAGATTGTACAAATGCTTCTGGATAGTAGAATTTGAATTTATTCAAACTAAATTGTGATTGATTGCTCAATATCAGAAGCTGAAAAGAATTAAAAAAAAACAAAAAAACAAAACCTAACCCTGCAGGCTAATATTGCTTCTGAACGTATGTGCAAAATTTTTAACTCAATATTAGCATTTTCAATCCTATATAAAGAGGTACTACATCACAGTGTTGCCTATTCTAGAAAAGCAAGCAAGATCCAATAATTAATGTTATTACTAGAACAACAACAACAAAAAGAAACATCATGACCTTCTCTCTAGATAAAGGGTTTGTTGAAATTCAATACCCATCAATACTTACTGATGATTAAAAACTCTAATCAAACTGAGAATGGAGGGAAACTCCTTTAACCTGAACTTTCCAATCCTAACTTTCTTGTATAAATTCAGTTAATTCCTGTTCGATCCTTTTAGTAAGTTATCATGATCTCTTTTATTCTACACTATATGTAACCTATCAGTAAATCCTGTTAGCTCTATCTTCAAAATATATTGGAACGCAATTACTTCTCACCATCTCTGCTGCTAGAACTTGTGTCCAGGCCACCATCATGGTGTGCCTGCCTTAGTGGGATTGCTTTGTCTATGAGTCTTCCTGTTTCACCCTTGGCTTATTTCAGTTAATTCTTTGCACAGCTGAAAGAGTGACCCTTTCTAACTCCTCACATTGATTCTTGTGTTCAAAATCTTTAATGAAACTCCTTATCACTCAGGATAAAAACCACATGGTTGGTATGACATGGTGGAGAGCTATGCAGAATCTGGGGTTTCACCCTCTTTGGATGCTATGGTTAGCCAGCCGCTATATCGTGGATGCTGGCAGAAGACAAGGAAATCATTGGCTGGTAACACAGGACTTTATTATTCACAGCAAAAACAGTAGCAAATGAGATTTGCTGAGACAAAGAGGGAGGCAAGGAGGGAGAGAGAAACAATTTTCTGAAAGGAATCTAACTTCAGTCAGGGAGTGATTCTCAGTGGAAGTTACACTAGAGCTGAGATCTGGAGGATTTGGAGGAAACTTATAAAAATAAATTAATACATTTTTTTATGGCTAAGTAATGGAATATTCTGCATGTGTGTGTGTATACACATACATATATAAAATTGTTTATAAGTCAGAGAGAGAAAGACAAATACCATATAATTTCACTTATACATGGAATATAAAAAACAAAACAAATGAACAAACATAAAAACAAACTGGTGGTTGCCAGGGGAGAGAGGTGTGGGAAAATAGGTGAAACAGGTGATTAAGAGGGATTAAGAGGCACAGACTTCCATTTATAAAATAAATACGTCACGGAGATAAAAAGCACAGCATGGGAAGAATAGTCAATAATATTGTAATAATTTTGTATGGTGACAGATGGTAGTTACACTTATTGTGGTGAGCATTTCATAATGTATATAATTGTTGTATCACTATGTTGTACACTTGAAACTAATATTGTTAAGTCAACTATACTTCATTAAAACCAAAGATTTATACAAACATGCCAGTCAGAGGACAAACTCATATATAGAAACCACGTGGCAGGGCTGAATGAAGAATGGCCTGGCTGGGGCACCAAGGGCCAGGAGAGAGCAGAGCAAAGGGAAGCTGCAGAGATGGGAGGGGCAGATATGCTGTATCTACCAGGGTGGGTGAAGGCCTTTGTTGCTTATATAAAAGGAAAACATTGGAAGTCAGGTCTTGCTGGGGGTTTTTTGTTTGTTTGTTTGTTTGTTTGTTTGTTTTTTAAGCAGGCTCCAAAACCAATGTGGGGTTTGAAGTCAGGACCCTGAGATCAAGAGTTGTATATGCTCTACTGACTGAGCCAGCCAGGTGCCCCTGTTTTGCTATTTTTTAGCAAGAGAGCGACACAGTTGGATTTTATTTTGAAAATGTCTTCTGGGGTGCCTGGGTGGCTCAGTGGATTAAGCCTCTGCCTTTGCTCAGGTCATGATCTCAGGGTTCTGGGATGGAGCCCCACATCAGGCTCTCTGCTCAGCAGGGAGCCTGCTTCCTCCTCTCTCTTTGCTTGCCTCTCTGCCTACTTGTGATCTCTCTCTCTCTCTGTCAAATAAATAAATAAATAAAAATCTTAAAAAAAAAAAAAGAAAAAAGAAAATGTCTTCTAACTTCAGTGTAGAAAGAGGATCCAGAAGAGATGCAGAACTTGTTAATGTTGTTTGTAATATTATAACTGTAACATTATATTAATGAAGTTTATTCATATCTGAAGCTTGAGTAAAATTTGGCAGTCACATTTACATTTGGTTTTGCAGAGAGTAACTTTTTAGCAAAGTTATCCATCCATAGAGTTGTCAGTGCTTTTGTACTTTTTGTACTTGTCAGTGCATTTTCTTTCTTTTTTTTTTTTAATTTTATTTATTTATTTGACAGACAGAGATCACAAGTAGGCAGAGAGGCAGGCAGAGAGAGAGAGAGAAGCAGGCTCCCTGCTGAGCAGAGCTCCCGATGCGGGACTCGATCCCAGGACCCCGAGATCATGACCTGAGCCGAAGGCAGCGGCTTAACCCACTGAGCCACCCAGGTGCCCCAATCAGTGCATTTTCTAACAAGTATAAATGGCTTCTTATCTCGATTACGATATCAACACCAACTCCCTTGTGTGAGAGGTGGAGGGGCACTAGGCACACAGAAAGTCTTCCCCATGTTGTCAGTGAGACAGTTCTTAATATATTGCTTAGAAAATCCTGTACTTTTTAATATATACAGATAAAAAAGCAAAGTGAAAAAATTCAAAATGATTGAAAAAAGCATCTCTCTACTGTTATCTATCTGTCATCTATCTAGCTATATCTATCATCTATCATCATCTATCCATCTATCCAACCATCCATCCCTCTATAGATCAAATAGACTCTTCTATGAGAAAGTTAAAATCATTTTAAGAATTTAACCTACTTCTTATTTCAGGGAGAAACCAATCAGTTAATGTCCATCGACACTGACATCTTAATAACAAAAGGCTTCCAACATTACCTGTTACTTATAAAACAACTTCAGAAGAGATCATTTGTGGGTGGATTTTCTGAAAGAAACTATATTTAAAAACAACAGTCATTTAAGAGATAAAATAAGTATTTCAATAGATATTGGCTTATCATATTATTGCTTATAGTTTTGCTGTTACCAAAAATATCCTGAACTTGACTGAAATTGTGAGGAATATCAGAACCCTTTGTTAGAAAAACACTCTTCAGAATATGACTAAAGATTAATATTCAAAAATTTGCACTTTAGGAATTTTCCTGAAAAAAGAAAACTGATGTCTTATTATTATCAAAATAGTATACTATTAATTAATAACTCATAGAACATCTTTAATTATACCTTACTGTATAAATTGTGGACTTAATAAGCACTGATAAGTTAAACAATGCAATGAGTTAACATATTTTCAAGTTTATTTCTGTGGTTCAGGGATATGTGTGAACCCCTAAGAAATGCATGTCATAAGCAATTTTCCAAAGCAGTAATGGCAATGAATGTGAAATGTGAGTTTCTGCCACTATTTAGGAAATATCACAAATCATTATTCTGCTCTATGTCTCTGTATCCACACACTTTAATGTGTAAAAATGTGTATGAGAAGTCCCAAAAAAAGGAAGAGAATAAAAGACCTAAGGAACCAACAGAAATCCAGAAGACCCAGTAATAATGGAGTTGGATCAAATTCCCCAAGAGTTTTCTGAGTAAGGTCCATTGAGAACCCAATACTGGGTTTAAGGATTTTAATTTAAGGAATTTAGAACATTTAACTATATCACCTGTAGCAAATTCAACATCAGAAAATATACCACAAGTGGTTAATATCAGGAAATAAACTTTACAGTGACAAGACAAAGCATAAATTTAATGCTCTAAATGAAACTGGCTGTATATAGAGAAGAGATACTAATTACTGCCATTTATTCATTTTTTTAATAAGTATTTTTTGTACTTACACATCAGGGAGTATTCTAGTCACACAGAATATAGAACTGAATAAAATACTCAGAAATCTCTGCTCTGAGGGAGCGTATATCCTAGTGGGGATAGACTGAGGATAAACAAAATTAAAATTTGTGGATGGATAGTAAATATCAGGTAAGCTAATGCAACATAAATTGTTTTTTATGTACAGCAATAGGTTGTTTTAAGATGATATTACAATTGCAGGGCAAGGGAACACAAAAGTACTCAATATATGTGACTATAGAAAGTCCTGTGTTTGTGTGTGCATCATATCTACAAGACAGGTAGATAGAAAAAGGCATTAATGTAATTCCTAAAACAGCCCATTTACTCTATTTGGCAAGTGACAAGTTGACATATTTACATTTTTTAATGCAAATCTAATTAGATATTTTAAAAAATGACCTTAACAAAATCTTATCAAATATATGATATTTGGGGGCAAAAATAAATCTCATGAAAGCATGTCTTATAGGATAATGCATGTTAACTTTCTTGTCTCTGCTTCATCTTATGATCACGGACAGGAAATGCAAATGTTTTCCATAAGTGCTTTCTATGTTAATCTAAGTGTCTGACCTTTTCATAATGTAGTAATTTTTTTAGTCTTTTCTCTTTGATTTATCTTCTCTCATGAAAGGCTGCTTTTCTTTTTCTTTCTTTCTTTTTTTTTTTTTTTTTCAATTTTATGGTGCCAGCCGAATTATTAAAGAGCTGTCAATAGAACTATGGCTGTCATGGTCCTTTTTTACAAGGAGAGAATGTTAAATAGGACCATGTCGATTTTGTAAGAATAGCTAGCTCCTTTCTACATACAACAAATACACTTGCTGCTTTTAATAATAAATACAATAACTAATATTGATTTAAAAAAGACCTGCAGGGGCACCGGGGTGACTCAGTTGGTTAAGCTTCTGACCCTTAATTTTGGTTTAGCTCTTGATCTCAGGATTGTGAGAATGAGCCCCAGCGTCAAGCTCTGTGCTGGGTGTGGAGCCTGCTTGAGATTCCCTTTCCCCTCCTTCTGCCCTTCCCCACCCAAACAAATAAAAATTTAAAAATTTAAAAACCTACACGAATATAGCATAAATAGTAAATGAGGTATGCTGACAGTTTTTAAATATGTAAGCATTTATTACTTTGTGTTTATAGATCAGTCTCTATTGTCCTTCTCCCTCCCCTCTACTCCAACTGTTTTGAGGAAAAGAAATCACATATTGCCTCCATAATTATATCACAAACTACTTTACTTTTGAAAGGGCAGTCATGTTCTAGCCAAAAAAAAAAAAAAAAAAAGTTTCTAATGACAGTCTCTCAAATTTATTTATCAGTAAAAAGATTAAGGTTTTTAAAAGTGTGTAGAATTAAGGAGTAAGAGAACTAGAAATTTATTAGGAAATGTCCCAAAACAGCGTAATTAGAACTGAGCACCATGGTCCATATTCCTTGCTGAAACCTTTTAGTTTGCTGTTTTTTAAATGAGAAGTTCTTAGCATACTGTCGATGCTGGTCAGCAATGCCTGTACCTCTCTAATGTGGACATAGTTAGGAAAGATTATTTTTCTCACTCTATTGATTGATGTACACCTTATACAATAACAATTTCAAATATTATACTGAAATCTTTTGAGAGTTATGTTCTTATATAGACTTAGACTAATAATTCAAACTGGCTGTAGTTTGGGGATCAGCTTGAAAGAAAAAACATATTGCTACGGAGTCCCTTTTTCCCAGTTGAGCAAAGGAATTGGTATAAATCTTGCTGTTGTATTAAAATGAAGCAGCACATCCTAAGAGCTCTCTGGACCCAAACAGGTATTTGAAAAAAAAAAAAAAAAAGAGTTCTTGATTTTATGAAAAAACTACGTAGGAATGACAGTTTTCTAAGGGAAAAATTGACCAGGATTCACAACCTCAGCATAAGGATTTACAAACTATTGAAATATCTTTGTTCTTTCTGTTTATCTTATTAAAATCTTCTAGGGAAGATCCTAGCTCAGAAAGAAGATTAAAAAAAAAAAAAGTTAAGAGTGATTTAATTATATTGGTTGGCAATCACTGTGCATCTACATTGTGGACACAATTAGGAAAGGAAAGATTCAACTTGACACTTTGATATTTCTTGGACTAAAATGAAGATTTAGAAAATGCACAAAAATCTACCAAATTGCTATCAAATCTATCCTTCCTGCATTGAGAAAGATTAGAAAATCACCTCTAAACCAGTCCTCTCAGGACTCCATCCAATCCATTTAAGCCAGAATAGCCATGGAAATATTTTAAACATAAAACTAACATTTTTAAAAATTTAATAACAGATTGGTCAAGATAAAGAAAAATCAAACATTATTGAGATAAGTGAATCTTTAACAAAAGTTTATAAATCCTACTCTTCTATAGTATATAGATCTTAAATAGAAGGTAACTTAATTGTTCCTTAGCATTTGTTCCTTCTTATCTAATTATTTGCTTATCCTTCTCCAAATTTTTATTTTGGAATTTTTAAAAAAGATTTTACTTCTTTATTTGATAGAGAGAGATACCAGATAGGCGGAGAGGCAGGCAGGAGGCGGGGGGACGCAAGCTCCCTGCTGAGCAGAGAGCCCAATGCAGGGCTCAGTCCCAAGACCCTGAGACCATGACTGAGCTGAAGGCAGAGGCTTAACCCACTGAACCACCCAGGCGCTCCTGGAAACTTTTTAAAAGTTGTATTCAACACAAATAGAAAAATGGTAAGGGAAAAATAGAAATTAACAATAGAAGGGGGCACCTGGATGGCTCAGTGGGTTAAAGCCTCTACTTCGGCTCAGGTCATGGTCCCGGAGTTGTGGGATCGAGCCCTGTGTCGGGCTCTCTGCTCAGCAGGGAGCCTGCTTCCTCCTCTCTCTCTGCCTGCCTCTCTGCCTACTTGTGATCTCTGTCAAATAAATAAATAAAACCTAAAAAAATTAACAATAGAAGGAAATAAAACCAAAATAAAACCAAATTTATAAAGAAAATTATATTTACTCTCATTGGTCATCACAGCAATCTATAACAACAATGCGCTACCATTTTTATCAAGAATCTTTAAACCAATTATATAAGGTCATTTATCATTCAAATGATGAAGACAAAAATTTTCATTGGAACTTAATTTGTAGTAGTGAAATATTTATTGGGTGTAAATGTGACCCTGTCTGCACAAAGAATTCCAGCTGACCAACATTAATTTATTTCATAATATAAGAATCTCTTCTTTCAGAATTTTTTACCTTGATGGCGATGAATGCCTTAGAGGCTGTGGAGTTACTTCAAGGCTTTTACATATTACATATACAACACAAAATATTTGCATCATTTTTTCAAAACATTATGATTAACAAAATAAAAAGATGCCTTATGTCATATAATTTCTCAATGAACCAAAGTAAGAGCTCTGTCAAATGGTAGTCCAAGGAGGTTTTTGTTGTTTGTTTTTGTTTTAACTTTATGGGCTATTTTTACTCGTAAAGGTTCCAAAATACTCTTATAAAAGAATGTCTTTGGTATCTTCCTATACTATTTCTGCACATAATGAATCCCACATTGTCTATCTGAACCTCTTATTAAGCATTCTTTTTTTATGAAATATATATTGGATCTTTCTTTAGAAAACTTACCACCCACCACCACAGGCCACCTTACACCTATTTTAAGGGATTTAAGCACTATAAAGCTTTAAATGAAATCATTCTAAATTTTTCTCCTTTCACATCTGATCAAAATGTTCAATCTAGAGACAGACTAGAAACTTCAAAGCAATATGAATGATGAGGACAAGAAGATTTTTGACAAGCATAATGAAATCATCAACCAGAGAGTAGAGAAGGAAGAATTTGAACGGCAGAAGAAAGAACTGGAGGAAGTCTTCAATTCCATCATTACCAAACTATTACAGAGTTCAGGACTCATGCCAGATGGAATGCCCAGGGGTATCTGAAGTACCAGCTCCCCAAGCTGGTGGTGCCTCCTATACACTCACTATTGAAGAGGTTGTTTAAGTTAAACTTGAGCATAGATTTAACATTGTTCCACACAAAACATTGAAGGACCCATATTTTTAGCAAATCCCATGGCATTATTAACATTGAGTTGTTACAGTAAATAAATGCTTATTCTTTTTTTTTTTTTTTCCCAGTGTTGGTGGAGAGAGGTTTCTCCGGGTTTTGCTATCTAATGCTGCAGTGAATGTGTGTATCTGCTTATTTCCCAAGGTCAAGAAGTGTTGGGGGCATACTGGGGAAGACCTGGAGGCTAACAATAGATAACAAATAACCACACTACCCTCTAAGGGGCCAGTTTCATGGTCCTTCAATGAGGGCCAGCTTTCCCTCACCAAGCAGCGAAATCCATGTTTATCTGTTGCCAGTCTATTATAATAGCTACTGTTTGGCTACTGTATACCAGGTATTTCAGAGGCTAGTCCTCAAAACCTGAGCACCCCAGTCACTGAAGTTTTAAAGCCCACACTTGAAATAGCGATTAAGCACTAAATAACTTGTCTTTGTCTGTGTGTATGTGGTGTGTATTTCAGCACTGTAAGTTTGTTTGCCTGTTCCTCTTTACTAAATACTCTTATTTGTGATGTTTGAGTGTTGATTTTTTAAAAAATTTTTAATGTGTTTGTTAACATATAATGTATTATTAGTCCCAGGGGTGCAGGTCTGTAAATCACCAGGTTTATACACTTCACAGCACTCACCATAGCACATACCTTCCCCAATGTCCATAACCCCACCACCTTCTTCCTACCCCCTTTCCCCCCAGCAACCCTCAGTTTGTTTTGTGAGATTAAGAGTCTCTTATGGTTTGTCTCCCTCCCAATCCCATCTTGTTTCATTTATTCTTCTCCTACCCCCTTAACCCTCCACGTTGCATCTCCACTTCCTCATATCAGGGAGATCATATGATAGTTGTCTTTCTCTGATTGACTTATTTTGCTAAGCATAATACCCTCTAGTTCCATCCACATCATCGCAAATGACAAGATTTCATTTCTTTTGATGGCTGCACTATATATATATATATATACACCATTTCTTCTTTATCCATTCATCTGTTGATGGACATCTAGGTTCTTTCCATAGTTTGGCTATTGTGGACATTGCTGCTATAAACATAC
>NW_019154087.1:57953125-58096552 GCF_002288905.1 Enhydra lutris kenyoni | reverse complement strand
ATCTAGGTTCTTTCCATAGTTTGGCTATTGTGGACATTGCTGCTATAAACATTCGGGTGCACCTGCCCCTTCAGATCACTACATTTGTAACTTTAGGGTAAATAACCAGTAGTGCAATTGCTGGGTCATAGGGTAGTTCTGTTTTCAACTTTTTGAGGAACCTCCATGCTGTTTTCCAGAGTGGTTGCACCAGCTTGCATTCCCACCAACAGTGTAGAAGGGTTCCCCTTTCTCCACATCCTTGCCAGCATCTGTTGTTTTCTGACTTAATTTTAGCGATTCTGACTGTTGTGAGATGGCATCTCATTGTGGTTTTGATTTGTATTTCCCTGATGCTGAGTGATGTGGAGCACTTTTTCATGTGCTTGTTGGCCATCTGGATGTCTTCTTTGCAGAAATTTCTGTTCATGTCCTCTGCCCATTTCTTGATTGGATTATTTGTTCTTTGGGTGTTGATCTTGATAAGTTCTTTATAGATTTTGGACACTAGCCCTTTATCTGATATGTCATTTGCAAATATCTTCTCCCATTCTGTCCATTGTCTTTTGGTTTTGTTAGCTGTTTCCTTCACTGTGCAAAAGCTTTTGATCTTGATGAAGTCCCAATAGTTCATTTTTGCCCTTGTTTCTCTTGCCTTTAACGATGTTCCTAGGAAGAAGTTGTTGCAGCTGAGGTCAAAGATGTTGCTGCCTGTGTTATCCTCAAGGATTTTGATGGATTCCTTTCTCACATTGAGGTCCTTCATCCATTTTGAGTCTATTTTTGTGTGTGGTGTAAGGAAATGGTCCAATTTCATTTTTCTGCATGTGGCTATCCAATTTTCCCAACACCATTTGTTGAAGAGACTGTCTTTTTTCCATTGGACATTATTTTTCCTGCTTTGTCAAAGATTAGTTGACCATAGAGGTGAGGGTCTATTTCTGGGCTATCTATTCTGTTCCATTGATCTATGTATCTGTTTTTGTGCCAGTACCATACTGTCTTGATGATGACAGCTTTGTAAGAGCTTGAAGTCTGGAATTGTGATGCCACCAACTTTGGTTTTCTTTTTCAATATTCCTTTGGCTATTCGAGGTCTTTTCTTGTTCCATATAAATTTTAGGATTATTTGTTCCATTTCTTTGAATAAAATGGATGAGATTTTAATAGGGATTGCATTAAATGTGTAGATTGCTTTAGGTAGCATAGACATTTTCACAATATTTGTTCTTCCAATAACTGCTTATTCTTGGTATTTGAACATGGATATAAACAGGGAAAGGAAAGAACATTGCACTTTATAAGCAAGGTATTGTATGTGGAAAATGTAATGTCTTAATTGAACAGCATTTAAAATCAGATAAAAAATTGTACATGTATTTTCAATAGGGCTATTGCCCCTCTAAATATAATCCGAGAGGGTATTCTTACAGAATTTGAGGGAACAGTTTATTAGTTACTAAATTATTATTATCATTATTATTATTTTAAAAATTTATTTATTTTTTTGAGAGAGAGCAAGAGTGCAGGTTGTGGGGCATCAGAGAGAGAGGGAGAGAGAAATTTAAGCACACTCTAGTCTGAGCACAGAGCCCAACTTGAGGTTTGACCTTACGACCCTGAGACCACAACCTGAGCTGAAATCAAGTGTCTGATATTAACCCACCGTGCCACCCAAGTGTCTCTACTAACTATTAATTATTAAAATAGAAGTTGAGATTATTTTTTGGTCTGAAAATAATTGTGACATAAATGTCTGTTGTTAGTTTCTTCTGATGCCACTTAGGGGTAGAGGTCAGAGGTCACAGGGAAATGGCAGAAGTTAAAATCTCTCTTGCCAGCAGTTGGGCTGCATGGAAATGAAGGCAGCATTTTAAAATTCTGTCAAGGACAGAAGTCTGAAAACTGAGTTCAAATAGTTCATTAGAAAAAACAGATCTAAAAACCTTTCCACAAAGTTATTTCAAATGATATCTGCAGAATGTAGCCTAAAGCAAATGCCAAAGGTGACAATTTTCTGTTACAAGATGTATAATTTTCCTCATATCCTCGAGAAAACTGAGGTTCCGCAGATGTGACCATGCATGCTGTGTGGCTCTAAGTATGCCGACAGGATCCTGAGAACCCACAGGGTTCTCATGGTTATTGAATACAAAACTCAATGAATAATTCATAAACCACATTTTAATTTCTTCTCATGTTCTATATTTAGTAAAGCTTCACCAATTACTCAACATCTGCATTTCATTCCAATCTAAGGGTTTGTAAAATTTAGCTTCACCAAAGGGATTATTATATCATAATTTATTTTCTCTTGATGACAATGATAGAGATGCTATTTGAACAATAATCTTCACATAAAAAAATACCTTAACTTTGAAAGGAAATCTGTCTCCTAATTGTTCACTCAAGTGGTTGTGTAAATTGATGTGTGGAACTTAGAAAAAAATGTTAGATGATTTCTCAGTAGGATTGAGACATACTCGCACACTTGCTTAAAGTGAATTTTAAAAAATTACTTTAATGCTGTAATGTGATTTATATTAATTATCCTAAAATAGAATGGATTTTCAAATTCTCATCTTGCATATTAGGAAATTCACAAGCGTTGTATTGACTTTAACATGTGTTTTGCTGAGAATGGCATTTCTGTTCTCTTTATTTCTTCACAGTTTTAAATCCAAGATTGCAGTTCTATACTTGGGGAACTTAGAGAAGTTAATAATTATTTTTTTTTAATAAATTGCACTTATAGGGATGCCTAAGTGACTCAGTTGGTTAAATGTCTGCCTTCAGCTCATGTCATGTTCCCAGCTTCCTGGGTGTGAGTCCCAAGTCGGGCTCCTTGCTCAGTGAGGTGACTGCTTCTCCCTCTGCCTGCTGCTCTCCCTGCTTGTGCACTCTTTCTCTCTCTCTCTGAAAAATAAATGAATGAAATATTTAATTAAATAAACAAATAAATGATTAGTAAAAATAAATTGTACTTAGAATGGGGGGCTTGATATCTGACTTGAAATCAAGAAGACTAGGAATTAGTTTCTACCCTTTTCTTTTTTATTATATTAAAATAAGATGTGTTTTAGATATTAATATGTCTATATTGTTTTAAATATCTGTTATTTATGGCTACATTATGTTTAGCCACTTTACCCTCCAATTCCAGTCATATGACACAATAAAAATTAATTTATTATACACATATTAAACTGAGAGGAATATTCCTCAGTGAAGGGAGGCTGTCTTCCTTCTGTTGATGTAGGGACAAGACTCTTAACTGTAAGTGTTTTTATAGAGTTCCTTTTTCTTTATTTTTTTTAAAGATTTTATTTATTTATTTAACAGACAGAGATCACAAGTAGGCAGAGAAGCAGGCAGAGAGAGAGGAGGACGCAGGCTCCCTGCTGAGCAGAGAGCCAGACGCAGGCCTCGATCCCAGGACTCTGGGATCATGACTTGAGCTGAAGGCAGAGGCTTAACCCACTGAGCCACCCAGGCGCCCCTATAGAGTTCCTTTTTCTACAAAAGCCATAGTGGTACATAAATATAGATCTATATTTATATCCACTGGAATTTATGAGACAGGATTACTATAAGGGTATATTTGGTCTGTCACTAGGAAGTGAGTAGAGGAATTCAAGAATACTGAAAATTCTCACCAAAGGACATATAGGTAAAGAACAAAATATAAATAATTAATACTTATCCCATGCTGGATCTTCAACATAAAACCCCAGTGCTTGCCAGTCTGCTATGCTACCACCCATGATGCACTTCTTTACCTAAACTTGGATGTCTGGATAATATACCAATAGGATTAAAATAAGCCAAAAGCTATTTTGCATATTTGCACCCAAATCCTAAGTAATTCAAGTTTAATTTTTGTCAAACCAATGTAAATAAACAAAATAAGCAAACACACACCCAAGAAAATATATTTCCAACAAGAAACTCAGAGTACACAAATATTATTTGATCTAGTCCATAGCCATGGGGCACTTTGATGACTCCAACGGTTGAACATCTGACTCTTGGTTTTGACTCAGGTCATAATCTCTGGGTGTTGGGATCTAGCTCCATCCAGTGGCAGCAGGGGGTCTGCGTGGGATTCTCTTCCCTCACCCTCTGCCCTTCCCTTGCTCTCTCTCTCTCTCACTCTCTCTCAAATAAATAGAAAAATCGTAACAAATTTAAAAAAAAAAGTCTACAGCTGTGTTGCAATAGATTATGTTACTCATTTAAACATCTCTTCAATATAGAAAGACACTGACCAACATTTAGGTGTGCTTCTTAACTTAGCCTTGTGGTCCCTCACCTAAGGATTCACCAACCTTTTATTCAGCCTAGGAATTCCACTTCCCAGCCTTGGGTCAGTATTGTAACAGTAAACATGATAAATCATTAGCCAGCATTCTACTCCTTGCAGTCAGTGCTAATGGGGAACTTGGGAAATGTAGACTGCTCTTTGTCTACTTTTTGTTTTATTGCCTTTAAATGGTCAAAAAGAAAAAAAAAAAGCTGTCAGAAGGACAAAAGAGACTGTGGCAAATTATTTTTCAAAGAAAATTAGCATGAGATTATAAATTAAATAGATTCTATTATTCTAAAAAGTTAAGTGAGAAGCAAAAAAATGCAGTAAATTCACAATGTTTTTAAGAGTTAAAGTATTGTTGAAAAGAAGACGCCTGCATAAATCACTTCTCCATACAGTTGTGAAGAGCCAAGTTGCTCATTTCCTAATGTTTACTTGCTACATGAGTAATAAAGAGCGTGTTAAAAAAGAGTCCTTGATAGACTGAAGTTGCTGAGGGAAATAATGTAAAATGCCCTTCACATTTTTTTTAATGCTATAGCATAAAATGATTGTTAGGAAAAATAAGACTCTTGTTTGAATTCAGAGACAGTTCTATTATTTTATTCTATTCAAATTCATGGGCTTTTTTTTTTTTTAATTAAGAGCGAGGTAGATGTCTATAAGAAAGTAGTGACACTGTAAACAAGGTAGCAAGTACCTCTGCTTCTTTTTTTTTTTTTTTAAAGATTTTATTTATTATTGGACAGAGAGAGAGAGAGATCACAAGTAGGCAGAGGCAGGCAGAGAGAGAGGAGGAAGCAGGCTCCCCGCTGAGCAGAGAGCCCGATGCGGGGCTCGATCCCAGCACCCCGGGATCACGACCTGAGCCGAAGGCAGAGGCTTAATCCACTGAGCCACCCAGGCGCCCCCAAATTCATGGGCTTTTAATATGGCCAGCCATAATGACTTTTAACAAGGACTTACTTTACAAATTTATATAACAACTTTATCTAGTAAGAAAGTAAAACTGTAGAATTTCTGCTTCTTAAGTAGACAGGAAAATAGGAACCATCCTTTGTGGTCAACCAGGGAGCCCTATCCTCCCTCTTCTCTTCCCTCCTCTTCTCCCTCCCTCCTCCTTCTTTCTTTCTTGCTTTCTTTTTGTTTGCTTTCCTTTACTTACCCATGCAATGATACTTACTGAGTACATACCTTGTGCCAGTCTCAGGGAAGCATACTGGAGGAAGGATGAGGAGTTGTGTTTAAAAGGTGAACAGATTAATGGAGAAGGAAGAGAGCTCGTATAAAGTTTTAGAAAAGAGTAACAGAGCACAAAAACAGAAAATCACCCCTGAACATAGAACAAAGTCTATGGATCACACTTTCTTAAATAAATTCCTGGTATAATGCAATGGCTTCTCTCCTGTAAACCCTGGATTCCATGGAGACTATATTTTTCCCCATCACATGACACTTAGTCCATCTACCTACTATTATCTTTCAACTTGCTCCCAGTGACCACTACTTCTAAATGCCAAAGAACTAAAGGAAGTCCCCATTGCCTTTATCACTTGTTCTTCTACCAATCAAACTGAGAGTCAGATGAGGCACATTGATAAGATTGTTGTTTTTATTGTTCTTCCATAAAAATGGCAATTTTAGATATTTCCACTCTTCAAGACTCTAGCACTGTTTCCCTAAAGGTAGTCAAGTAAGAAGTAAAAATGGTGGCATAATGCACTGAGACATAAGGTGAGTTTAAAGTACATTCTTCCTGATGGAAGAATAAGTGAGATCTGGCTATGTTTCTGTGGTTGAGACTAAGCACATATTTGCAGAGTCGTACAGTCTTGTGATGGTTGAAGGACAATACATAAGTCCCAAGGTATTGCATGGGCCATACATTCCTCTTTTAGATATAAAGGGAGTCATTAGAGTAATTATAGGACAAAATACACTCTTACCATGAATTTCTACATAGGATTGAGTAAGATATCTCTCCAAACCAGAGACTTCATTACTATAGTTCTCTTCTTGTGAAAAAGATAAGATCTCTCTTCTTCCAAGTATCCTTCCAGTAATAGGCTGAGTGGTTGTTCCAAAGATATGTCCATAACTTAATTTGCAGAATCTGTGAGTACTATCTTATATGACAAATGAGTGACTACTATTTATATGGCAAAAACTGTGATTAAGTTAAAGATCTTGGGAAGAGGAGGTCATCCCAGGTTGTTGGAGTGGACCTTAAAAGTAATCACAATGTCTCCTTTTAAGAGAGAGACAGAGGGGGATGCCTGGGTGTCTCAGTTGGTTAAGCAGCTGCCTTTGGCTCAGGTCATGATCCCAGCGTCCTGGGATCGAGTTCAACATCGGGCTCCTTGCTCAGCGGGGAGCCTGCTTCTCCTTCTGCCTCTACCTGCCATTCTGTCTGCCTGTGCTCGCTCTCTCTCCCTCTCTCTCTGACAAATAAATAAAATCTTAAAAAAGAGAGAGAGAGAGAGAGAGAGTTTTGACACAAACACAAATAGGTTGGAGGGCAAGACTGTGTAAAAATGGAGCAGAGAGAGATGGGTCATAAGCCAAGGAATGACAGCCATCACCTATAGCTTCCCAAGTGTATGTAGTTCTGCCAATGCATTGATTTTACTCCAGGGAAACTGATTTTGAACTTTTGACCTCCATAACTATGAGAGATTAAACTTTTGTTTTAAACCAGAAAGTTTTCAGTAATGAGTTCAGTAAACATAGGAAGCAAATTTATTCTCAAATTTTGGAAAGTCTATTTCTGGAAGCACGATCTAACCAAAAGAAAATCAGGAATGTGAGTAAGCAAATAGCACATCGGCTGAAATACTTGATATGGTGACTCCAGAGAATGCTGTGCTTAAATTCAATTTATATACAATCCCATGCTGTGACTGAGATGACCTCTGTTGCTGTTCAGCTGCTTACTTGTGAAGTTAAAAGTATTTTTAGGCTACAAAAGGTAGGACTTTGCTAAACGTGGCTCCTTGTCTCCCAAAGTCAAAGCTAGAAGAAATAGCAGAAGGAGGCTAGGAGTAGGTACCAGGCACAAGTACGTCTCCTGATGGTTTAGTAGATGTTATAGGGGCAATAGAAACTCAGAACTGGGGGTGTGGGGGTGCATGAGTAAGTCTGATTAAATGAGAAAAATAAGCATATGGATGGCTGTTAGAACATAATTAATAAGTCAATAAAAGGTATAAGTTACAAAGAGAGCCTGTGGGATACCAAACAGGTGGTAAAAGTGTACTTAGAGAGTTGTTAAATATTTTGTGACCTCAAACGTGAGTAGGAAGTTGGCCATATATGCTCTAAATTGTCCTTATTATTTGTTGGACCATAGGAAAACCTCACTGCAAACTATGCTCATCTTTTTGTCTCCAAATTGTGAGCTCTATGCATTCAATGCCTCTACCCACCTGGTACTCTCAGACTGTAAAATACTTTCTGGACACATTATCAGTATATTCATGAGAAAATTAATAAACAATATTTAGAAAGGTGAATAGCTACTATTTATAGGTTAGAAGATGACAGGTTATCAGGTGAGCTAGTGATAGGATTGTAATAATGCCTAATTCAGTTCCTAGGACATGGTCAGTAGCTGTAACTATAAGTAATAACATATTATAAATAAAAATAAACTATTTAAAAGGACTTTCTGATCACCTTTTAGATATTGTACACGTTATTGAGTTGTTTCTTGAAGAAAACGTCCTTGTCTGGCTGATTCTGATTCTATTCCTTATTACATCTATTCCTATCTGATTCTATTCCTTATTGCATCAGAAGGAGTCAACACTTGCTTAGAAGTATATGCTTTCCAAAAAAATAAATAGATAAAAAGAAGTATATGCTTTCAGAACAGGAATTGAATAAAACCTGCTGGAGAGAAAAATACTCTGGAGTCAAAAACTCCCAACTTTCTTTATAATATTATTAGTTTACCTGAAAAATGAGGGCTAATGTAAGAGCTAATGCATAGTGAAGGTTTTGTACTCTTAACCCTTCTCTCAGGCTACAATTCAGGCTCAAGCACAACATGGTAGCTTCTTTCTCCTTTCTTATTTCTATAACTTTCCTTTTCCAATGAAGCAGTAAGCAAAGCAGAGGTCAATAACAATGACGTTCATAAAGACAAGACATGAAGAAAAACTATTTTCCTTCCCTGAACTTTAAATGAAATTTAGTGACTGTTTTCTTAAATAAAATGTGGTATTTAATTGTTGAAAGCTTCTGCAAGAGCTGTCAGGTCTATTTGTTGAAGAGTAGCTAAAAATATGTCCTTCTGTTTAGAAAAAAAAATCAAAAGAATTTTTCATAATCAAGACACATTTTTGGTGTTGAGATCCAAAAGTTCTTTCTGTAGTTTGGATATTAACCCTTTTGTGGATATATCATTTGCAAATACCTTCTTCCATTTAGCAAGCTGTCTTTTTGTTTTGCTGATGGTTTCCTTTGCTGTGAAGAAGCTTTCTGTTTTGATGTAGTCCTCAATAGTTTATTTTTGCTTTTGTTTCCCTTGCCTCAGAAGATATATCTAGAAAAATGCTGTTATAACCCATGTCTGAGAAATTACTGCTTCTGTTCTCTTCTAGGATGTTTATGGCTTCAAATCTCATATTTATGTCTCTTGTCCATTTTGAGTTTATTTTTGTGTATGGTGTCAGAAAGTGGTCCAGTTTCATTCTTTTGCATGTAGTTGCCCCATTTTCCCATCACTTTTTATTGAAAAATTTGTCTTTTCTTTATTGTATATTCTAGTTTCCTTTGACATAGATTAATTGACCATATAAATGTGGGTTTATGTCTGGGCCCTCTATTCTATTCTGTTGACCTGCATATCTATTTTTGTGCTAGTACCATACTGTTTTGATTACTACAGGCTTGTAGTATTACTTGAAATATGGAATTGTGATACCTCCAGCACTGTTATTCTTTTTCAAGATTGCTTTGGCTATTTCAGGTCTTGAGTGGTTCCATCCAAATTTTAGTTTATTTGTTCTAGTTCTTTGAAAAATGCTGTTGGTATTTTGATAGGGATTGCATTGAATCTATAGATGCTTTGGGTGGTAAGGGCATTTTAACATTAATTTTTCCATTTCATGGGCTTGGAATCAAAAAGACATAACAAGTCTTGGTGAGGAGGTGGAGAAGAAATAACAAGTGTTGGTGAGAATGTGGAGAAAAAGGAACCCCTATGCATAGTTGGTAGAAATATAAATTGGTATGGCTATTGTGGGAAACAGTATGGAGTTTCCTCAAAAAATTAAATAGAAACACCATATGATCCAGTAATTCCACTGTGGATTATTTACCCAAAGAAAACAAAAACACTAATTTAAAAAGATGTTTGCACCCCTATTTATTTGCACCCCTATTTATTTATTATTTACAATAGCCTAGATATGCAAGCAATGTATCAATAGAAAAATGGAGAAGGAAAATATGGCATATATATGTATAGGGATACAGGTCAGCCACAAAAAAGAATGAAATCTTGTTAGATGTAGTGGAATATTACACAGCTATAAAAAGGATGAAATCTTGCCTTTTTGCAACAACATGGATGGATCTAGAGGGTATTATACTAAATGAATTAAGGCAGACTGAGAAAGACAAATATGATTTGTCTATATGATTTCACTCACACACGGAATCTAAAAACCAAAACAATTGGATTTGCAAACAGAGAAAAAACAGAGTCTAACCTATAAATATGGAGAACAAACTGAGGGTTGCCAGAAGGAAGGAAGGTGGGGAGATGGGCAGAATAGGTGAAGAGAAGTGGAAGGTAGCTATGTTCACCACTATACCACCAGCGCAGACATAGGTAAAGAGAAGTGGAATACACAACCTTTCCCCTTTAGAATGAATAGGTGGCAAGAATAAAGGCACAGCATAGGGAATTTGGTCAATGATACTGTTGTAGTGTTGTATGTGGATACATGGTAGTTATACTTGTAGAGAGCATAACATAATGTATAAACACATTGAATCACTATGTTGTACAACTGAAACTAATGCAACACTGTGTTTAAACTATACTTAAAAACAAATTAAAAAGAACAAAAAATACGTATTTGATCACACAGAATATTTTCTTATGTCTTTTGATAAATATTAGTTATTTTATTTTAGTAGATTTTTTTCTCAAGTTACATATCTGTCATTTTTATTTTTTTAACATTTCTTTTTTTAATTAACATATACTGTATTATTTGTTTCAGGGGTACAGGTCTGTGATTCATCAGTCTTACACAATTCACAGCCTTCACCATAGCACATACCCTCCCCAATGTCCATCACCCGGCCGCCCCACGCCTCCCATCTATCTCCCCTCCAGCAACCCTTAATTTGTTTACTGGCATTAAGAGTCTCTAATGGTTTGTCTCCCTCTCTGGTTTCATCTTGTTTCATTTTTCCCTCCCTTCTCCTTTGATAAACAAGACAGAGTGTCATTATTATTTTAAAAATGTGACTCTGTTTTTTCCAAATACAGGATCTCCTTGATCTTTAAGAGCCACCCATTCTTGTGAACTCAAATTTTAGGTCAGACTTTGTTCAGTGTTGGCACTCTAGAACAACTTCATGTTAAAGTAATAATATAGTTAATATTTAAAACTTGCTTTATTGGGGCACCTGGGTGGCTTAGTCACTAAGCATCTGCCTTCAGCTCAGGTCATGATCCCAGGGTCCTGGGATAGAGTCCAGCATGGGACTCCCTGCTCAGCAGCAAACCTCCTTCTCCCTCTCTCACTCCCCCTGCTTGTGCTCCCTCTCTCACAGTCTCTCTCTCTGTCAAATAAATGAATAAAATCTTAAAAAAATAAAAATATAAACAAAGCTTCCTTTATGAACATTATAATTGAAAAAAATAATTTCTGAATTTCTCAATTATTATTTTAAATATAGGAAGCTAGAATTCATAAACACCCTCATGTCTAGAATGAAATTACACCTGTCAATACAAATTAAATTGGACCAATTCATGTATTAGTAAATTAATATTTATATTGATTCCCTAAATCAGAATCACATATATGGTGATATTTATTATACTGTATGCAATTTCAGTTTTAATCAGCTAGATATGTTCTCTAGACAACACTTACTGGTGTAGATCTTTTTTTTAAGTAAAATTTAAAGTAATTGTAATTTTTCACCTGTTAAGTAAAACAGATATAGAAATTTATGTAATATGGAATGTGGTTTTCATGACATTTAAAACTTTCTATGCACATTATGGCAAGGAAACCATTAGTGACAAAGGAACAAATCGAGCCCTGAAGTCCATATCTGTAATCATAACCATTAGAAACTTGAGCAAGATAACTAAGCTCCCTCCACCTCTCTGTTTCTAGCTTCAGAATGTAAAGAATAACACATATTGTATGACTGCCAAAATAATAAATAATGTTGCAATATATGAGTCTAACACATGATAGACTATCAACACACATGAGAACTTAAGCTTTAATTTGTGTAAATACTTGACTCAGTTCCTAAAATATTATTTGATGAAATTTTATTGGCTTGAAAACAAAAAGTAACTTTCCAGCTTTTTTTCCAATGAATACATTTATACATATTTGTTAATTAAATAATTCATTTATCATCTGTAAGATCATGAACTCCCAATCTGTCATTCTGTATTTTGCTGGAAGTAGATTTAGGGACATTTCTAATCCATAATAACTCCACCAATGACTTAATCTTACATAATCAAGATTCTTTGCAGTTAAATATACTTTTTCCATAGCTAAATAAAGAGGGCTTTAGTAATTAAAATAATGTTTGAAATTAATTATGTGGAAACAGTAAGAACTATAATCTGAATTTGACATCATCTACATTTTATACATCTTAAACCTTTATTATTCATTTACTCTACTGGGGTTCAGATTGAGAAAGATATTATAAGTGTCATTTATAGTAATGTCTATTTTGAAGTTTGAAGTTATTCATTAAAGTCTTTAGTAATTGTGAATATGCTTAGTGCTTAATAAAAAATTATTTATTTGATAGACTATATCATTTAAATATCATAACTGATCCATGATTCAAATCTCATAAAGATAGCATAGCTTTAAAATAAAGTCAGGAGGGGTACCTGGGTGGCTCAGTGGGTTAAAGCCTCTGCCTTCAGCTCAGGTCATGATCCCAGAGTCCTGGGATCAAGCCCCACATCCTCCTCTCTCTCTGCCTGCCTCTCTGCCTACTTGTGATCTCTGTCTGTCAAATAAATAAGTAAAATCTTTAAATAAAAAATAAAATAAAGTCAGGGAAGCATTCTTTGACAAAAAATTAGCCTCACTAATTGGTTTATTGTGTTAGCAAGATCTATGTTCAAATATTGGTTGTTGAAATAAACCTCACTTAAACTGTATTCTACTTAAGTGGCAATATAACTCTACAATATTATTTTAAAATTTGTTCAAAGAAAGTGTGAAACATTATTAATTATCCACATCTCTTTAAAGTCTAAATTCTGATGTTTAATTTTATTACTCTATAAAAAATATGCTCTCTAAATCACTGATTACTTTGATTTCTTGGCAACACTTCTGTATGATATAAGTTATCTTAGTAAATACAGTTGGAATAAGAATTTATTACTACAATTGATTTTTAGAATGCATTCAATTTATGCTATGAATAGTTTTTTTTTTTAAGATTTTATTTATTTATTTGACAGACAGAGATCACAAGTAGGCAGAGAGGCAGGCAGAGAGAAAGGGGGAAACAGGCTCCCTGCTGAGCAGAGAGCCCCATGCGGGGCTTGATCCCAAGACTCTGGGATCATGACCTGAGCCGAAGGCAGAGGCTTTAACCCACTGAGCCACCCAGGCGCCCCGCTATGAATAGTTTTTAAAGATACATTTTATTAATTACTCATATTATTGACTTTGAAATACATTTACAAGTGAGCTTTTTCTACGAATCTTAGTTCTTTGTACTCTGTAAGGAATAAGTAGAGTTTCTGTTCATATTGCAGAATAAACTAAGCCATTTATTTTTAACATTTGTAATTTAGTAGTCATAATTAATAATGTTTTCTAATATAAATAAATGTTTGTTTTGTCTTTGCAGAATATGTCTTCTTATTTAAAATTAAAATTGATTGCTTATGCCTTGATTCATTGCTTAAATTATTATCGTACATGGTACAATAACCACAAGAAGCAAATAGTGGCCATTACAGTTTTAATAAGTTCTGGATAGGGGTTTTGAAATTTCATATAACTGTGTTGCCCGAAAAGATCATTTCCTCCACTTTGCTAATATCATCTGTCCTTTTCCAAGGCCCATGGTGGGGAAAAAAATGTAATAAGGGCAGTCTTGCCTTGTTTCTTAAAGAGACATGGCCAATAGGGAACAAATCAGAAATTGTTAGTTATGTCTTAAGAAATAATTCTTCTACAAGTCTGGCAGAACTTGAAAAACTGGCTCCCTAAAGGAACTGAAATGTTAGGGGTATTAACAAAACAAGAAATATATTACATCAGGCTGTTCTCAGCTGAGCTATTCACAGAATATCTGTATTCACTTGAATATTGTTGTATCAGATTAAAATAAAATTCTTTTGTTGGAGCAAAGTTAATATAAGTGCATATAGAAAGAAGCAAATACGCTTACGGAATTAAGACTTAAATACTGATGATTCGCCTCCTAAGGTAAATATATAATGAATAAATTGGTATCCTTTTCTGTTTGCATATTTATGGCCTAAAGAAATGAGAATTTATTATGTGTGATGTCAGATTTAGGAACTAGAGAATTTTAGAAAAATATCTAATTATTTATAGTATAAATATGGTATTCTTTATTTTTATGATTTATTGATGATGCTTTTTGATGTTATAATATAGGTATTATTTAATTCTTAGGTGTACTTTCATAGAAATCATGCATCTTTAAACACAGCCATGTTTATCTTCCCTCTTCCATTAGTTATCATAAGACTGGTCTTCCTCCTTTCGTTTGGTACCTTGAGATAGGTGAAGTTTGCACCTTTAGCATTCCAACCCGTCTCCTGCCCCCACTCAGCATCATCCTTCACACCATAATGATTTATTTGTTTCACTTGGTAACACTGTCAAGTTCTAAAATCATAACATATGGCACATATGCACTGTCTATGCTTCTAATTTTTTAGTGTCTTTTGTAAGTAATTTTATTAAAGATTTATAGACTCATGGATTGCTCAAGATCAAATGATCCATGCTGATGAAACCTAGCATTGTATAAGGGAAGAAATTAAGACCCAGGGAGTACTTACTTGTCAAGACTGATTAATGACATGGTCATGTATAAAAATTAAATCAAACTGGAATGAGATTTTTTTTCCTGCTAATAATTTTGGTAACATCATTTGGGTTCTTTCCAAAATCAATGTAAAACCTAAAACATGGACATTGTGTTCAAATTATATTGTTAAAATGCACAACATAATTAACTAAACAGAAAACCAAATAGACCATAATTGAATAAACAGAGGTAGCAGTAATTAACATTGTAGTTATTAGAAAAATAAGAGACTGTTGAGCTTTCATGTGTGACTGCTGCTTCAAGTCTTAATACTGAAGACCAGAGTGAGAGTAAATCAGGAACACAGGAGACAACTCAGGTAATAAGTTGGTAACAACTCAACTGCCACAAAGTAAGTCACGTAATGGAGCACTAGCAATGGTACCAATTCTTCTGAGTAATTTAATTTTCCACCTACTAGAATCATAATAACAGATACATTGGTATGAAGTTAACTTAGTGTCTGAAAAGTGGAATATTTAAATAAGAAGATTTTGAGAAAAATCCTTGACTTTATTTGTCATAGATTATCATTTAATTGTTTTAATTATTTGGGTTCAAAAATACGATTTTTTTACTCTTTAAGGGAAAGGATTATCACCATATATAGGTTGCCACTGTAAAATCAGTAAATAAATTTTTAACTCAGTCTTCAAAATTGAAGTATGTATTTTTGAAAAAGGTAGACCTTTAAGAAGTTTATTTGAGCAGAGTTGCCTTTGGAAGCATAGTTTCTAAATAATTTCAGCATTTTTTCAGCCAACTTGAATTTTGTACTTCATTAAGGGGGAAATTTTATTACCCTGTTTGATAATAATTCAAAATAATTAACTGCTAATGACTTTTGATATATCAAAAAAAAAGACATACTTTTAAAGGTTAATAATCTTTTACATTTAGAATACTCAGAATAATATGCCTAGTGATGTTTTTGCTTATGTTAGTTTCGTACCTGTCATTCCTCCTGTCATGGATGCCAGATACTCATTTCGATAGCCTGAGCCAGTTCTGCCTTTTCCTAAGCCCTTCACTTTGCCCATCTTGGGCTGCCTTGACTGTCTCTCTCTTAGAAGCACAATTGTTCTTCCTTAACTAGGACCTTCAAAATGTAATTAAAAATCAAACAAAAAAAGATAATCTCCAACCATATGCAATTATATATGTTTATGTATTACATACATAGATATTAAATTAAACATTAGACATTTTTAGTTATGACCTCATCTACTTCACTAATTTTCCTAAGAGCAAGACAAATATTTTATTAGACAGGATTGTGAGTAATGTTAATTCTGAGGAACATTCCTGATGTTCCTGATTCAAACAAATTCTGAATCACATGATAACATTATAAAATAGACTTTGGGTTACAAAAATGTCTTCCATGGTGAATGCAGTGAGTAGAAACACCATGTATAGGTAGCTGACGGTGGAAGTCTACAAAGTGTGAAGGGACAGCAAGATGCTTGCAAAGCCTTGCCCAACTCCTGCCTTTAGAAATGATCAGCATTACTCAGAATCCTCAAGTCCTTGTTAATGATAGTTTATTTGTTCTCCAGTCAGTACATTGTTAATTTTATGAATTTGTAGTAGTATTTTTTTTAGTCAAATGAGATTCCTAAAAATTCATTTGTACTTATACCTTAATTCTAACATGAATACATGGCTGGAAAAAGTATATTTCCCTTTATGTGCTTAAATTTAATTTGTCTTTCTACAGAAAATGAAATAATTTTCTTTATGTGTGAATTACATCAGTTGTTCATTCTCCAGGTGTTACGGTATGAATAGTATATATTAAATTATGAATATTGGTTAGGTTAACCTCATCTAATGCATTTATTTTAAAATAAACATAAGTAAATACTGGTTTCTGAATGGTATAGTTTGGCATCAACTCTTATTCAAAATGCAGGTACAAATACATACAATGTTATTATGTTTATAATGTTGATGGTACTTCAGCAAAATCTAACCAGGATGAAGTCTAAACAAAAAAATACACCATTTTTACTGATGCACTTTAGAAATTGGAAAGCAGTTTTGGCTTTGAAGGGAATAAGGATAACTAAAGCGGTTGTTTTGTGTGTGTGTATGTGAATATAAATGAATGTGTGTGTGTGTGTGTGTGTGTGTGTATGTTATATCTATCTCAAATACATATACACATATACAATTTGAGATACATATATATCCCAATATATACATCTGTATATACATCTGTATCCCAAGTACATATACATATGTATCCCAAAGCATACAGATTCTTCTAATAAAATACTTTCTGTTGATGAGGAACCGGAACTTGGCAATAATTTCTCCTAAGGTATCTGATTGCGTAATTTTATGCCTTATTTTGTTTATACAATGTGGAAAAACAATGCAAACAATTTTTTTTTTATTTCCCTCTGCTCCATTTCTATCATTTATAAGTCTGAAGTGGTACAGAGTAATGTTCCATGTTTTCCAGTTATTGTTTTAATTCCCATTAGGATATTGTGCCCATTATTTACTCAGTAATAGCAGCATGGTTGCTTTTCCCATTTTATTCTTATGACATGAACTCTACGGCCAGAAAAAAACTTAAAGTATGCTTTTGGCAAAATTTAAAAAATTAAAATAAAAGGAAGTGTTTAGAGCTATGATAGTTTCATGAAAATTTTTTGCGAGAAGCAGAGTTGGGGGTTGGAGGGGAAGAGAAGATAAAAAACCTTTTTTTCAGTGTGCATTCCAATTTTATCAATATTTGAAATACATAGTTTGAACTTCTTTCCCTATAATAAAAATTAATACTGTATTTCATAAGAGTATTTTAGGATTACTTTTTTGTCGGTTTGACTTATTCATGAAAAAAATGAAAAGGAAATAGAAGCAAATGTTTCTAGTAAAACATCTTTTCTCATCACAATAGACATCAAATTACTCTCTTTATAAACAATTTTAATGAATAAGAATGAGTGCTGGTTTACTAAAGAATATCTAAATATTAAATATTTTAATAGATTCCCTGTTGCTTTGTTTTTAGCACTTTACCCTATGTTTGTAAATCGTTTGCACAAATAGGCAGAGCAATAAGTAGTTTAATCAAAGTGGAAAAACAAATAATTCTAGGTAAGAGAAAAGAATGGGTTTTCCCAAGTTTTTCTAGGTCAAAGCCTCAAAATGGATCTATTTTAAGGTATTTCTACACAATAAAAAGAGTATTGGCTATCACGAAACCTACTAATCTGGCTTTCTAAATGTTAGCCTTTGCCGGAAATGTTCTTTATTGCTGTTTTCTCTCAAAATAAGCTTCTCTTATTTTCAGGGACATTGGGTACACCTGGGGAATTAAGTGTTCTTTTCAAATACTGTTCTTAATGGAATAGTTCTTTATTGCCAAGCAATTGTTGCTTCTTTTTCTGGGATTATCAAAAACACATCATAGCTACAAATTAAAACAAAAAATCTGTATCATGAAATATAGGTATGTGACCAGTAGACCAGTTTAAAGGAATATATTATTTTATAAAGGGAAAATCTTGATATGTAAAATAAAATATTATAATGAAGAATACCATATTGATTATTACTTTGAAAATACGCATGGAGTTTACTGATTATATAATTTACCATTAAGAGTTGGAATGGCATGCAGAAAAGGCATGACATTAATATCAATATATGTATTTTTAAAAATGCACTAAGTATGGTTATTGTTGTTGTTTTAACAGCATGAAAGATGTAGGAGTAGGCCATAAGCAATGGAGGAGTCCCGTATCATCCACCTGCAAGCAGTGCCCAGTGGTCTACACCAACCCTGTGTGTGGTTCAGATGGGCACACCTACTCTTCTCAGGTAAAGACAATTATAATCATTTCATATGAAACACATAATGTGTATTTAGTATTAAATGAATAAAATTATTATTTCTCCCATGTAGTCATCCAAATAATTTATTTAACTTTTTTTATTTTATTTTTTATTTTTTTTTAAAGATTTTATTTATTTATTTCACAGAGAGAGAGATCACAAGTAGGCAGAGAGGCAGGCAGAGAGAGAGAGAGAGAGAGAGGAGGAAGCAGGTTCTCCGCTGAGCAGAGAGCCCGATGCGGGACTCGATCCCAGGACCCTGAGATCATGACCTGAGCCGAAGGCAGCGGCTTAACCCACTGAGCCACCCAGGCGCCCCAATTTATTTAACTTTTAAAACAATGCAAGTAATCCCACTAGTTTGGAATTTGATTTAATGTGTATTTGTTGCTCCTATATCAGAATTTTAAAATTTGAAATACTGAAGTTGTGAACACTCTGAACACTCAAGTATTAAAAGCAACATTTCCTTTTTTGCTACTATGAAAGAGTTCAGAAATGTAAACATGTCATTCCATAATGTTAACAGTTATTATTATTATAACAGCAGTAGCATCTACCATCTGTCATTATCATTACTTCTTTTATCTCATATGTTATTTTCTATAGTATTACTAAAAAGCCTCCAGAAATTCCTTTTAACAAATGAGAAAACTAAAGATCAGAAAGATATAGAAAATTTTCACATATTTACTGACATTGAAACCAAGATGTGTTGCCATCTGATTTTGTGTGTCTCTTCTCTCCTTAACATTATTCTGCCTCTTTATTTGGTGTCCCATATTAACTCAGATATATAAGAGCTTTTAAGAACTTTACCTCATAAGACATTGATAAGTTTTCTTTGGTAATGTGACAGGAAAGAATGTAGGCTCACAAGCTCTTACATGAAATTTTGGGACCAGATAAATTTATGAAATTAGATTTTTTAAAAAAATATATCTTTTTTAAAAAAGATAATGTAGCATATTGTACTGTGTCCCCAGTGGGACCTTGCTCATTTGTTAAACATATTAATATATTATTAAGGAACTAGATGAATATTCACATTAAATAGAATCCATGAAATCTATAAAATAACATTACTTCAGTTCATATCTGAGTTTGCTTACTGCAAGGGGAATTCCAAAAAATTTTTAGCTATCTGAACATTTTGTTTTGTAGATACCTCTTTATGAACCATCCCTTCTCCTAGTAAATATGTCCTCACAAGTTCCACTTGAATTTATAATCACTAATCTAAACAGTAGCACTGTAATGATAAGATAGATTCATTTAGTAAATAAATATATGCATAGTACTTGTTTGTTGCTAAGTGCTGTGTTATTTTGGTGAAGCTGCCATGTGCTAATTTGCTGAGATTTTAAAGGAGTGTATTGCTTGGAGAGAATGGAAAATGTTACTGGTCATTTCAATATAAACTTGATCTTGGTGAATTTACCATGGTCCAGAATCTCAGCTTTGCAAGTTAAGAAAATTCATACTTCTGGCACAAGGGACAATGAATCTACCCCATATTATCAAATCCTACATGATAATGTGTAAATTTAACAATTTACTGATTTATTCAGTGACAATGAAGGTTGCAGATTGCAATATTCAAATTGGTGGGTAGAGGTACATGGCAAACAAATTTTAATCTTAATTGTACTTGATGAACACTGATGACTGAACAGGTTGAATGAAGGGAGAAACTGTAATTTTTACTGGCATCTAGCTAGGATAAGCATGTCTTTCTCAACCCTAGAAGTATGTGTACTGAGGTGGTAGTATGTTTATGTCCAGAGTGTCCCTGGAGCATGCGAACATTAGTCTACCACCTTTTGTTTGGGTCTCTCTTAAGGATGCTACTAATAGATGGTCAGTTCTGTTAAAATTTAGTGTCACAGAACACAAAGTTATCATCATGAGTGATTTCTTCCTTTTGGAGACATACAGGAGGACTTGCTTGATAATTTTAGAGAAATACAATCATATTCTACCCAAGATTAAATATACGTATCATAAATAGATTAATTCACATATATTTCCAATTCCGTGGGGTTTCCCCATTCTTCTTCTTTGTACTAAGCACCCTCGAACCCCCCCACCTTTCAAATCATATGGTTTTATGAATATTGTTAATAAAGCCAGTCTAAGTAACCCATTGAATTGTAACCATTCTAAGTAATCCATTGAATAATAAACCATTGCATTATTATTTTAATATTTATTTGCCTATGTATCACTTTCAATAGATGCCTTGTTGACAAAAAAGATGTGAAAAGAACATGGTTCAAATGAATATGAACTTGCAGTAAGTCCCAAATCACCATCGTTATTTCTGTTGATTTAAATTTAACTTGGTGATTTTTCAACTTTGGACCACCAATACTAATCTTAGAGCAGTGAGGCTGAGCTGTATAAAACAATGCAAACTAATTGGAGACCTTAGCCCAGTAAGAACTTATATTAAACAATCCTTAATAATACTTTTCAGAAGTTTATAGGATTTGAAATTCAAAATAAAACTCTTATCTTTTTTTTTTTTTTTCCTGTAAGACAAAATATTGCCCTAGGCTATTTAGGTACTGGATCAAGAACAGAGACCACAGAGGTAAATGCCTTCTTGAAGTGGTAATTTTATTATTTCTCCACCAGATGCTTACCAGAGATAAAAACAGAAGATTGGTGCAGGGAGTCATAGATTTTTATTTTGGTACTTGGCTCACTCAACTTGGTCAATAAGTTTAGCAAATTTTGACAGGGAAAGATTTAAACAGCTTTGGGGGACTCATGGGCATTTGAATTCACAGTAATGTGAACTCCAAATTCTGGGTTTAGTAAGGTCCATGAAGCTTCTTACCTGAGGTGTCCAATCCCTCAGCTAAGTATTCCCAATATGTTAAATACTGGCCAGAAACCAGGTACTCGTAGCCCAGAGTGTGGGACCTTACATCCAGGATGGAAGCGCAGTCCTACTGACCTGGTCTTTTTCTGTATTTTGGCTCCCTTGCATATACAGTTGTTTGATTGTTTGCACTACAAATAATCTTCCTTCAGGTTCTATTTTAGACCCATGATGTTTCCTCATTACCTTCAGTTCAACTTATGGAAAGGAAGTTGGAAATCATATTTCCACTGTATAACATAATTGGAGATGAGGTCATTACCAAGTATAACAGGTGCAGGAGCTGAGGGATGGGGTGAGAAAGAGGTTATTACAAGGTATCCAAAGGAAGACTTTAGTCAAATGCCTTAAGATATAATTTTGGAAAGTTCATCTCATTACACAGTGTGACCGACTTAGAATCATTATTTTATTGGAGTTCAAGCTCTGGACTTGTCAGCTTGTCTAGAAGTCCTCAGCAGAGTATTTTAAAAATGTACAAGTAAAAAGACAAAAGAATGAATGGAAAATTTAAAAAAAAAGTGATTTACTTGAAAAAATACTGGGACTTTTGTGATTTTTGTAAGAACTATTTTTGTAACATCTGATTTTTTTCTTCCTATGAAGGAAAAGCTATTGACACATTTTATAGAAGCCTAGTTCATCTTTTTAAGAGAACAAATGTTTTCTGAATTCTTTTCAATTCAGTAATGCCAGAAAAATCAAAATATAAGTCTGTTCAAGTTTATTTGAGAGGTAATCGTTCCTGAAATTGACACAAAAGATAAAGGTAGGTCTTTGTTTCTTTACTTCAGGCAAAGTCTATTTTGATTGTATTGCTTCAGTAAGAACTAGGAATTGTTCTCCAATATAGCATACATATTAGACCTTGGATATATTTTGTCACTGACTTGTGTAAAACAGATACTACATTTACTGGGCAGAAGTCAATAAATGATATTAATATTTTAGAACTCAGCATGGCATCGGTAATATAAACTCCCTGGGGACAACTCACTGGATGATTCTGAACTTTTTTTTTCCCCCCATATATAGTCGTGCACTGCTTGGCAATTAAACTTAATAATGGTGAATTCTTTAGGAATTAACATTATTTCTAAGAAATTGTGTGTGTGTGTGTGTGTGTGTGTGTGTGTGTGTGTGTTTGTGTTTTGAGGGAGGGTGAGTCCAAAGCTTAACCATTTTATAGTGGAGCTCCCAACTCTGGCTACAGACATGGTACTTGAATTGGTTTGGGATGGGATCCTGTGAATCTGAATTTTTTTTTTTTAAAGATTTTTATTTATTTATTTGACAGAGAGAGATCACAAGTAGACAGAGAGGCAGGCAGAGAGAGAGAGAGAGAGAAGCAGGCTCCCTGCCGAGCAGAGAGCCTGATGCGGGACTCGATCCCAGGACCCTGAGATCATGACCCGAGCCGAAGGCAGCGGCTTAACCCACTGAGCCACCTAGGCGCCCCGTGAATCTGAATTTTAAAACTCCTTGGGTGATTTTTATGTGTAGGCATGGGAACCACTGTTGCATCCCTTCAGATTACTGCATCCCTACATGTTACTTTTGAATTCTTTTTTTTTTTAAATAAACTAGAACAACAAAACATTAATGGGTAACCACTTACTTTCTGTCACATCTTGAGAAAATCACATTTTGTTTCAACATACTACTGTTGTCTTATTTTTCTTTATTTTTCCCATATTTGAGGCATTCTATTACTTTCTTTTAATAATGGTTGCTGATTTCAGCAGCCCTGTGTACATTTTAGAAGATAAAAAGTTTCTTGACATTTCACCATTTTGATGTGTTGTATCTATTAATATTTAGTATTTAATTGTCCTATGTACCTTCTTCTGAATATTTGTCTAAGCCTAGATAGTTTTATGTTGGAAGATCAGCCTTCAGAAATAGATGTGTACTGTTTCTATGAATTGTTTTTCAGTGTAGGCTAGGTTGTGCTTTTGACTTAGGTATGCCAACTTGATCAAGATTATAACTACAGCATGTTAACAGAATCATTGACTGGGAGAAGCTCTCATTAAACCGCTGAACATCAGAGGAAATAGTATGACTGAACTTCATCATAAAATCTCTGATTTGAAAGGAATTCAATAGGACATCTAGTACAAAATTCTACACAATATGCAGGTGCCTGATAAGATATTAAGTTCTGTGAGATAAATGTCTATATTTGTGGGGAGTTCTAATATCAGAAATGCTTTCCTGTCCTCACACTGATTTGGCTTCCAACACTCCCCATTCGTACCCCCTTACCATATATTAAAGCACAAAAGGCAACCTCTCTTGTCTTTAGTTGTTGGGAGTAAGTGAATTCCTAAATTTTCACTTAAAATGGAACAAGAATCTAAAAGACAGACTCATAGGTAGAATATTATTTAATTTTTACAAAACTCAATTCCCAGCCTTTTAGAATTTTTTTGTACCTGTTTATTTAGATACAAACTTTGTAAAGAATATTCACCTTCATTGGATCTGATACATCCAACATTGTTTTCAAGGAAACCCAACAATGTATTATGCACTGATATTTAAACATATTAAGTCATATTTAGTTAATTTATATAATTATGTTATTAACTTATTGGACAGACTTCAGGAACAAAAATAGTGAAGTGGTAGTAAGCATGAAACTCTGCGGACAGAAATGAGGATGTTTGGAGTCATTTATTAGTGTCCAGTGTTTATTTAGCAGACTTTGGAAATCAATTATTTCCCTGGAGGTCAACTGAGGGTAAACTTTCAATGTAATTTTCTTGTTAATCAAAAAAAAAAAAAAAAAAAAAAAAAAAAAAAACAAAAAAAAACCCGCATTCAGATGAAACCAACTGATATGTTCTTCTTCTGTAAATATTACACGCTTGGGTTAAATATCATTACCAAATAAAGGTGAAATATAATTTCTAAATCAGCTGAATATGAACAAGCAGAAATAATCACTGAATTTTCATAAGGAAATTTCATAAGTAAAATATTGCATAAAAATAAATATTAATTATTTTGTTCTTCAATCCTTATTTTCTTCTCAGTATATTCTATATGTAATATAAAGTGCTGGGCATTTAGTGCTTTATATATACTAATTCATATTATTAGTATATTTAAATATACACAGAAAGGTAAGGGAAATAATTTATAGTGATCAATGATTTTTGTTTTCCAAAAAAAAAAAAAAGGAAAATTAAGAAAACTAAGTTCAAACATGAAAACCATGTGCCATGTTTATAAAGCATTGTTAGAACAAGCTAACTGCTTCTATTGTTAAATATTTAGATAATTCTTCCACCCTCTCAGTTATAAATAATGCAATATGTTATTGCTGTGGCAGTGGGCAATTTTGCCTTGCTTCTAAATTGTTTCACTCACTAAATCATTTTTCTGCAACTAGTATTATATCAAAGAAATTTAACTTCATTTTTATTTTCTAGTATAATACACTTTAATACCATAATTAACTTTGTAATTATTGACTTGCTGAAGTTAAGTGACCACGCTGTATTTTGAGTGTTAGTTCTCTAATCTCTCCCCATACTTTAAATATCTGCCCCCTTTTCTCCAGGAGATTGCTTTATGGATTATGTTATAACTCTCTTTCTTTAACACAGACATAGGCATACTTTCTTGGCTTAAGACTCTTGAGTTATATATGTTGTAACTGCCATTCAATGAGTATAGAATAAAGTTTTAACTAACTTCTAAATTTATATTTTGATGTATTTTTGAGATTACAACCTTTTTATTTTTGTGTTAATGACTGTGACTTTCACAAAACTCAAGTGGTATTTATAGGGGGTTTTTTTGGTAATTGTACTAATTATTTTTAACTCCTTAGGAAGATGAAAATTTGGCAAATCTATGTCTGTTCACATATTTGTCTTTGAAATATTGATAATCAATAATCTAAATCTAAAAGATTTTGATCGAATGGTTGGTGGCTGCCATACCCTTTTCAGCGATTACATGGGCAAATTATGTATTTTCTCACAATCTCTATAGATACACTCTGTGATCGCAGAATGTTGTAATGTCCTTTAATTTCCCTCCACCATAAATGCTCTTTACCGAGGAAAATAGTCTTATTATGTGAATTGGCAGTGGATTAAATATGCTATTGCATCTGAAGCAAGCCAATTGAACAAAAGCAAACTGAAACTGGGAAGCAAAGAATTATAGAAACTGGGAGGGAAAAAAAAAGACTGTCAATAGCTAGAATCAAGAAATTTGAAGATGAACACCTTGCAAAAGAATGTAAGAGTAGGCTTTATATGAAAATATTGTGACGTAGATGAATTGGAAGATCTTCTAGACACCTATACCCCAGTAAAAATAAAGTGGGAAGTATCTGTCATTGAGAACTAAGAATATGAAAAGTAGCCCATTTCTCTCTGAAGTAGATTTGGGTAATAAGGCTATTGTTATGGTATAATATTTATACCTCTGAAACTGCTCTTTATGGATCTGGGTTTTTGGATTACACTACCTCTAAACAGGGGTCAAGAAAGCTCTGGTATAAGAAGTAAAAGTTAAGGGATTTCATGTAGGCAGTATTCTTGATACTTGGAAGCCCAACATAAATTCTTTCTATAGAAAAGTATTGGTAAACCAAGCACCTAAGGATCCCCCAGATTTTATTCTGCCAACTTTTTGCTTAATCTAAGTAAATAAGTATTATAAATGGAAGTGACATGTTAATATAACACAAATAAACCAATAAACAAGATGAGAAAAGACAACAAGAGCAAGAATGAACAATGCCAACAACAGTAACAGCAAACATATTTAAGTTTCAGATATCTAAAATACTAAAATTATTAGATAAATAATTAGATATATTGAAATATACAAATACTATATAAAATATTTTAAATGTGTGAAATGTTTAAAGACTTAAAGTGGTATTGAAATATACAAACAAGACCAATATAATTTCAAAAAATATTAAATTTATAAAAGAACAAAATATAATTTATTCAATTCAAATAAAACTTTTTAATTAAGTAAAATGGCTAGATTAAATATCAGATTAGTTGAAGAGAATTAATGACCTACAATATATGTGTATGTGAATATAGATATATATGTATAAAACAGAAAATATTTTTAATAAATAAGCTGTTATATATGTAATTATGATTATGTGTATTGCACAAAAATAGCTCACATATTTCAGAAAATACTTCAGAAGAAATTATCCAAAAAGGGAATTAAAAAACAGAAAGTAGAATTAAAATATATAAAAAATTATTCTGAAATACAAAATGACAAGCCAGAAATAATAAGGTGGAGAAAAATAATAAAAGAAAAATTGAACACTTTTCAGAAATGTTGAAAGGCGTGAATCCATAATATAAGAAGTACCATGTGTACTAAGTAAGATAAATAAGAAGAAATTCAAATCCAGACACACTGTAGTAAAATGACAGATTATCAAAATAAAATCTAACCAGATAAAAAAACTTTAAAATATTGTGTAATTACACCAGCAAAACTTATCTCAACGGATTAATGGGATTTTAAAAATAGTGGGAAAATACATTTGAAATATTGAAAGAAAATTTTAAAAAATTCAAAACAAGTACTTCAAGAGAAAATATTGTCTAAATTTCCTACACAAAAATCCTTGAAAAAGATTGTGCGGAGCAAAACAGCCAAGGATTCTGATTGCAAGATATGCAGAAATATGAATGACCCATGGAGACTTACCTCCAAACAATATCCCATTTCTCATCTCCACATATTTTTGGCTTCCAGAGAATTTACCTATAAGTATACCATGCCATCAACCATTCCAACTAAAATGATCAACAGATGCTGGGATCAAATCCATTCAGTTTGTGTCATGCAGCCTTTAATTAAGGCTAACAGCCAGGAAGCTCCAAGCAGAAGAATGAATCCAACCTACTTATGACATTGACCTCAACAGTGTCTCCCTTCCCGCTCCAGGGTCATGGACCAACTACCTGACCAAATCCCACAAACCATCAAGGTTTACCTTAGAAATCTAGGTGGCTTTTGCCTAAATTTTCTGTCTCAGTCTTTGTCCTTGGCTTGAGGATTTAATCCATGTAGAGCAGGCAGCTTTAGCGATGGCACAGACTCCCACTTGGCCTGCAAGGAGGGACAACTACCCAAAAACCCCTGTTCAGTGAGTTGAGGGTGATCTGAATGCCTTCTAGGAACAATGTGGTATCATTGATCACTTAAGATCAGTGACAAATTTATATCAACTTTTTTTTTTAAGATTTTTTATTTATTTGACAGAGAGAGAGCACAAGCAGGGGGAACAGCAGAGGGAGAGGGAGAAGCAGGTTACCCACTGAGCAAGGAGCCGATGCAGGACTCGATCCCTGAGCCGAAAGCAGAGGCTTAACCATGTGAGCCACCCAGGTGCCCCTATATCAACTTTTCTAATCAGGTATCTTGTGTTACAGAGAGAAATTCTTGCAAGGTGTTCCTAAAAAATGAGTCCATTATGCCACTTGGAACTGAATAAGTGTAGATTCATTGAGGAGAGATCTCGGTTTTCTGAGCTACCTAATTTACTGGTGGTGCTTCCTACACAGGTGAAGTTCTCTTAGACCACTGCTGAGTTGCAAATCACCATGTTTAATGTATGGAGGGCTATTCATGCCTGGATTCCATTCAAGAGAACAGTCCCAGCAGTGTACATGGTGTCCAGGAAACAAAATATTATTAAAAGTGCTGTGACCTGCAAATAAGAATTACATTTTTCAAGGGACACAGATTGACAGTACATCAAATGTGACCTTCCAGCCCACCGGAAGATGCTTGATTTTCCAACTGAATTAGCATAATCAATTCTACTCCTTGTTTTTTGGAGTGCTGCTTGAAAGCAGTCTGTTCAACCTGTCCTATTTTTCGAAGCAACCAACTGGTGGGATTGAGCCATCTCATTGAATGATTGAAAATGGAAGTGGGAAAGACTTTGGGAGGTACTGGCAGGTGCTTTGTGTGGAACGTTCAGGAGCTGGTTCCACCCCTTTCTCTTTCTGATAGACTTCTCAGTTAGGTTAAACAGAATAGAGAAGGAAGTGTCTAGGGAAAGGAAAATCCAGTAGTTACATTTAACACACTTGCAACACTTTGGGAAAACCATACAAGGGCACATTCCTTGAGGAGGAAAGAAATATGGGCGGCTCTGAAAGACAAAAGATCATGAATTAATGTCTCTCCTTTGGCCATTCCTCACAGGGTTTAAGGTGTTCCCTCCCTTTGAGGTTGTTGCTTTCCCTCCATAGACACAAAATTACATTACAAAATTACCATTACAAAAGGTAAAATTCCCCATTTCTTCCTCTCAACGTCTAAACTCTCTACATAAATATTATACCTAGAGGAGTCCAGTACAGCAGGGACAAGGAAAGTAAAAGTTAGAGAGACTCATGGTGCTCCCAACTTTGAACTGCATGAACTACTGTCAGGAGACTTGGTGAGCAATGTGATCCAGGACCCTGTTAATCCAACAAGACAACCCAGGTGGCTGAGTCAGAAGTAAGCTTGAATTCCCAAGGTCCCCTTTAGACAGGCTGTCACCTTCAGGGTACAGCAACCAGACCAGCGTGAGGTAGCTATTAGAAGAAGGAAAGAAAAAGCCTGAGTATTTAAGATAGGTAAGTATAACCTCTTTCCATCCTATTCATTACTAAGAAACCAGCTGAGAGGATAAGTTTCTTTTCTGGAGACAGCAAAATTCGGGGACAAAACTGCTTTGCTAAAGTGAGGGATGCAGATTCAGAAAAATTTTTGAGATTTTTTTTTAAGAGACCATACAAATGCTTACAATATCAGATGCCCGTGGACAATAGAGGGGCATGGAAGGTGTGTTAGATGCCTTACTTGCCAGCCTTCTTAATAACTTTATGATAAAACCTGCACTGTTGTCAGGCTACAGATTGTCCAAAAAGTCAAATATATGACACATGTTGGTTTCACAGGACAAAATGTCATCGCCAGAATCAATAGATAGAACTGGAATAGGAAGAGCACGATCTGAAAAAAGTATCAACAGAGACTTGTAGCTGAAAGGGTCCTTTAAGGTAGTGGGGCCCTGAAGGTCAGGAGTGTAACATAGCTTGTGGGATAGTTTCTAAATAAGCCTGTTGGTTTGGCTGATATAAAAGGAAAAAGTAAAATGACCAAGGCAGGAGCATACTCTTTTCAATACCCAAAGAGCCCAGTTAGGTGCTTGGACTGCTTTTTGGTGGTGATGACTCAAGAGATAACAGTTTTCCTTCACTATTGGTGAGACTGAGTGTTGTGAATCCATCCAAATGGTCATTAAAAAAAAAAAGACGTTTTCTTAGCAAATGGGCTTCTGATTTTGTCAGGAGTTCATTCAGCCATTCTTGCTGACAGAAGTATAATAATATTACACTCTGAATCATTGAGACTGAAGCTTCTGACTTTCCAACAATAGGACTTCATCTGTGTAGAGAATGTTAGAGTTTATTATAGTACATCAATACCTATTACACATTAGGCTGCAGAAACAACAGCAACATGCACTGAATTGGTTAAAAAATCCCCATAAGAAATGTCATGAGAATAAATCTCATCTTATATGTATATAATAAAATAATTTCAAGATCTGTAAAGCAATTTCTATAGGGAGACATTATCGAATCTCACTTACACATCGTAAGATTCCAACACTCTTCTCTTAGTTATTAGTGGAGATTCAGGGAAAGAAAAAAAAAAAAAGGTTGGGTTCCTTTCTTCCTCTTCCTGGCCCAAAGTTAGTGGATCCACTGCACAGTGGTGAATAGAGAAGGGTTGAACTTTGTAATATAGCGTGGACGTGTAGGGTATTTAGTGGGGAATGTTCCTGGAATTTCTTTGTTTAAGAGATGGCCAGCAAGCTATGAGACTGTTCTCTTAGACAATTAAGAAAATAGAATGATCACATAAGTAAATCCGTCTTTCTCATTATTGGAGAAAGTACTTACAAATACAGAAAATGGGAGGCTAGAAAGAATTCTGAGATGTTGGATTGGGATTGGAGGTATCACAACACATTAATAAAATAAAGAACAAGAACCATATGATACTCTCAATAGATGCTGAAAAAGCATTTGACAAAGTACAGCATCCCTTCCTGATCAAAACTCTTCAAAGTGTAGGGATAGAGGACACATACCTCAATATTATCAAAGCCATCTATGAAAAACCCACCGCAAATATCATTCTCAATGGAGAAAAACTGAAAGCTTTTCCGCTAAGGTCAGGAACACGGCAGGGATGTCCATTATCACCACTGCTATTCAACATAGTACTAGAAGTCCTAGCCTCAGCAATCAGACAACAAAAGGAAATTAAAGGCATCCAAATTGGCAAAGAAGAAGTCAAACTATCACTCTTTGCAGATGATATGATACTCTATGTGGAAAACCCAAAAGACTCCACTCCAAAACTGGAATTGGAGGTATCAGTATGAACTCATATTGAGTTATGTTTGTTTTGTTTTGTTTTTTAGTTTTAAAAATGTATATATTTTATATATTTTAATATGCATTAAAATATATATAGAGAGACACACACTTGGGATTAGTTATAGATATACTTGTATTCATGTGTATCCTAGAAGGATACTTGTTTATTTAGAATATTTAAGAAATTATTAACTTCTGAATGGTTAACTAGGTTTTTTCCACTATCTTTGTCTCACCTTACTCTTGTTGTTTTTCCTTTTTATCTTCACCTTTCCTATATAAACTCACCCCTCATAATGAAACTCATCCCTCATAATGTTTTGATCACCCCAGTTAGCAGGTCCTTCCTTTTTTCCATAGTCAACATTGCCAGGATTCTTTCTTTCCAAAGGTACAGATGACCTGTGGTCTTAGATGCACATGTATTCCTGTAGTGAGTCAATCGAGGGCACTCCAGAAGTAATGTCTTCCCAAGTTTACTCCCTCAGGTTTGCTCAAGAGGAAAAGTTTACATAGTGGAAAAACGAAGTCTTATGTGATTATACCTTTTTGTTAAAACTACGTGCACCGCTGTTTCCCTATCTTTCCAGTCCAAGATATTCCAAAGTTTGTCACTGATATCAGTGCATAAAACTGTTCAGGAACGATAGACCATTAAGCGTGTATCTTAGCTATAAGAATAGTACATAATTTTAAATAGGTTCTCAGTATTTCTTAAGCATAATAAACAAGAAATTTCCTCAAACTTATGTTCATTGAAATAGTTAATATGAAAATTTAAGTGTGTAAACCCCATAGATATTGAAATGTATGCCCAAGCTACCACACCTTAATATTTTTATGTTTATATGATTGTTAAAGTCATTGAACAAACTTTGAGGTCTTCAGAGTCTTTTCTCTTGAGAGCTAAATTTAACTTTCTATTCTGAATCTTTCATGCCCTTGTGTGTTCTTTTAAAATACATTCCTTGTTACTTGTTACCATTCTTCTATTTTTTATTTATTTAATTTTTTAAGATTTATTTTAGAGAGAGAGAGCAGGCTCCAGTGGGAGGGACAGAGGGAGAGAATTTTCGAGCAGACTCCCTGCTGAGCACAGAGCCCCACACTGGGTTCAATTCCATGACCCATGAGATCATGACCTGAGCTGAAACCAAGAGTCAGAAGCTCAAATGACTAAGCCACCCGGGTGCCCCTTATGGCCATTCTTAAAAAAAAAAAAAAAAAATCACTCCCATTTATATCTGTAAAAATAATTTCTTCTCATATATAAACCTAATTTTTTGGAGTACTTGGTAGCATGACCTTCTATTTTCACCGATTTCTTAATTATTTTTAACCACTCTGCACCCTTCTTGGAAAGTTTGAGTAGTTATCTGTCAATGCCCATATTTTATACTAACATAAACAATGAAAATAAAAATCAAAGTAAGTTAAAATGATTTCATTGACATTATGTATATATTATATAAGTCATCCAACTGTGTTTTGTAGGTTTTATTTTAATTGAAACTATTACTTATAATTGAAAGCATGTTTTATCTGGAATAATTTAAACAAGAATTTTGGTTTGATGATAAAATTTGTACAACTTACGAGAAGGAAATAATTATAAAATAAACTCCCTGTATTTTTGATTTTTAAAATTTCTAAATCTATTACCAGGTTTTGTAGTCTAAGATGTCTGTTTACAACATCCTGACAAGGAGGAAAATGCATATATGAACACTGCATTGTGAACACAGATCACAAAGTCGAGACACTTGATAGCACATGACCTTATAATTCAAGTAAATCATATTTTTAATCATAGTTAGTCATATAAACAACAGCAAGGTTTCTTTATATGCATGTATGCATATATTCACAGTCTCAGTTTAGGTGAGGGAATATACAATCCTGACATCCTAGGACTACATTGGATTAAACTGCATTTAAGGCAGAATGTAATACAGCCATCCCATGTACATAATCAGATACTCTTCAAAGAGAAACCATTTGAAAAAGTAGTGCATCAGTTCTGAGTCCATAATCCATGTGTCAGGGTCAGGTTGCTTTCTCCTTGGTATGTTCTAATGTTGCACTGTAAGATACTGTAAGGTCTGTGCCAAATGAGAAATTTCTTTTTGATATATTGAGATGCATTCAATTTGGAAAGAAAAATAAAATATGTGTAATAATAACTCCTGTTTGGAAATCAGAGATATATTGATTCAAAAATAATGTACATTTGTTGTTTCATTTTTTCCTGGCTGTTCTCCTTAGTCAGATAGTCTAGTTGCCAACTGATACAATATTTTAACTGGTTCATGACTACATGACAAGGATTATAAATTTATTAACCTGGGTTAAAGGGTCCTTACTGTCCTTATGTCATCTCATCCCAGCTTAAATTCAACTAATCTTTTTAATACCCAATTTCTAGATGTCTGATAGAAACATTTTGAGGTGTAAGAGAAAATTGACTTGCATATCATCTAGCCATTAATGTTGCTTAAATTAAAGACTTTAACATTCTCAGGACTCTTTTGGTTCTTTTCTCATTTTGATTTTGCTTAATAGCATCTATGCTCACATCTCTAGTGTTGTCTCTGTAAAGGATTTACCTCTCTCTCCTCAGAGAGACTGTGGACTCTGAGGAACTGAGGGTTTTTGGGGGGAGGGTGTGGGAGGTTGGGTGAGCCTGGTGGTGGGTACTGTGGAGGGCACGTATTGCATGGAGCACTGGGTATGGTGCATAAAAAATGAATTCTGGAACACTGAAAAGAAATTCAAAAAATAAATTTAAAAAAATTAGGAAGATGAGTTTAACCTGCCTCATGTCACAGGTTGACCCTATATTAAGAGGTATGCTATAACATTGGTATGTAAAATTTAGTTTCCCAAAATAAAATTTCTGGTGAGAAAAGGAGACATTTGTCCAAAATAAATGGGGTGTTATTTCTTAATGAAAAGTACAGTGACAGAGAAAACAATGGGGTAGTGTCCACTTTAGAGCATAGGGTTGCCAAAAGTTTTTGCTGTGCTTAACTCCCTGCTTGTTATTTATGCTACAATAATAACATGTGCATGTAATTGGTAAATCCCAATGAATGAATGGATTAAAGTCTAAATCAAGTCTTTTTTTCCTCCTCTGGTTGTCTTTGCATGGGAAACACCAAAGTAGGGATCAGAAAAACTCGAGAGAAGACATATACTTGCAAAGGAGTTAGTTAGAGCAGACTGTGAGGAATTCTATTCATGAGAGCTCAGATCATGTCTCAGATATTGATAAAGATATATAATGTAATATTTTAGTCCAAGGTAGATTAAAACAAACACTAAAAAAGTGATTCATGATATTCCAAATTTTCAATTTATTTTTTTATTTGAATCAAAATTTTTATCATTACAAAAAGAAGCAGAACACTGTTGCAATTTTTACCTACTGCTAATTATATACTTGTTCTTCATGAGAAGCACTATAAAACAGTGCTCAAATTCCATGTTAGCCATATATTTTTGATCAGTTGAATAAAATTTTTTTAGCTTTATTTGAAAGGCTTTATTTATTTATTTATTTATTTAAGATTTTATTTATTCATTTGAGAGAGAAAGAGAGAGCACAAGCAGGGGGAGAGGCAGAGGGAGAGGAAGAAGCAGACTGTCCTCTGAGCAGGGAGACCAATGCGGGGCTTGATCCCAGGACCCTGAGATCATGACCTGAGCCGAAGGCAGATTCTTAACCATCTGAGCTACCCAGGAGCCCCTGAAAGACTTATTTAAAAAAAAAAATATATCTGACTGACTTACCTCAGTGATCAAAATATAATGCATCAAACTGCGTAACACAGTGTTTGACACAGAGGGATACATCAGTGAAAGTCATCATTTATAAGCTGTGTATTTTGTTTTAGCTGATTTGTCTTTTGTTTGTTTCTGTTTTCTTTTTCTTTTTTTTTTCTGGATAGTTTAAGAACTTGTAACTGGTAGTTTATGTCATTGTTTTTTTCGTTTGTTTGTTTGTTTGTTTTTAATCTTACTGCATTACTTTAATGAATGACCAAGAAAAAATTCTTAAGGAAATATGGAAGGGATTCTGAGAGTTTAGTTAATTATTCATTGTCCAGAGCTAAATCAGGACACTATTGACATTTGAGGTCAGATAATGCTTTATTTTGGGGGCCTTACTTGTGTCTTGAAGCATGTTTGGCACCATTTCTGGCCTCCAGTAAGTGCTAGCTACAATCCCTCCTTCACAACTCTAACAACCAAAAAGGTTTCCAAGTGTCCCCTAGGGGCAAAATGACTTCAACTGAGAACCTCTGATCAAAGCCATTCAACAAGGCCATGGTGATTGAATTATCTTAAAAATCTACAATAATAGCCTGTCCCAGTGTCTGTTACCCTGATGGTTGGGGTCTTTGGTATGGGCAGACCAGATCTCTCCTATATAAGATCATATTTTCTTCTTTGATCCTGTGATTAAACAAATGACTTTAACTTGCTTTCCCTGACAAATGTCAACTTTGACCATTAAAAAATCATTTTGCAGGCTTGCTTTTCACAGTAACTCCTACCTTAAATATTCTCAATACTCAGGGTCTTAGATAATCAGGAATGCATTAATCATGTCTTTCTCTACAGAATTTCCATTTTTTGGTAATTATAAACTAATGAGCATGCCCTTTATGTGATATTTTAGTTCACTTATACCTTTATAAATATTTCAGCTTTGTGATAATTAAGTAAATTGAATGTCATTAATTAGAAATCCAATCAGTGGGTGTAGCTAAAAAAATATTTTAAAATAGTACTTTTAATGTCCTAACATTCTTTGGATAAAATTCTTCATGCTGTTTTTTGAAAATCAATCCATAAGTAAATAAAACTAACTGGTTTTCTGATTACAGGAAATAGATTCTTATAACTATCAACAATGGGGTAGATTTGCTTTCCTTCTGATTTTGTTGGTCTTTATAGAAATGTATACAGGAGGGACGCCTGGGTGGCTCAGTTGGTTAAGCGCCTGCCTTCGGCTCAGGTCATGATCCCAAAGTCCTGGAATCGAGTCCCACATCGGGCTCCTTGCTCAGCAGGGAGCCTGCTTCTCCCTCTGCCTCTGCCTGCCACTCTGTCTGCCTGTGCTCGCTCGCTCTCTCTCTCTCTGACAAATAAATAAATAAAATCTTTAAAAAAAAAAAGAAATGTATACAGGAAAAAAAGTGTTTGATAGAACCATTCTGAAAAAGAAATTGTTTTATCTATAAAGTAATTCTTTTTCAAAGCTGTAATGTCATCACATGCAAATTTTAGACAGCTTAGAAATTTTTTTTTTATGTCAAAGAAAGTTATCTAAGAGTTGAAACTTTTTAAACTCACCGCTCATGTATTTTTGTTGTTCACTCAATTACTTTCGGGCTTTCATTTTCTTTGAATTAAAAAAATCACTTTTAAAATAAACCACATTTAGAATATAAATGAGTATGGCATAACACATTTTTGAAGACAGCTAACATATTTTCAAATTTTAAACTTTAATATTAGCCATAATTAATATTGACTTTTGACTTTGTTCACATACCATTTACAATTGTTCTTGAACTTTTCTTAAATTATGTCATGAGTCAGAACTTCATATAACCATATCCAGGGTTCTAAAATACTAAGTTAAAAGAAGTTAGAGTAAAAAATATTACATTTAAGTTCTCAAAGTTTTATATAACTTATCTGGCTTTCATTAAAGTGCTTTTAATTTCTTATCTATTTTTACTTTTGATTTAGCCATTGGACATTTTAATTACATTCAAAATTCGCTGTGATTTTACAAGTCAAAATTGTTTCCTTAATTACTGAAACATTGAATAATAATAAATTATTTTTTGAAAGGGTTTATTCCTCCAAAAAGGTGCATCAAGCCATTACATATATAATCCAAATATAATAATTTTAACTCATTTGTTGAAAGGCTAGTTATGAATTTTGCCTGTCCATTAGAGAGTTATTTGACAAAGAGAAAATGTTTTACGGATATGAGTAATGTGATTAGTCACGGGGTGTACTCACTGTTTCTTGGTATCAGCTGAAGCTGAATTAAATTAGTCACTGGTGCATTTGTCGATTGGAGCCAGAAAGTCTGCCCTATTTAATTTGAAAATAATTTGCACTGAGTAAATTTATGGACGTAGCCATTAAAGAAATCACATTACTTCAGAATTAGCAAGATCTATTTCTTTTAGAGTAGGAAGGCAATTATTGCCTCTTAAAAGATAGAGTAGGTTTACAATTTTTAAATCATGTTAAGTTGAACAGTTCTGAAATATTAACGAGTTAAGGATACTCAGGCTTAAAATGCTACAAAGAGTAATGTTTACAAACAAAACCAAAACAAAATTTAGCTAAACTAAAGAAAATAAAACAAAACTTCATGTGCCATAATAATTTTGACTAATTTAATTCGGACTTTGTTAACATCTGAGAGCCCAGTTCATGGTAGCTACCACTCTAGGAAGACCACCTGTTTAATTCTTAAAGCTCTGTAGATCACTGTTATTATTCCAATGATCTATATGAGAAAATCAAGGCTGAGAACATTTAAGAAACCAACTCTAAATGTCACATTTAGGAATTAGTACTCATAGAATTGAAATCAGATGTAATGTTCTTCCTTCCATACTATTTTTCCATTTGTCTTTTCCATAGCATGTGTAATAGAATTACCAGTGTGCTATTGCCCCTTTCTTGACTTTGTATTGATATAACTAAACGTATCTAAATGATTATTTTTTTTTCTCTTTGTATACAGTGCAAACTAGAGCATCAGGCATGTGTCTTAGGAAAACAGATCTCAGTCAGATGTGAAGGACGTTGCCCATGTCCTTCATTTAAGTCCACAAGTACAAGCAGAAATGTTAAGAGAGGTAAGTGATGAAAATTTATTTATAGTTTTGCATTTGTTTTCCCTATTAAGATGTTTTGCAATAAATGTTGTCATTAAATACAAAATGAAGTTTACTACTTAACAGTAATACCCAATAGTAAGTACATTGTAAATGAACTTTCTTTTTAGTCGCAAGTATTATAGCAAGTAATATTTTCTAATTTCTATTTATCTTGACAGTAACAGTTGGATGTTTCTTTCCTACATGTTCATCATATATAGGAAATCTAAAGCTATACCTTCTATAAATTACTGTGTCTAAAATGTGTTTGATATTCCTTTTTTTTAAATTTTGGAACAAGTCAGTGGTAAAGTAGTAGATGATAAAGTAGTTGAATCAGATGTGAAACTAGTCAGTTAGTACAACCCTTTTAAAATAAAAATGTCTACCTCATATATTGTGGGTGTGTGTAGAAATTCATACTGAAATGATTTCATAAATTAAACTTTCTTTTGACTAGGAATGGAGTCCTTAGATCTTTTCTTTTTATTGGTTTGATGTCTAATAATAAAATAATTAAATACATTTAACTCCCTATGTGTTATTGTATACAATTTGATCTTTTGTAGATCATTTATTATAACTTATACAGTATTATTTACATGTTTGAATACTGCTTATGCCTTTAAAAATATCTCCCTGGCAGTTTCACTTCTTAACAGCTATAGATAAGGAAGGAAATACAGGGAATAGATGTTCCTTTAAGTCAAAGACTATTTTATAGAGCATCATCATCATTTGTCATATATTTTGCAATCATACGAATCTTGTAATTTAATAGTTATTACTGTGGGTCCTTAATGCAGAGAATTGAATTTTGTTGCCCTTTTTATGGCAAATACAAATAATTGATTAGCAGATAGGAAAAATCTTAGTTAATATGAAGTTCATTTGATATAAACTACATATTTTGTTAAGCAAGCACGGTATACTTGATATTCCATGTTACAGTACCACGATAAATATTTTATTACAGCTAAAGGGTATTTTTTAAAGTTTTTGTTTAAATTCCAGTTAGTTAACATACAATGTAATATTAGTTTTAGGTGTACAATATAATGATTATAAAACCTTTGAACTTTAATCATACCATTTATATTGGTCTTTACTTATTAGGTAGTATTTAAGATTTAAAAAATGGAAACCTATGTTATATCACCTTTAATAAGGCAACTAAGTCAACTTTAATACTGAAAAGCAAATTGACGTGGAAATTCATGGTGAGCTAGTGCTTAAACATTAGACAATGTGCACAATGACAACATGTGGTGAAAGAAAAGGTCTAAGCTGCCTTCCAAGAACCCTGTTCTTTAAGCCTCACCTTTGTTCCCTATACCAGCTTATGTCCAGCTTCAGATCTTGCTTCCTTCTGGATTCCCCACCCTCCATATCCCCTATCCACTCTTTTTTTTTTTTTAAGATTTTATTTATTTATTTGACAGACAGAGATCACAAGTAGGCAGAGAGGCAGACAGAGAGAGATGGGGAAGCAGGTTCCCCGCTGAGCAGAGAACCCAATGCAGGGCTCGATCCCAGGACCCTGAGATCATGACCTGAGCCGAAGGCAGAAGCTTAACCCACTGAGCCACCCAGGTGCACCCCCATCCACTCTTTCTAGCATAGTCCAAATTAGGATATTCAGCATGACCTTGGATATATTAATCAGCCCCCATATAATTAAGAGCTAACTATAGTTTTCCTTCAACTGAACTACATTAATATCTCTGTCTTCCTTATACCCACTCCCTATTTATATAATTGAATACATTTCCTCTGAAAATCACTTCAGGTACAAAGTAAATCTTACCTTGGTATTCAGTATTCATGTCTCATTCTTTTCACTGGAGACTATTAAGAACATTTGAAAAGGAGTATCATAATTAGCATATTCCTCTGATACATCACACTCTTCAACAAGGTTTCCTTCAAGAAGACTCCTACTTTTGGGGCACCTGGGTGGCTCAGTGGGTTAAGCCTCTGCCTTCAGCTCAGGTCATGATCTCAGGGTCCTGGGACTGAGCCCCGTGTTGGTCTCTCTGCTCAGCGGGGAGCCTGCTTTCCCCTCTCTCTCTGTCTACCTCTCTGCCTACTTGTGATCTCTGTCTGTCAAATAAATAAACAAAATTTTAAAAAAAAGAAGGCACCTACTTTTGAACTTGTGTTTGAATGAGAAGGTATGTTTGATGTTGATCAATATATCCTATCCTCCCACAAACTGCAAAAGGAACTTAATATGCTTTAAATATGAAAAGTAACATATTTGAGAACAGGATCCTTGTGAGTAAACAATGATTGTTTCATGTTGCTCAGATTCTCTGGGCGATGTTTGTATTAATATGTCCAGAAGGAAACTTTTCTTAAAGTCATATTGTCAGGGGATAAAGATCACTTTTGTTCAATTGTGTGTGGAAAGAGAGGCAAGAAGAATTTAAAATAATCCTGTTCTGATGGATTGTCAGGGCAAAGCGAGTACAGGATTTTGCTAGCTGCTGTGGAAAAGCAGTACAGAAAATTGCGAATGCCATTTCTACACAGTGTCAAAGGCCAAGAGACATGGGAAATGTAAAACTTAGTTCAGTATCATTTCTAATCTTTCAACTGCCATTTACATTAGAAGCATGCCTTCAGTAGACTGACTTTGGCAGTGCAGGAAATTCTGTTTAATAACATCTCTGTTTTAGGAAAGTGGGGAAGAAACTACCAATAATGAAATAGTTTTAAAATCTTTCTGGTTTCCTGCATTTGAGATCAAATTGACACCATATTATGTTTTCACTATATTAAAGCAGAATAAATTCTTCAAGACACCTGTATTCTATAAAAACTAATAAAAATGCATTTCCTTTATGAAGTAGAAAAAATTTTTCCTCTGTTCTCCTAATGTATTCAATAATGAATATGCACAAATTGGTCCCAGTATATACAGTCAACTAACAAAAATTTAAAAAAATCTTATATTTTTGAAATTCCAGATTCTGAATTTACTTAGTAAATAAGCACACCCCTTCTTCAATTGGTAACTTAATGATACACTTTTCTATTTTTCAAACCCATAAAATCAAGATTACAAAGGCCATATGCTTCTATGTCCCTATAGTGTATTACTTTCTGCCCCCCAGTCACCATTTTTTAAAGTTTATCATTTAGTACACACAGAGAATCATTATTTAGAAGGTTTATCAATTTCATTTAAAGACTATTGACATTTCAGATGATTTTTTAAGCTAATATATTTTATATGCTCAGGTTAATAAGAGATTCAAGTTGTGACCATGGTCTATGAAAAGAACATTTTCCACAGAACTTGCATGTAATATACAATGCAATCCTACATCTTAGGAGGGACTTGCAGGACCAAAGATTAAGAGCAATGGAAAGGACCTTAGAAAGTGTTTATTTTGTAGCTGGTAAATCTAGTTTCAAAGGAATATACCCTAGACATATTTTAGATGATCTACACAGCAGTGGTCTGTAAGCACAGTAAACTGTAGACCTAAGATATGCCGTAAGTGTTTCATTAGGTTATTCACTTGACTGGCTATATTCAGAAGACCCTTTAAATGACATTTCCTTTTATTTCAAATTTGAGTATTCTAATCCCCCAAATACTTTTTTAAAAAAATAATTATGGGGGCGCCTGGGTGGCTTAATGGGTTAAGCCTCTGCCTTCGGCTCAGGTCATGATCCCCGCGTCCTGGGATCGAGCCCCGCATCAGGCTCTCTGCTCAGCGGGGAGCCTGCTTCCCCTTCTTTCTCTGCCTGCTGCTGTGCCTCCTTGTGATCTCTCTCTCTCTGTCAAATAAATAAAAAATTTTTTTAAAAAGTTGAAAAACATAAAAAATAATTATGTATTCTATATAGCTATTATGGTTTTGTGTCTCTAATCTCTTAAAAATTTTATTAATTTTAAATGATATCATTTTAATGATTTTACCCTCACCTCAACATGCATTTAAACACACTCACACACCTTCATAGTTTGAAATATTGAGTTGGAGTGGAGACAGCAAGAGAAATAAAGAGAACCCATAAAATATTTCAACATTATCAAAAATATAAAAGAAAACAAGTGTTGATGAGGATGTGGAGGAGAGGCAACACTTGTAAACTGTAAATTGGAATAGCTATTGTGGAAAATAGTATGGAGCTTCCTCTAAACACTAAAAAAACTACCATATGATTGGCAATACCACTTCTGGGTGTATAACCAAGAAAATGAAAACAGTATCTCAAAGAGATGTCTGTATTCCCATGCTCACTGCAGCATTATTTATAAGGTATGAGAACAACCTAAGTATTCAGTGTTGGGCGAATAGAGAAATTGTGATATGTAACATTCCATTCCACGTGTACACTAAAGCAGAAGATTCTGCCAAATGCAGCAACGTGGATGAACCTGGACAACACTATGCTAAGTGACATAAGCCAGAAGAAGAAAGAAAAAAACTGCATGGTCTCTCTTATGTGGAGAATCTTTAAAAAGTTGAGTACATAGAACCAGAGAGTAGAAAAGTGGTTACCAAGGGTGAGGAGATCAGGGAAATGGGGGAGAGGTTGGTCAAAGGGTGTAAAATCACAGTTACGAAGGTTGAATAAGTCTAGAGATCCAAGGTACTGCATGTCAACTGTGGTTAATAACACCATTTTGAATATTAGAAACTTGCTAAGAGAATAGAAGCCAGGTGTTCTCACCATACACAACATGCACACAAAATGGTAACTATGTGAGGACATGACATGTAAATTAGCCTGACTGGGTGATTTATAGAATGCTAATGAAAAATACCAGGTTGGTTTTTTTGGTCCTGTGGTTCACAGTTTCCATTACATCCTCATCTGAATTTTTTTGTACAACTCAAGTTTCCTTTTTTCAGAAATTGGGACTCTTGTAACTCAATCTTTTTCTCATTTTGCTTCCTTCTCTAAGAGTATCAGAATTATTGGATGCTCAATCACTATAACTATTAGCCTGCATACTAGACTTGCTTGCTTCTAATTTTGATTGTGTGGGTATGTTTGTGTGTAACTCCTTTACAGAACTTCTGTTTTATGTGGGATAGCATAATTTATTGGCTGAAAGTATAGATTCTAGAATAGTTCTACACTGGGTGTGTAACCTTTGGCATTATATTTAAATTTATGACTCTCAGTTTTTTCATCTGTAAAACAGTATATATATGTATACACACACACACACACACACACACACACACATATATATATATAAATTGTAAAAACTTATGGATGCATCCCCTCAAATTAAACCGTCTTTGAATTTTTATTTCATTTTAATCAATGACACTTGTTAAATGCTCTTGAATTCTAATAAAATATATAATTTTTCATACGTTAAAAGTCATTTTATTTTTTTAAAATATTTTATTTATTTATTTGACAGACAGAGATCACAAGTAGGCAGAGAGGCAGGCACAGAGAGAGGAAGAGAAGCAGGCTCCCCACCGAGCAGAGAGCCCGATGTGGGGCTCTATCCCAGGACCCCTGGGATCATGACCTGAGCTGAAGGCAGAGGCTTTAACCCACTGAAGCACCCAGGAGCCCCTTAAAAGTCATTTAAAATTTTATTCTTATGCTTTTTTATCAGATTGGAGAGATTTCATTTCTTTAATCCGTAGTATTTATACACGGGAAATTGTGCATTGAATGTTTGACATAACTTAGCATTTGAATTCTGTGGTGAAGGAGCTATTATGGGTTATTTTCTTTGATAAATCTTTCACATTATTTTCATAACTACTGGTCTTTGCAGAGTGGATGTGTGTGTTTATTGTGTGCACCTATATCTTTTTCATATAATTGTGCTAATTTATGCTTTCTCAAATAAATGTCTGCTTATTTAGATTTTAAATATATTAATGCACGTTGTCCAGGATATTGTTTTTGTTAACTAAAAACACCCACTCTAGTCATTTAAGATCTTCAGGAAAGTTATATTTTTAACTACAACTCTAAACACATTTGTTAACACCTATACCTTAATTCCTTCATTGTTTTTGCAATTATAATTTTGTGGAGTTTATTTAAAGATTCTTGAATTCTTCAGTACTTGCTTTTGCTATTTAGTTTGTATCAGAATTTGTGTGTATTAGTGTTAAGTTGGCACTATAGGACTAGAAAGTTAGAAGAAAGCAGTTTTGATTCATATGTTGCTGCCGAGGGCAACGTAAAAACCTATTTTTCAAACATTGAGGCTTGATATGAGCCACACATTTTTAAGCACAATGGGTTTAACCACGAAGTGCAAGGACATTGTGCTTGCTTTTGTTCTTGCGTGGGACCCACATCAGGCACAAAGTAAAGAAGACATTGTTCTGAGTCCGTCTTATATCAGAGATCATAGTGCTCACCAAAGTCATGTGTGGAGTCACAGATCATTCAACAACAGGAAAAAAAAAAAAAAAAAAGAGCTCTTCTTGTAATGAAAGTTACTTCATCCAAGACTGATTAAAATGTTTTTAAATACATGTGGGAAGCATGTATTTAAACATGTTAAAACATATAGGTTTGTCTCTTGACGCGCTAAACTAGAAAGCCTGATGGGTTTTATCCACAAAAGTTTTATGGGGATGAGTTCTGTGTTCTGACAGCCATTTTTCTCTCTATTCACTTCATTGCTCTGGATCCTACAGAGCCCTATTAAGAAACATAATTTACTTAATTATTGTACTATGATCATAAATAAATTTAGTTAAAGAAAGAACATCGAGTAAGAACTTATTTATGCCTTCTTCCAACTGACAAAAAGAAAAACACTTTTAACATTTATTTCTCATATGGACTTTAAAAAATTCTTTATGATGGAATGAATTTTCAATAGGAAACAGTTTAACATCAGTGTACTAATATGCTCTTAGAACATGCATATTTCTCCATGAAAAATAATATTAATAAATTATAAGTTCTTCCATAATTTTACTTTACTAGATTCATAGAAAAATAAAAAATAAAATTAAATAAAATTATTGGGACATGTTAAAGGATAATTTATAATAAAAATAAAGCTTAATCTTTTGGAATATGTGAAGGATGTTTCTGGATGATTAAAATTAATATTTCTTTTTTTAAGATTTTATTTATTTTATTTATTTGTTTGACAGACAGAGATCACAAGTAGGCAGAGAGGCAGGCACGGGGGCAGATAAGCAGGCTCCCCATGGAGCAGAGAGGCCAATGCTGGGCTTGATCCCAGGACCCTGGGATCATGACCTGAGCTGAAGGCAGAGGCTTTAACCCACTGAGCCACCCAGGCGCCCCTAAAATTAATATTTCTTAAAAAACAGAATATAACCATGGTGTCTGAGTGGCTCAGTCAGTTAAGTGTCTGTCTTTGGCTCTGGTCATGATCTCAGGATCCTGGGACCGAGCCACTCATTGGACTCCCAGCTCAGCAGAGAGTCTGCTTCTCCCTCTCCCTCTGCCTGCCACTCTTTCTAATGTGCTCTCTGTCAAATAAATAAATAAAATCTTAAAAAAAAAAAACAGAACCCAGAAATGGACTTTTAAAATTTATTTTTAATTGATATATATGTAATACATAGCACTATAAATTTAAGGTGCATACATGTTGATGTGATACATTTATATATTGTAACACGATTGATATTGTAGTGATAATTAGTACATATCATGTTATATAATTATCATTTCTTTTTAGTGGTTAGATTAAGTTTTAGTCTCTTAGCACATTTGATGATTATAATACAATATTGTTCTCTATTTGCTATACTGTTAAATTAGGTCTCTAGGACTTATTTATTATTCATTGCAAGTTTGTACCCCTGAACAACATATATCCTATAACCCCACCCCTCATCACCTAGTAACCACCATCTTACTCTGTTTTACAAATTTGGCTTTTTTTCAATTTCACAAATGTCTGATATAATACAGTATTAGTCTTCCTCTACCTGACATGTATCACTTAGCATAAAATGCACTCAAGGTCCGTCCATGTTGTCACATATGGTGGGATGCTCTTCATTCTTCATGGCTGGAAAATATCCCATTGTATGTGTATGTGTGTATGTATATATACACACACATACGCCATTTATTTTTTGTAGTATACTTGACAATGCGACATTAGTTTCAGGTGCACAACATAGTGCTTCAACATCTCTATAAGTTATACTTCTCAACAAAAAAAGTATCTACCTTCTGTTACCATGTAACACCATTACAATATCACTGACTATTTTTGGAAAGGGATGGTTTTAAATGTGGAGATAGCTGTAGTTCTTCCTTGAAGAAGTATTTTTTTGTGTTGCTATTTAGGTGATTGATTTCAAATTTTACATAAATATTTTATTTTCTGCATAAAATTATTGTAGGATTAATCTTTATCTTCCCTATAAATTCTAGTTAAAAATTCTGTATCTTAAGTTTATGCAGTTGTATGTTATCAGGTATAAAAGGGGGTTATAGCCCTGTATTAGTTCTTATACCACCAAAGGACAATTTATACATTGTCTTTGTTAACTCCTTTCAAGGGTATATCTAATTCATTGTTTGAAAATAATTCTTTACAACATGTAAGAACTCTTTTTAAAAGCAGGAGTGATAGTCAGAATATTTAACAGCAAGTATGGAATAGGCCCCAACAAATCAGAATTGACACAAGTCCAATCAGAATCCGTGTCCACTGTGATATGGTCTGTCATCACTTTTAGTTAAACATTAGAGACAAACGAGAGATGAAGTCAGACACTGAACATTTCTGGATTCAAAATGGATATGTTGAGATCATTAAGAGTTTGATATCAGCCAATCCTTTTTCTGATATTTGCATGGTAAACTGTGTACATTTCTTTGAAAGAACATTTCTTGAAAGAACAAATAAAAATGCACCAAATAGAGGGATACTGTCATCCAAACTGTTCTGCACTTGAACCTTTATTATACTAGTCTCATCTTCTTTTTACTTTAGAGATTTAAATCCTAATACAGAAGCCACTTTATATTTAAGCATAGTGCAAGGAAGAAAAGAAATAATAATTGCATAATCACAAATAAAAATATAAAACAATACTATTTCCAGTAATACACATGCCCTCTGTCTCCCATCCACACAATACATATCTAAAAAAGTATAATCTCCCCCATGTTAAACAGTGTTGTTCTCCACCAATATTGAAGATAATGTAAGATTATGAGATGTTTGCCTTTCCACTTCTAATATAGAATTATAATTTTTCAAAATGTGAAAGTAAGGCCAATTGTTTTGTATTTAGATCTCCTGAGCAATTTTTTTGTAAGTAAAGAAGCCATAAAATACATTTTAAAGTTAGCATCACATATTCTAAATAGTCCTTTGGAATAACATTTCAGAGTTTAAATTATAGTTTCTTTATGTAGCTTACTAGCTTTTTCCAAAACTTTCAATGAGTTCCCAGGATCCTGATGATAATTTTAAGCTTCAAAATAGGAAAGAAAAGCAAAGTCAATGAAGTATTTATATAGTTCCATAAAAAATTGATGTGTTATTTTGGAAGATAGGAAAAAATAGACCATCAACTTTAGATATATATATTTTATAGAAGAAACCATGAAGCCAGATTGAATACAAAAACAAACAAAAAAAAAAAGAAAATAGATTCTTTTTCTGTAGAATATATTTAGAATAAGTAATTTAGTTGAACTAAAGACACTGTATGTATTACTTTATATTTCTTTATTTGCTGATACTACTTTTAATAGTTTTGATGAGTTACTATTAGTGAATTTACGAAATAAATTACTTACTCTTAGAAATAGAATAGATTCTGTATCAAATTACCTGTTACTTTGCAAATGTCTAAAATGAGAAGAGAAAAAATATAATGCAATTGTGTGATTGATTTTCTATTCACAAATTAAAGAATGTAAAATATGCCCTATTTCAAAATGCTTACAAAACTAAAATTGTATTTCATTGTATTCTATATACCTCCACAACTAATTTTAGAAGTATATTTTGAAGTTCTTCGTGATTTTTGTGTTTTTTTTTTACAATGTATCTTTTCACTATTAGTTTGTTTAGTTTATTTGGAAATCATGGTTTAAAAGAAAATGAATAATGAATAACAAAGAAATAATATTTTGCATAAATGTTTGGGCAAACCAGTCTACAAAGATTTTCAGTGAATTCGACATGTAGAGAAGGGTTATATTTGGATTTTTAAACCCTGAAATAAGGATGTGTGCAAGTTAAATATGAGAGTTAAAGAATGGAAAAGCAAGAGCAGTTGGGAGGTTTACAATAACTGAGGCTTGAGAGGATAGTGATTAAAGTATTGGGGATAAGAAGCAGGTGATGGATTCAAGAAATATTTTAGAAGAAAAATGGTCAGGAACTTGTTGATCGTTTGAATATAGGGAAGGTGACATGGCCAGCAGTCAATGACAACTTCTGAGATTATGATCATAAAACCAAGATGGAAATTTGTAAAAATATCTAGTTTAAAGGGGAAACTCAGTAGGTCCAATATTAGTGTGTTTAAAGAGTCTAGGGTCTATGCAAATGCAGACACATTTGTGTTTATACATTTGAGGGAAGAGATCTGGTTGGAAGAAACAGTGGAGACCTTTTGAGGTGCAAAATGTGAGAGGTCTAGAAAAGACTGATAAGCACAAGCCCATAATGGAAATGAGAATCAGGAAAGAATTGTGTACCAGAAACTGAAGGATTCTGCCTTAGAAGAGATAATAAACTTGACTCTCAAATTTAGGAGGAATGTTCTGTCATATGAAGTTTAAGAAATGATCACAGACTTTGGAAATTAAAATATCAGTAGTGGTTGTACCTCAGCATACACCAGTTAAATGAGGAAATGCAAATGACTTGGTGTATGTAATTCGTATTCAATAAATGTTTTTCCTTCTACTACTACTCATTTGCCATCCCCAACATATAATCCATCCCAGCCAATCTGGTGAGATTGAGAGAACACAATAAATATGTACACTGTGAAGGAAAAATGGTAAAAATAATATATATCTGATATCTCTTATATGCCAGATACTTTGCCTCTGTCATTTCATTTACTCCTCACAATAAGTAGGTGTTATTGGTATACAAGTTGGACACAAAAGGAACCTGAACATTATAAAGTTAATGGATATATACAACTTAAAATACACCATACCTCATTTTATTGCAGTTTGCTTTATTGTGCTTTGCAGATATTATGGTTTTTAGATTGAAGGTTTGTGTCAACCCTGCATTGGGCAAGCCTATTGGTGCTATTTTTCTAAAATCCTTTGTTTACTTCAACTGTCTATGTCCCATTTTGGTCATTCTTATAATATTTCAAAGCTTTTCATTATTATTATATTTGTTATGATGATTTATGTTCAGTAGTCTTTGATATTACCACTGTAATTATTTTGGGGTACCACAAATTGCATCCATATACAATGATGAACTTAACTGATAAATGTGTGTATTCTGACTTATCCACTGACTGCCTCCTATCTCTCATTCCTTGAGCTTCCCTCTCTTTCCCTAGACACAGTGATGATGAAATTAGGCTAATTAATAGCTCTATGATGGCCTCTAAGTGTCCAAGTGAAAGTAAGGATCACAGATCTCTTACTTTAAATCAAAAGCTAGAAATGATTAAGAATCCTAAAGAAGGCATGTTGAAAGCCAAGACAGGCCAAAAGTTAGACATTTTGTACCAATTAGCCAAGTTGTGGATGCAAAGGAAAAGTCCTTGAAGGAAATTAAATGTGCTATTCCAGTGAATAGTTGAATGATAAAAAAGTAAAACAACTATATTGCTCATAGGAAGAAAGTTTGAGTGGTCTGGATAGATCAGACTAGTTACAACAATCCCTTAAACCAAAGCCTAATCCAGAGCAAGTCCCTAACTCTCTTCAATTCTATGAAGGCTGAAAGAGGTGAGGAAGTTCTGGAATAAATGTTGGACCTTAGTAAGTGTTAGTTCATGAGGTTTACAAAAGAAGCCATCTCTGTAACAGGAAAGTGCAAGGTAAAGAACTTGCTGATGTAGAATTTGAGGCAAGTTATCCATAAGAGCTAGCTCAGATAACAGATAAAGGTGGCTACACTAAGCAACAGATTTTCAGTATAGATGAAACAGCCTTCTATAGGACTTTGCCATCTAGGACTTTCATATCTGGGGAGGAGAAGTCAATGTCTGGGTTCAAAGCTTCAAAAGACAGGCTGATTCTCTTGTTAGGGGTTATGGATCTGGTGACTTTAAGTTGAACCCTATGCTCATTGACCATTCCAAAAACCCCAGGGCCCTTAACAATTATGCTAATCTACTCTGACTGTGCTCCATAAATGGAATAGCAAAGCCTGGATGATGACATATCTGTTTGCAACATGTTTACTGAATATTTTAAGCCTATTGTTGAAACCTACTGCTCAGAAAAAAATATTACTTCCAAATATGACCATTCATTGACAAGGTACCTGATCACCAAGAGCTCTAATGGAGACAATGAGATTAATGTCTCATGCCTGCTAACACTAATTCTGAAGCCCAAGGATCAAGGAGTAATTTTGATTTTCAAGTCTTATTTTTTTAAGAAATGCATTTCATAAAGCCACAGCTCTGGGCAAAGTAAATTGAAAACCTTCTAGAGAGGATTCATCTTTCTAGATGTCATTAAGAACTCCTGTAATGCATGAGAAGAGGTCAAAATATCAACATGAATAGGAATTTGAAAGAAGTTGATTCCAATCCTCATAGAAGACTTGGAGAGGTTCAAGACTTCAATGGGGGAAGTGTGTGCGGAGAAAGAGCAAAAGAACTAGAACTATAAGTGGAGCCTGAAGATGGCACTGAATTATTACAATCTCATGATCATACTTGAATGGATGAGGAGTTGCTTCTTATGACTGAGCAAAGACAGTTATTTCTTGAGATGGAATCTACTCCTGGTGAAGATGCTGTGAACATTGTCAAAATGACAACAGACAGTCTAGAATATTACATAAATTTAGTTAGTAAAGCAGCAGTAGGATTTTAGAGATTCATTTCAAGATTGAAAGGAGTTCTATTGTGGGTAAAATGCTACCAAAGAGTGTTGTATCCTACAGAGAGATTGTTTGTGAATGATAGAATCAATTGACGTGGTAAACTTCAGAGTTGTCTTAAGGAATTGCCAAAGCCACCCCCAACCTTTGGCTATCATCACCTGGGTCAATCAGCAGCCATCAACATTGAGGCAAGACCCTCCACCAACAGAAAGATTATGACTTACTGAAAGTTCAGATGATTGTTAACAATTTTTAACAATGAAATTCATTGTTTTTTGACATACTATCACACACTTAATAGACAACAGTATAGCATACACATACCTTACATATACAGTAGGAAACCAAAAAATTCATTTGACTCACTTTATGACTATATTTGCTTTATTGCAATGGTCTGGAATCAAACCTGCAATATCTCTGAGGTACCTGTAGTTACCAGGTGTTTTTTTCTGTTTCCTAAACCCACACTCTGCATATTTCTTTCTAGGAATAAATATAATAATTTCAACCCAGGTTTGCCACCTTTGCAAACTTTGAATAAATCCCCTAAATTTGTTGAGGTTAACTTTTGTCAATTTAGAAGAGAAGGAAAGGGCCAATATCATTTAGCCCTCATTAAGACAGGCTTGACACTTCAAACATTATTTCATTTAATCTTCACAAAATCCTATGAAATGGATTATATTTGAATCCTCACTTCAAAGATGATTAATTTGAATCACAGAGAAGTAACCAGTCTAAAATCACATAACTACTAAGCGTCAGAGTGAGGAATTGAAGCTGTGCTGGCTGCCCCTTAACTACACGGTCATTAGTGGAAGCTATTAAGGTGTCTCATCTATTAAGGTCATATGTCATATGCTTTATTAATAACAATATGTATTTTGGAGTATATGTGTAAGTAACATAGTATTTGTATTATGTTATAGTTACCAAGAAGAGATAAAGAATGACCTTAGATTTTCATAGTGAATTGAGTACAAGCAAATGTTTCTGTATACGTTTAAGAGAAGCAATGTTTAAATCATTTTAGGTTGCTTGTTAGAAGTTTAAAATTTTATTGCCTAACTATGCCTACAATCATAGCCATCTACTGATAGTATACATTTTCTGAAGCCAAGTTTTCACAAAATATTGCATAATAAACATTCTTAGAGGCCAACCAGGAAGTATACATCATTTAGTTTAGTTTTTTTTTTTTTTTTTTTCCTAGATGTTTTGTTTGTACTTTCTTTAGAAACATTTTAATGTTTCCAGGTTAGGTGGGAAGGTAGATATTTTAGCAATACATAATTTACTGAATGTATTACTAATAAGTCTCTGTGCATTCTATTCTAAAGTATATTCATGCCAGTTTTCTACTTATTGGCAAAATGATTACTGTTTCTATTATTTTTACAGAATTATTAATATCAGGTAAACATAAAATCACTGATCATAAAGATATTACCAGGAATAAAATGTGCTCAAGAATTTTAATGTATTATTTTCTCCAAATCATTTTTAATAATGAAAATATGCTTTATCTCTGAACAAAAATGACTGGGTGAGAACTTTTACATTATAATGTGCTATTAATTGGAGTGTGGCAACACTTTATTTGATATTCACTGTCTTTTCCAGTTTTTCATTATTTTTTCCTCTGTTTATCTTCATGAAAAAGCTGATAAGAGATAGCATTTATTTGGTTTAAACTTATATTAAATTTTCCTTAAAATGTATTTATATTTACTTGTCCTTAACTTAGATTTTCTGAAAGAGCTCTGATTTTTTTTCATGAGAATCTTTACTGAGAATGTGACAGTTGTATCACCATAAAAGAACATATTTTAAGTCTAATAGTAGAACTCATCCTACACAGAAATAAGTTAGCAAAGAATATTTAATAATACCAAAGAAAATAGCTACGAAGAAAGCTACTTTTTGAACCACAACAAATAAGCTGAAAATATTTATAGAAGATTCAGAATTTCTATTTCTATAGATGATAGTTTTGACATTTCAGAATGATTCATGCACATCATAAAATACTAATGAACACAAATCAAGCTATAATGAGAACAACTGTTCCCTACCCTGGCCCTTAAAAATCCCGTTCTACTGATTAGAACCGCTTTGGCATTTAGTTCTTTTAGTTGGTCCTGTTGTTATTCTGATATATGTATCCTTCACTGATGCTATACCACTTCCAGACAAAATCTACTCTCTATTACAAAAGATAAAGTTTTAGTTTATTTCACTACCTCAATTTCCACATCCCAATGATGAGACTAAAATATTATTACAGTTATTCTATTGGTAGTTTTGTAACTTTAGCTAATACATGTAAACTTGTTTTCTTGTTCCATCAACTTAAGAAAGATGTCACTGGACTCCCTTAATTCCACACCTTCTACTCATTCACCTCAGTTTCTTTCATCTTTATATACTTTGTTTATTACATTTAAATACTGTTTTTAAGAATGTCTTCTCTGATTTGTCTACAGCTTGATTCTAAATGTTGAAAATCAACAAAAACTGTTCCTATTATTATGTCTGTAAATAATTTTCACAAGTGTGATCTCTTATGTTATAGATACATTCCCACCATCACTACCTAATTATATGATCCTCGTGCCACTAAAATGAGAATGTCAAGATCAAATGGATTATTTTTTCAACACAAACTGTTGCTTAAAATAATCCCAAGCTGTAGTCAACTTTATAAAGTTTTAGTTAACTTTAACACAACTTCCTTTCATGAAGCTTCTGAATAACTTTCTTTTTCAAGAAAGTTCAAGAACAAAATTTTAAGAAACTGCCATTCAGGTTTCAGTGGTGTTGGAAAGCAATTCTACATGGTGTTTTCACAAGTCTTAAACAATCTTTTCAAGGTAATATCCTTGGACCCTAGATATAGGGTCTCTCCAGGTTAGTGGGCAAATTTATTTAATTACAGGATTGTAAAGCCTCCTATTTCTATGAGGATATTTACTTATATTCACAGATCTGCTGTGGGCAGTGTTCCACTGAGCCTCTATGGGACTTGTGAGGGTGGGAGTCAATGAGAACCAGGTGAAGAAGAAACTCATGTGTCCTACTGTTCCATGAGTAATAAACTGTCTAAATTTTCTTAGAATTATTTCAATCACTTACTGAATTTATGGAAATGTGGTAAGCAACATTCCATTTTCCTGCAACTACTTGCCTTGTACTTGGCTCTTGTCTATTCTGAAACTTTCTGTCATTCGGCTCCAATCTAGACCTGCTGTTGTCTAAGCCTGCAGTAGAACCCCATCTGTAACTCTTAGAACATGTTTTCCTACTCCATATCCACAATTGTTGAATTCAATATCTTCCTTTTTCTCATGTTGTCTCCTTCGGTTTCCTTGACTGTATCATTTAATGTATTTTTTTAAGGTTTTTGTTTATTTAAGTAATCTCTACACCCCACATGGAGCTTTAATGCACAACCCCAAGATCAAGAGTCCCACACTTTTCCAGCTGAGACACCCAAGTGCTCCTCCTTTAATATTTCCTTAAAAGGGATATGTAGATGTTAGACTTTTTGAGAACTTCAATATCAGAAAAATCTTTATTTTGATTTTAGGATTGGTAAATAGTATAACTGAGAAAAAAAAATACCAGCTAAAATATCATATTCCCTTAGAAATTAAGGGCATTTATATTTTTGTTGTGTAATTTCTAGTGTTGGTAAGAATATTTTTACATTATTTCAAATGATATATTAATAACTGAAAAACATTATAGCTATTAAAGTGTTATACCAATAACATTAATCATATGCTATAGACTAAAAAACTATGCTGTAGAACTAAAGAACTAAAGAACAGAAAATCCAGAGCTAAATATTTAACTAAATAGGGATCTAACTTCATCCAAATGAAAATATTTTTCTTTCCTCTTTTTCTTTTAAAAAAACATAAGGAGACCACAGAAAAGTGGTGTTGATTACCAAAAGTTATGACCAATATGTTATAAATAAATGTTTTACGTTGTTAAAGATATATATACTACAAGTATGACAAATATACCTGCATGTCCTTTAAAAAACTTTGTATAGCAGTCATTCCTCTATCAGATAATTTTCTTATAGATTTTAGGCACATTTGAATATAGCAATCAATGAGTACATAATTAATTGTTTAGGAAAATATGCTCCACCATTTAGACATATTAGAAAAAAACTTCTAAGATTCTGGTCTATTTATAAAAAGTGTTGAGACAATTACTTAATTAGGTTATTCAGATTTTAATAAAAATTAATAAATTAAAATTTTTAATAAAAATTAAAATTCTACACCTTTGGACATTACTTCTTTCAAGAAGATACTAAATTTGCATCAGGCCTAATTTCTGTCATTTTGCATATATCTCATGTACTGAATCAAGTTCTATAATTTACGTTTCCAAGAAACAGTGATCATTATAAAGTCTTCTACTTAAAAATTAAATGTCCAGGGAGTCAGTTAATCCTAATGTTTAAACTCTCAGGTGTTGTGGTCAAACCTCCATATTGTTTTCCAGAATGGCTACACATTTGTGATGAAAAATCTGTTCATATCTCCGGTCTGCTTTTTAATTCAGTTGAATTTTAGGAGCTCTTTTTATATTATAGATATAAGTTCCTTGTCAGATATGTAATTTGAAAATACATTTCCCCAAGTCTGTGGCTTTTCTTTTCATTTCATACCCTTAAAAATGACTTTTGGAAGTCAAAGTTTTAAAATTTAATAAAATCATATTATCTGTTTCTTTTTCTTTTATATGTCACGCTTTTGGTGTTGTATATAAAAATTAAACCCAATGTTATGAAGTTTTCTCTAATTGTTTTTCCCAGAATCTCTATAGTTTTACAGTTTATATTTAGGACTCTGATATGCTGTAAATTAATTTTGTGTATGGTGTGCAGTCTGTGTTTTTTTTTTCTTTCTTTGAATATGGACATCCAATTGTTCCAGCAATTTTCCATTGAATTGTCTTTGCATCTCTGTCAAAAGTCACTTAACTATATTTATAAGGGTCAATTTCTGAGTTCTCTATTATGTTTCCCTGATTAAAAAAAAACTATTTTTTTTCTGCCAGTCCCGTGTTGTCTCAATTACCATGGCTTTATAGTAAATTTTGAAATTCAGTAATATGAGTTTTCTCACTTTATTCGTTTTCAGAATTGTATTGGGTATTTTAGCACCTTTGCCTTTTAATGTGCATTTTAGAATCAGTTCGTCAATATCTACAAAATCTTGCTGGAGATTTGATTGGGATTGTGGTGAATCTATAGATCAAAATGCAAGGAATTGCCATCTTAACCAAACTGAGTCTTCCAATCAATAAACATGTGATATCTCTCCATTTACTTAGATTTCCTTGGATTCTGTCATCAGTATTTTATAGTTTTCTACATACACAAATACTGTACATATTAAGTAAAATTGACACATTTGACTACTAATTTGGGGAGATGTCATTGTAAATGGTGTATATATATATAGATACACACACACACACACACGTATATATGTGTATATATATATATATATATATATATTTTTTTTTTTTTTTCTTTTTGACTTCCAATTGTTCACTGTTAGTATTTAGGAAAATGCTTGACTTCTGTATATTGACCAGCAAACACATTATATTACCTTACTAGTTTCAGGAGAGGTTTTTTTGTTTGTCTGTTAGTTTTTTGGTAGATGTTTTATTCAGTCTTTTATGTACCCAGTCATTGTTGTCTTTGAATAAAGATAATTTTATCTTTCTATTAACCATACACATACTTTTTACTTCTTATTCTTTCCTTACTGCACTAGCTGGGACTTCCAGTGTGCTTTGGAATACAAATGGTAAGGGAAACTGTCCTTCCTTGTTTCCAATCCTAGGCAGAAATTGTTCAGTCTGGTATCATTATATGTGTTAGCTATAATTTACAATATAATGAATGTATATAGAGACAGAATATATAATATAATTAATATACACTTTCTTCAGAATGAAAAAGTTTCCCTTCATTTTTAGTTTTTATAAAAAATAGATTTTTAACTTCACTCAATTTTGTTTAGGCAACAATTGATATGATCACTTTTTTTCCTCCGTAAGCCTGATTGATTTATGAATATCTAACCAGCCTTACTTCTGGGAATTAATCCTATTTGTGATATAGTATCTCATTTTTACATATTGTTGAATTCAACTTATCAATTTTTTTCATCAATAACATTTTCTTTCTTGTTTTTTTTTAAAGATTTTATTTATTTTTTGACAGACAAAGATCACAAGTAGGCAGAGAGGGAGAGAGAGGAGGAAGCAGGCTCCCTGCCAAGCAGAGTTTCAATCCCGGCTCCCTGCTGGATGTGGGTTTCAATCCCCAGGATCCTGGGATCATGACCTGAGCCTAAGGCAGAGGCTCCAAACCACTGAGCCACCCAGGCACCCAGGCACCCAACATTTTCATTTTGTGGAAGTTTTAATAGAATAGTAATAAGCATTTGAATTCTCTCAATTTACCGATTTTTATTAAGATATTTTACAACTGTATTCATGATAGGTTTCAGTTTGTAACTTTCTTCTAATATTTTTATCTTGTTTTGGTATTAAGGTAATGACTGTCTTATGAAATTCATTGGAAAACGCTTATTTCTCTTCAAATGTCTTGAAGAGATTATGTAAAATTAGTAATTTTTTTTTCCTTAAAAGATAGAATTTACCAGTGAAAATCTCTGGACCTGATATTTTATTTTTTACAATGCTTTACTAATAATTCAACTTCCTTGACAGAAATAGGGTGATTGAGGTCATGGCTTTCTTTTTGGATGAGTTTCATGATTCTTTCAAGGAATTGGTCTGTTTTATCAAAAATAAACAAATTTATTAGCACAAAGTTGTTGATAGCATTCTCTTATTACCTTTTTAATGTCTATGAAAGTAGTAAAGACCTTTCTTTATTAATATTGCTAATTTTTGTCTTTTTTTTCTTGATTAGCCCATCTAGATATTTATCAATTTTATTAATTTTCTGTACTTATTTACTGTTTTTAGTTCCAATGAGTTCTGCTTTTGTTGTTCTTATTGTTTTGCTTATCATGGTTTAATTTGCTCCTGTTACTCCAATTTTGTTTTGTTTTAAGGTGGAAACATGTCATTTTCTTCCCTAATATATGCATTTTCTCTAATAAATTTTTCTCTAAGGACATCTTTAGAAGCATTCCACAAAGTTTGATGTTGCATTTTTCATTTACATTTTTCTCAGAATTACTCAGTTGCTCTTGAGCCTTCTTTGACTCATTGATTATTCACAAGTATACTACTTAGTTATTGAGCATTTGGAAATGTCTATCTATCTTTCTGCTACTGATTTCTAGTTTCTTTTGTGTTCTGAAAATGTATTTTGTAAGATGTATGTTCTATTACATTCATTAAATTGTGTCTTATGGCCCAGAATATGGTCTATTATGGTCAATGTCCCATGCATACTTTAGAAGAATGTGAATTCTGGATAGAGTATTCTGTAAATATCAATTATATTTTAGAGGATTATTAGACTAGTATTTATGTCATCGAAATCCTTACTGATTTTCCCTCCATTCTATCTATCAATTATTGGTAAAAGAAAAAAGTCTTCTAGGATAATAGTGGATTTGTCCATTTCTTTTTTCAGTTCTATCACTTTACCTCACATATTTTTATATCCTCCTGTTAGGTGTCTCATTATTAGGAATAATATGACTTTTTTGAGAATTGATCCTTTTATCATGATTTCACTTAACTTTTTAGTTTCTGATAACTTTAGTTGTTCTGAAACCTGGTATGTCTTCAAACTAAGATTTTGCTCTGTGTTGTTTTTGATTAGTATCAGCATGGTCTTAATTTGACATATTTTTTGAAGTGGGCTTCCTATACAGAGCATATCAGTTGGTCCTGTTTTCTTTTTTATCCAATATGAGACTCCCTTTTCTTAAGTTCTGTGTTTTAACTATTTATTTATTTATTTATTTACTTACTTACTCACTTATTTTAGGGAGAGAGAGAGTGAGCAGGGGTAAGGGGCAGAGGGAGAGAGAGAATCTCAAGCAGACTCCATGCTAAGCATGGAGTCTGACTAGGAGCTCAATCCCATGACCCTGAGATCATGACCTGAGTTGAAATCAAGAGTCAACAACTTATATGACTGAGCCACCCAGGTGCCCTTAACTATTTATTTTTAAAGTGATTAGTCATCTACTTGGATTAAAATCTATCATCTATAGGAGTGCCTGGGTGGCTCAGTTGGTTAAGCAGCTGAATCTTGATTTTGGCTCAGGTCATGTGATCCAGCCCCTAGTCCAATTCCTTGCTCATCACAGAGTCTGCTGGGGATTCTTTCTCTCCCTCTGCCCCTCACCCAACTACCCTCTCTCACTTTCTCTCTCTCTCTCTCTCTCTCTCTCTCTAAAATAAATAAATAAATCTTTAAAAAACTAAAATCTATCATCTTTAAATATTTTCTTTTGGTTGCATTTATTTTTCATTTCTTTTTAAAAATATTTTTCTGTTTTATTTGTTTTTTTTTTTAATTAGCATTACTATGATTCAAACTTTTGACTTATCACTTTTACTTCTTTTATGGACCATTTAAAACATTGACCTAAATACATGTTTAAATAATTTAAGTGTACTTTTAAATAATATTGTGGTAATTAATGTGCATTGTTAAGTACTTAATAACAAAGTGTTCTCAATTCTTCCCTCCTGTTTCTTGTTACATTAAATTTATTCATTTCACTTATCCATATGTTATGAATACACAATACATTGTTACTTTTATTACTTCAAATAGACAACTAAGTTCTGGAAATAAATTGCTTCGGTTTCTATTTGTCTAAGAGAGTCTTTAGTTCTTCTTTACTTTTTTTTTTCTTTAAAGATTTTATTTACCTATTTGACAGAGATCATGAGTAGGCAGAGAGGCAGGCAGAGAGAGAGAGGAAGTGAAGCAGGCTCCCTGCTGAGCAGAGAGTCTGATGCAGAGCTTGATCCCAGGATCCTGGGGTCATGACCTGAGCAGAAGCTTAGCTCCCTGAGCCACCCAGGTGCCCCTCTTCTTTACTTTTGAGGGATAAATTCCCTGGTTATAGAATTCAAGTTTGGCAATTTTTTTCTATGATATTTTAAAGATTTCTTTCCATTGTTTGCATTGTTTATTGTGAGACTTCAGCTACCATTTTTATCCTTTTTTCTCTGTAGGTGAGCTCTCCTCTCCCAGGTTTCTTTGACATTCTTTAATGTTTTAGTTTCAATATGATATATGTTGGTTTTTTATTTTTGTTTTTGTTTTGTTTCGTGTGTTTGTTTTGCTTAATTTCCCTGAACTTCTTGATTTGTGGTTTGGTATCTGTCATTAATTTTGAGAAGTCTTGACTAATATTTCTTTAAGTATTTTGCTTTCCTGTTCTCTCCTTCCTCTGGTTTTCTGGTTAAGCAAATGCTACATATTTTGATATCAAACCATGGTTCTTCAATGTTCTGGGTGTTTCTTTCTTTTTTTTTTTTTTGGCATTTATTTATTTATTTATTTTTAAATTTATTTTTTTTCTGTTGGCATTTTACTTCAGGGATTTTCTTTTAACCTATCTTCAAACTCATTGATTTTTTTTTTTTTTAATTTTTACTTGGCTGTCTTAAATTTACTGTTGAGACTGGTGAAGGCATTCTTTATTCCTGTTACTGTGATATATGTATTTTTTTTCTACTATTTCCTCCTAATTCTTTCTTATATTTTTCCCTATACTTATATTAACCACCTACTTTTTCATATTTCCTCTTTTCTATTATAGCTTTTAATGTATTTAATGATATATTAATAATAGTTAACATCTTAATAATGGTTATGCTAAATTCCCTATCTGATCATTTCAATATCTAATCAAATGATAGTTGCTCTAATGATGGGTTGCTTTGTCTTTTGAGATTGCTTCTTATTTTGTTTAATTTTATCACATGTTGTAATTTTTTGTTGAAAGCTAGAAAGGACATATAGTGTAGCAAGCTCTGAAGTAAATAAGACTTTAGTGTGAAGATTATGTTAATATGGCTGGGATTTGAACCTCATTCCATGCTTATGGTAGCTATAGGCTTAAGAGCTTTTAACTCTTGTGCCATTGTTTTGTACTTTCCTCTTGGTTTCAGAGCTTCTTTTTGTACTACTCTCAGAGAAAGTCAGCATCAGTCATCTTTTTCACCTTTTATTTACATTTATTACTATTGGAGTTATGCAAGATTAATAGTGGGATGTGGGCGAGTGAGGATTTTCAAAGTTTTGGATTGTCTTTGTCTTTTAGTGAACTGTTTCTTGGGGAAGTGATCTTTGAAGTAATTCTGTCCCTCCACCCTGACCCTTAGTTCTTTCTCTAACTACAGGATTACCAGTCTCATTCTCTAAAACTCTATCCCCTGAAAATTATAGTATTTATTTATCTGCTGACTGATGGTTTGCTTTCTTACATAAAATTGGAAGTTTGGAGGAGGCCAGGGCTAAGGGAATTCCCTATCCCTTGCTGGAGGAAGGCTCTAACAAAATATTTTCCCTTGGAAAGTAGATTTCTATTATGGAGAAGGCTCTGGGATTAATTCAAAATGCTTGTTCTTTTCTTCTCAAACCAGAGCCACAAAGTGAAATGCCTTCAGGTTCCTAGAAGGAAAGCCCATGAAAGTGTGGGTGCTTCCTATGGCTGCAGCCCCTAAGAGTTTCTCTCATTTTCATGCTAGAAGTCACTCAGCCTTCAATATTTTGTCAAAATTTACCATTTATGTGACCTTGTCAGTTTATGCCTCCAGAAGCTTCTGCTCCAAGCAAGCATGTTCCAGTTGTATCTCTCTAGCTGGAGTAAAGCAGAGTTCCCTTCCTTAAGCTGGGATAAAGTATCAGCCTTACCCTCTGCTGAGGTCTCTTTTGCTGGTCCCTGAAGACTAAAACTTTGTCAGGAAAAAGGGCTAAGAAGATTTCATGATGGCTACTTTCCCCTTCCTACTATCAGGGCTATGTGGAATATTTTCTTACATCCTCTTCATGAGAACATTGTGGAGTTCTTGGAAGAAAAGTGTGCAAAAGCTCTGCCTCCTTTGGCTTTAGCTTCCTGTAACTTCTCACTCTTAAGCTAGTCCACATTCAGCCTTCAGCAGTAAATCAAAATTACTATTTAAGTACTTCTATTTATTTGTGGCATCCATCAGCTTATGTGTAAAGTAAGTAAGTCACATGTGTTGTATCTCTAGATTTTGTCGACTCCTAGCTTTGAGTGGTGGTTTGCCCTGTAACTTCTCTACAGAGTCCAAGAAAAGTAAGTGATGTTCAGTTTCTTCAGGTTTTTGTTTGTTTGGTTGGTTGGTTTTTGTATAAAGATAGGAATAAAGACTTCCAACTCCTTTACATACTGGATCTGAAATCTGAAGTCTCTAAAAAAACTTTTAAAATATAAATCACACAATTGTTAATGCAGTATGAGTTATTGCCATATAATTTGAGTATGATGCTCAATTGTCTTTTGAATAAAATAATAACACTATGACTCAATAGTAAAAAAACAAGATACTGTGATATTTCCTTCCTATAAATATTATATATGTTTGAATGTATTCATCTTCTGACCTAAATTTTCTGGAAACCAATATCACAAGTGTGCAAAAATATAACTGCACTTGAGGGTTCGGTTTGTAGCTCCACAAGAGAGGAAAGGAGACAAAGATCCTTATTTTGCTGGTTTATTAGATAGCCTTACATTTACTACTATAAGATTTTTTTTTTTTACTATATAATCTGGCATGTGTCTAACTCTGATTGCTTTAGCTTAAAAGACCATGCATTTTGTAAAATGAACAGTACTGTCCTTTTAAGTATTCTTGCTGATCCTGCAAGATCAAGCACCAGCGAGGCCTCTCAGGCATTTGTCAGCAGTTGCTCGGTTGAGTCAAATTGAGAGCTCTGCTCCATTAGCGTGGGAGCAGCTTTGTAATTTTCTGAATAATTAATGGAAACACCAACTCACAGTTCTCTGTTCTAACTGAAAATTTTGTTTTAACTGATTTTCTTAGCACACAGTTCTTAAAAACTTTATTAAAAAAAAAACCCTTAGGCTCAATTATCAAAACTATAAATTTTACTAAAGCCAGTAAAGAGTAAACATAAAATCACACCAAGACATCTTAGCATAGGAAACATAAGAGTGGAGACATTTTGTATAGACCATTTGTTTGGTTTAGATAGGTCTTGATGCCAAATAATATGAGCAATTTGCATTTATTTAAACTAGTGTTATTGTTTAGCTTTGCTTTGTAGGATTAAAGGAATAAAAATGTATTGATAGAGTTTGACTTTATGAGCAAGGATATCTATTTTTTTTCCTGATTTGTAAATAGATAAAAGGATGAATAATTTTATAACCTAGATTATTATTTCACAGGGAGATTTGAGTTTTCTAAGACTTACTATATTTGAATATAATGATTGTGCTCTTATACATATCTGGATATACTTTTTTCCATTTTCCAAGTTTTTATTTAAATCCCAGTTAACATACAGTGTAATATTAGTTTCAGGTATAGAATTTAGTGATTCATCACTTACATGCAACACCTTGTGCTCATCACAAGTGCCCTCCTTATTCCCCATCACCCTTTTAGTCCATCTCCCCACCCAACACCACTCCAGCAACCTAGTTTATTCTCTATAGTTGAATCTCTAGTCTATTCTCTATAGTTGAATATATAGTTTGCCTCTCTTTTTAATTACCCCTTCATTCATTTGTTTAGTTTCCTAAATTCCACATGACTGGATATACATTTTAAGAAAATTTAACTTCATAAACCCAGGTTATTCCAGATGATATTCAATGTACAATTTAATCCAGAATTTTGTTTCCAGAATGTTTAACTACAGGATTAAGAAGCAATTATGTAGTAGTTTGTAGTAATTAATTTTCTTAAAATTACAAGTAAAATGCAAATAAAACTGTTCAATTCCTCAAATAATGTATTTTTAAAATAATGTCAGGTGTTCCTAATTAAACAAAGAAATTATGCCATTTGCACATATCATATGCATATAAAAAGTAATAATGTAAAGCACTTATTTTTAAAAAAATTATTTGATTTTAATCTTTTTCAGTGTTCCAGAATTCATTATGCATCACACCCAGTGCTCCATGCAATACGTGCCCTCCTTAATACCCACCACCAGGTTCACCCAACCCCGAGCCCCCTCCCTTCCCAAACCCTCAGTTTGTTTCTCAGAGTCCACAGTCTCTCTTTTACTGATGTATCCATTTAGCAGTTATGAATATTTTTGCCTTAACATAAAGCTATTCTCAGTTTTTTTTTTCTTTTATAAATTAGTCTGTGGTACTTAGGATTATTGATATTAGCATTACAAGCATTATATACCTTTATACTTTAATTTATATTTTTTATTACATGGCTATTATTATTATTAATGTCTAAATACAGTTATTTTACTTTTGTTTACCTTTACTATCAGTGTATGCTGTTCATTTTCTTAATCTTTAAAACCATTAAGCAGTTTTCTTCACCTTTAATTAATGATTTCATCTTATATATTATAGTTCATTGATCAGTAATCACTTAACTATAAACCAGTGCCCTTTTGAAAATCATGACATTTCATTTCCAATGTACCATACCTATACATCATTTATCTTAAAATGTGGCTGTATAATAAATAATTAAAGTATCCTTCTTGTAATAATTACAGTGGCTCAGTCATTTGAGGGTCAGACTCTTCATTCTGGCTCAGGTCATGCTCTCAGGGTGGTGAGATTGAGCCCTGTGTTGGGCTCCATGCCCAGCAACAAGACTGCTTGAGATTCTCTCTTTCTCCTTCTGCTCCCTCTGCTCACACTTGCTCATTCTCTCTCCCTCTCAAATAAATAAACCTCTAAAAAATTACTATAGTCACTTAAACATTGCCACTCAGATGTCCTTTTGTATTATTTTGAAATACATCTTTCTATTACATCCTATTAATTTAAATAATATTTTATTTTCCTCTCCAGTATTAAACATTCTTCTTTTCTCTACCTCTTTCTCATGTATTTTAAAGACATGTGGATTGGAGACAGGAAAATCCTTTATAACAATATATCTGGGAAATTATTGCCTTTATCATTATAGTTATTATTAGTATAATCTTCATTCAAAATACCAGAGGGCAGGGTGATTTGAAACAAGAGTATAGGCTGTATTATTTCACAGAATCTCATTAAATAATTCCACTCCACATTCTCCAAATTGTGAATTAAAATAATACCTTCAGCAACTGTCTCCTTTTTAGTTTTCAGAAGGAGCTTTTAACTGTTAACGGTTCACTCTTTATAGCTACCTAGTCATGATCCACACTATATAGAATTGAGGTGTACATCATATTTATTCAGAAACTCAGTATTGTGTGAGGTAAATACACTTGTTTAATGTTTTATTTATATGTATCTGGAAGTATGATCAATCTAGAAATAATATGCACCTGCAATATGAAGCTGCTTATTTAACAATTAATAAACAATAGAAGTTTTTCAGAAAGATATTAATACCTGTATTTTAATTAGCTAATTGCTGACGGTATATAAAATACTTTTCAGAAATATATCCTAAAATTTATCAATTTTCGTAATAATTTTCAACAGTACTTCTTGTTTGACCATAAGCTAATACTATTTCCCATCCTACTGGTGAAGGTGGAATACTACTTTCTTCAGAAAATTGGCAAAGGATAACATCTGAATTAACTGATGATCAATACTTATAGAAAGCTCAGCTGAAAGATAAAATACTGATAATAATATTAATAACAGTAATAATAATAGGAGAAAAAGTAAAATAAATAACTGTTCTGAAGTTGTTTAATTGGATTTTTATAAATCTTTTCCTGGATTATGTTAGAAGGATTCAATCTATATCTGATTTTCATTCCAAAGTTATTGCAGTTAAAGGATTGTTTTTGATGTGATGTTCTGGTTAATAGATCTGAGGAGAACTTTTTATGTGAACTTATTGACAACATTAATTATTTTATATGATGACCTCTTTATGGAGTCCTCCCTAGAAAATTTTATTACTGGGGTTGTTTTTGACTGCCTGAATTCACCAAAAAAATATTAATAATAAATAAATCTTACAGCAAATAACATGCTTCATTTGAGTACATTCTCTTTAAGTTTAGGAAAACTGTAAGAATATCTTTTATTACTTCAAAGTACTATTGGAAAATTTGTCCAATTATTTAAGAAATGGCAATAAATATAAAGATCAGAGGGGAAGATACAGACTCATTGCTATTAGCAAATAATATAATTATGTCTATTGTACTATTAGAGAATTGTAAATTTGAGAATTTGAGAAAAGAAATGAAAATTCAGAAATATCTGGATAGAAGATTAACTTATGAAATACATAGTTTTCCTTTATACCAGAAACAATCAACTTGATAATATAAATAAAGTTTCAGTTTTTTTTTTAAACCCAAAGGGCCTTTCTTTTTTTTTTTTTTAAAGATTTTTATTTATTTATTTGACAGAGAGAGATTACAAGTAGGCAGAGAGGCAGGCAGAGAGAGAGAGGAGGAAGCAGGCTCCCCGCTGAGCAGAGAGCCCGATGTGGGGCTTGATCCCAGGACCCTGGGATCATGACCTGAGCTGAAGGCAGAGGCTTTAACCCACTGAGCCACCCAGGTGCCCCAAAGTTTCAGTTTTTTAATAGAAAGAAAACCTTTATAGAAATAAATGTACAAGAACTTTGAATAGAAAATAATATATATTAGAGGACAGGAAAAAAAAATCTAAAAACTTGAAAAGATATGAGACATATATTAGTAAAAATATTTAACATTGTAAAGATATTTATTCTTCCCAAATTAATCTATAAATGAAATGCAATTCTAATCAACGTTAAAATGTGTTTTTGAAGTTAAACAAAAATATTTTTCTAAAATGTGTACTTCAAGTCAATTTTAATTAAGAATAACATAGGGAAAAAAGTAACACAGAAGGATACTTAACAGCTATTAATAAATAATAAAAAGTGTAGCCATATAAATAGAACTCAAGTAAATACATAAATTAATAGAATATAATGATAATTCAGAAACAAGCAAGTGTGAATACGGAATCTTGACAGATACAGAGAAATACAAAGTCGGACATTTAGCTTATAGTTTGTATCTCAATCTCCAGTTGCATTAAATACCTAAATTAAAAAAAGAAAAACTATAAAGTTAATAGAAGCAAATATAAGAAAATATCTTTATGATTCTAAAATATGGAAGGAGGGTCTCCTGGATGGCTCATTGGGTTGGGCCTCTGCCTTTGGCTCAGGTCATGATCTCAGGGTCCTGGGATGGAGCCCCGCATCAGGCTCTCTCTCAGCAGGGAGCCTGCTTCCCCCTCTCTCTCTGCCTGCCTCTCTGCATGTTTGTGATGTCTCTCATTCTGTCAAATAAATAAATAAAGTCTTTTCTTTTTTAAGATTTTATTTATTTATTTGACAGACAGAGATCACAAGTATGCAGAGGGGCAGACAGAGAGGCAGGCAAAGGGGAGGGGGAATCAGGCTACCTGCTGAGCAGAGAACCTGATGCGGGGCTCAATCCCAGGACCCTGAGATCATGACCTGAGCCAAAGGCAGAGGCTTAACCCACTGAGCCACCCAGGCACCCCTAAAATAAATAAATAAAGTCTTAAAAAATAAAATAAAATATGGAGGGATTTTTTAACAAAACTCTAAAAATGCAAACTGAAGGTGAAACATTGACGGATCTTATTACATCATATAAAAGGATTTCCATTCAAAAAGGACATTTAGTTAATGTATTTGCAACAAGCAGAAGATATTTAAAATGTCCATATATAACAGGACATTAATAATTATGTGGGATTCCTGTAAACCAACAAGAAAAAATCACAGCTGCTAGATAATTGCCATATACATATATATATATATATATATGTGTGTATATATATGAGATAATGAGTACACTTAAAATTTATCATTAAATAAGAACAGGTTGATTTCTAAAACAATAACCTTTATGTGAATTAAAATAAGTAAAATCCATCATCTATATTTCATAAGTATATAAAATCTTAAAATGCATACCTATGGAGAAAAGGAAAGGATATAGTGATCTCTGCTGAAGGGGAACAATATAATGAAAAAAGGGAAAAGAAAAAGAGAGAGTTTTCATGGTCTGAAGAAGATAGTGTTCCTTGAACTGAAGAATATAATTAACTCTGTTCTCTGAACCAGAAGGCACCAGAAAAGTGAACTGAATACCCATCACTGGCTAATGAAACAAAACCAAATGAATTAATTTTATGTGAATTTAAGGTTATTTGCTTACATGAAAAGTTATATGGTGAACAAAATATCCTGACAAAATAGGGAGGTGAATAAAAAAGAAAAATATAAAATGTGGGATAAATCATTAAAACCAAACAGAAAATGTGTCAATAATTATAATTAACACCAGTTAAAAAAGAAAGCTTACCAGTATGATTTAAGACAACTGCTTATTGAGATGAATTTTATATATTTACCTATTTTCCATAAAAATCAAGTTTAAAGAATAGAAAAAGATATAACAGGGAATTAATAACCAAAATAAATCTGGTGTGTCTGTACAATTGCCTCATGAAAAAAAAAATTAAAGAAAACAAAAAAAATTGCTTGTAATGAAAAGAATTCAAACACTAAATATAAAAGTTCAAAGAACCATAAAGAGGAATTTGTAAATTTCTGTACATTTAGCAAAATAGCATGAAAAAATACAAAATGAGAGAATATTGACAAGTATCATGAAAATGACTATAAAGTGATTTTACATTTCCTAATAATCAGAGAAACAAAAAATTAGAATATATACTGCTTATTACTTAACAATTTTAATATCAATGATATATAAAAACCATATCCACAAGCCAATATCAATAAAATATGTACTTTTCTAGCATTCCTGGAACATTTATTAAAAGTGACCTCTTGTTTATCCACAAAAAAAGTCTAAAAAAATTCAAAGTATAGTCTATTCTTATTATTTATGGCAGTCATGTTCTATAAATATTTGCAGATACTGAATTAGTGAATACTGAACCATTGCTCCTAAGGGGAACAGAGGTGGGTTCATGCCAACCTCTGGTTACAAGATTTTTATCAACTGATCAACATATAACCTTGTTTTATGTGTGTTTCTTTAGAAAGAAAAACTTATTTAACATATATTATTGATTTATTGATGTTAAACTCAAATCTAACAGCTTCGTAATTTGTGCATGGATAAAGCTTATCTAATACTTATTTTCTCCAGAAGGCACATTACAGTATTCTTGTGCTCAGGACCATTATACAGAACTCGGCACTATGTTTGGGGGCCATTTTAAACAGTGAAATTACCAATGAAAAGCAAAGAAATACAAAAACATGGAACTAAATACACCATGAAAAAGACATTTTTTTAACAGTATGAAAACTGAAACGGGAAGCCAGAGCATCTCCGTAGTTGATCTCAATTAGAAATGTGCATGCTAGGTGACTCAAATTTTCTCTCTCTGCATACATCCTTGAAAGAACCATGAGTATTGATTTTGCAAGGAAACAAATTTGCAAATACAGAGTCTGCTAATAAAAATATTGTTATGATGTAGGTGTGTGGTCTGAACATAATGGACTTATTAATCAAACCATAAATAAAAATATAGGTAAATCATGGTTTAAATAATATTGGAAAATCCTTAAAACCCAAAATAAGAAAAATAGTATTATATATCCTTTAATTTGCAGGATGAATTTATAGCAGAAATCAGAGGGATATTTATAAATTTAAATACTTATTTAGACAAAGAATAAAGCTAAAAGCAAAGGGGCTAAATACAGAATTTTAACTATTTTTTAAATGGTAAAGACAGTGAGTATAAATGGAACAGAAACAAGAACAAAAATTAATGAATTAGAAAAAAGAAAATAGTATTGAAAAATAAAAAGCTAGTTTTTTAGACTAATCACATAAAGTATTATTATCTTCATCATATTACATTTGAAAATGTACCTGAAGTGGATAAATTCCAAGTACTTCTCACAAAAAGGATTAACAAAGATGGGATAGAGCCATAATATTAAATAAACTGAATCAGTGGTAAAAGCACTCAGAAAGAAAATAAACTCATTCACAAACTGTTTTACCATACACTCAAAATGCAAGAAACCTCTAATTCCAGTCTTACAATATTCCAGAGATATTCCCCTTGAAAGAGGAGTCACTCCTCAATTCTTTGTGTGATGTAAGACTTAGTTTCAAAACTAGGCATAGTGTGAATTAAAAAAAAAAAAAATCAGTTGTAAATGTCGATGCAAAATTTCCAAACAAATATTAGCAAACTGCTTGAGGTAATAACAATTATGATGCAGCAAATGTATTTAGAATTTATCCCAGGAATTCAAGACAAATTTAATATATTCATTTTTCTCTACCTGACAGAAACATGGTTAAGAAGACTTCCAAGTTTTACATAACCTGTAATTCCTACCTTTGGAAAGTGGTTTAAATAGCTAGCACTGTATGGTATTCTTACAAGTCTTGACAGGTAGAAATAAATCTCTGTAGATGGGCATTTAAGAGGGGGAGGTAATGTTGCTCTGTGAGACTCTCTCTTCATTAAGAACTGCTTCCTTCCAGATTTTTGTACCTAAAATCAGAACTACATGTAGAATAAAGATACACTGCTGACCTACATTTGCTCAATTGTGTAACTCTAAAAAATGAACCTAGAAGCATCTTTTGGAAACTAAATTCTCATAAGTAAAAGAATTTTTGCTTTGGGATTTAGTTTCTGATATATGAAGCAGCATCACAAGTAATGGAAAAAGAAAGCTCACCAAACCAGACAATATCTGGATCACCAATTATATTTTGGGGAAAAAAAGTAATTCTTATTTCCTACTATTGAACAAAATTAATGATGGATAAAGTTAACATATAAGCAAACTTTTTTTTAACTTTTTTAAAAAATTTTTTAAAAGATTTTATTTATTTGACAGAGAGAGATCACAAGTACGCAGAGTGGCAGGCAGAGAGAGGGAGGGAAGTAGGCTCCCTGCCGAGCAGAGAACTCAACATGGGACTCGATCCCAGGACCCTGAGATCATGACCTGAGCCGAAGGCAGAGGCTTAACCCACTGAGCCACCCAGGTGCCCCTAAGCAAACATTTTAAATGAGAAGAAAATATAGGTAAATTTCAAGCTGATAGCTTGGAATAGATACTTTTAATGGTAAAAACAATTAAAGAAATGAAGACATTGTTTACATTGCTAGATAATTTTTCTGGATCAAATCACCTAAACAATTTCAATGGCAAATAAATAAACAGTAAGGAATATCAACAACGAATATTGTAGACTAAGACTTAATACTTTCAGTATATTAAGGATCATACCCTAATAGAAAACTAACCAATCTAATAAAGAAATAAATAAAAGGATTTATCCAGAAACCAGGCACCCAGGGTGCCTGGGTGGCTCAGTGGATTAAGCCTCTGCCTTTGGCTCAGGTCACGATCTTGGTCCTGGGATCCCTGGGATTGGGCTCTCTGCTCAGCAGGAGAGCCTGCTTTCCCCCCTCGCTCTGCCTGCCTCTCTGCCTGCTTATTATCTCTCTCTTTCTTTTAAATAAATAAATAAAATCTTAAAAATTTTTTTTCCAGAAATTTCACCCAGAAATCAGTTCAACTTCATCAATAATCCAACAAATCAAGGAAGAATATGCTATGGTTTTTGGACTTTCAAATTAATGAAACCATAATTATAAAATTATAATACCCAAGCTTGGAAAAGTGTTGGGAATGAGAACTGACAGACAGAGGGTACTATAAAAGTATAAAACTTTGGAAAACCACGTCACATTAGAGGACTTAAAAAACTATTAACCTGGGGCGCCTGGGTGGCTCAGTGGGTTAATCCGCTGCCTTCGGCTCAGGTCATGATCTCAGGGTCCTGGGATCGAGTCCCGCATCGGGCTCTCTGCTCAGCGGGGAGCCTGCTTCCCTCTCTCTCTCTCTGCCTGCCTCTCCGTCTACTTGTGATCTCTCTCTGTCAAATAAATAAATAAAAATATTAAAAAAAAAAACTATTAACCTTTGACTTAGTATTAGTGCTTCTGAGAATTTATTTAAAATGATGGCAAAATCACAAAATTACTATTGAGCCCAAGTGTTCATTGATGAAAGAAAATATGACATAGGAAATTGGAGAAAATCTAAATGTCCAATAACATGGGGATGGATAAAGAACGCATGTATAGTTTTTAATGAGGCCATTAAGTTAAGCTTTAGGAATATTAAATGTGTTCTAAAAAGTATGTAAGACTCTAATTATGTTACTGCATCCATATCAATATTTATCTTTCCAGAAAAAAGTAATTCCTAGAATATTATACATATTAATCAACAAATTTTCTTCTCTAAGACAATAGACTATTTTTCTTCTTTATACATTTATACTTCATCCAAATTTTCTGAATTATCATATATCTTTATTTAGCAAAAAGATACAAACTAATGAGTTAAATTATTTTTAATGACTTAATAAAGTCAACAGGAGATCCTAGTACTGTGCTTTAAGAGTAGACATGCATTTTCTGATCAAATGAAGAGGAATTTATTATAAATATTCCTGATTTTTTAAAGTAAAACAATTGAAATAAGACGTACTTCACTATAAGTCATATAATTCTATATGACTGGTATATTTCATTAAATTATTCCACACACTTCTTAAACAACACCGTATATATAGCTATAATTTTTGAAGTTGTTTTCTTAATACACTCATTCTCCTAGGAATTTGGTTTATATTTATGAATGTTCTACATTTGTCTTACTAACTAAGCTACAATTATTCATCTGATTAGTTAATAGAGAAAAATTATAACAAGGATTTTAAAGATTATTTATTTATTTATTTGACAGGCAGAGATCACAAGTAGGCAGAGAGACAGGCAGAGAGAGGAATGGAAGCAGCCTCCCTGCTGAGCAGAAAGCCTGATGCTGGGCTCGATCCCCGGACCCTGAGATCATGACCTGAGCCGAAGGCAGAGGCTTTAACCCACTGAGCCACCCAGGTGCCCCTATAACAAGGATTTTAATAATTAAAAATATTTTATAGTTATCTAGAAATAAAGCTTTATGACATTTTATAATTTGATATTTTGGAATCTTACAGGAGATAAAATATTAGACCAAAAGGTTTTTTTTTCTTATTAAATGAACAAAAGCCCAAATAATATATGTAAATTGACTAATGCTATTTGACTAAGTAGTTGTAAAATAAATTTAGCTGCATGTCCTATTCCTAGCCAAAGAAATATGCATTAAAAGGGAACAGTACTAATTATGCAAAATTATACTATTTGTGGCCACCAATTGCAAATGATAAAATAAATGGAATCATTGGGTGAACATAAGTCCTGTTGTAGATGAGAAAGGGCTATTGAAAGTTCTTAAAAGAAAAGTAAAGAAATGATATAAAGATCTGGTTCAACACTCATTTCACTTTCTTTTCCTGCCAGATATGGGGAAACCAGCATCACCAAAAATCAGGAAGGAAAGTTTTTATTTAGGTATTATTATTATTTTTTTGTTTTTAAGAGAGAAAGAGAAAGGGTGTGCTCTTGGGGGTGGGGGCAGGGGCAGAGGGAGAGGGACAGAGAGAACCTTAAGCAGGTATCACACCCAGCAGAGAGCCCCATGAAGAACTCAATTTCAGGACCCTGAGATTGTGACCTGAGCGGAAATCAAGAGTCAGATGCTTAACCGACTGAGTTTCAATGTTTCAAGTTGGTATCATTTTGTTACATAAGATGTAGAGTTAATGACTCAACTGATTTATAACCAAATTGGCTATTTTCTCTTAATTCTTACTTCTCTTTATTCTCCAAATATCATATTGTTTGTCCATGAACTTGACAGGTATATCTTCTTCATGTTATTTTCCATATAATTGTCTTCAAGTATTTTTCATAGTCTTACTATCTTTTTCCTCTTTGCCTTTCTAGGACTCTTTAACTATGTAACCTCCAAATATTCCCTGCCACAAAAGACATGTCCTATGCATGGAGTAGGAAATCTACATCCTACCTGCTTTTTCTAAACTTAATCATTGTACTCATTTTCTAAGCTTCTATTTCTGGGTTTTGAGGGAGCCTGATCCGATTCCAACCTCCTTTCTGCATGAACTCCTGAAGTTATACACATGTGTAGTTTAAGTTTCTGTGTTAACACTCCTGACTTACAGAAGGAAGGAGAAAAATTAATTTGATTAAGCACAATAAGATGAACAAATGCTATCATTCAGGCTAGTTAGGGCATGCAATGTAAATGTCTCAGGGGGATAGAGAGGGACAGAATTTCATCAGGGAATTATTGACATCAAGTTAATGAATCCACAAATAAGACAATTTCTTACAATTTGTGGAAACAAACGGCTGAGTGTCAGGGGGAATCACATACCAGTCGAGTGTGGGATCACTGCCAAAACACTCACCTTTGTGCAGACTTTCCTGAAGTGTTTCTTGTAATGCATATTGCAAGGAAAATTTTCAAACAGGCCAGTCTGCGCAAAGGAGAGTGTATTTTTATCCCACAGAAAGATAATTACAACAGCCTCTCAGGAAGTCCAGTGCAGATGAAAAGTGTGGTTCGGAGGTCAGTGCTGCTGGAAAATACCAAATATTAGAGCACCACATTGGAGAAAAGCCACAACATAAATTGCAGAGAAAAGGCAGTGGGGATCCCACACTATACAGAACATTTATTTAACATTATTTAATCTTAAACAAACTTATTGCTTAAGGCAATCTTGGCATAATTTTTAAACAGCTATTGAAGGAGGATTTTGCCATTTTAAAAGTGCTGACCTAGCATTTTAGAGTGGAATTCAATAAAGTAGTATTTGCTTTTCCTGAAGTATATTGAGGAGAAAATGTGTTTCTTGTTATTAGTAGAGGACGTTGAGAAAGGTGTGGGGAACAGAAAGTTGAGAGGGAGAGGCTGGCTGTAACTTTAATATGAACTACCTGAGGGAAAGACTACTCCTTTATTCCTTCATGGAATACTACCTTTGGGACATTGTTTCATCCAGGTTTTTAGTTTTGTTATTCATGTAACAGTGATCATTTCTGTGGGCTAATTCAAAGCAACCAAATTTTTTGCCTAATGCATTTCTCAAAAGATCTATGTTAACAGTTTCCTGGTGTGTTTTGAATCAGTCATGCCTTTTGGTTGATGATCCCAATGGTTATTTCATTCTCAGCGTAAGGAGAACTGATTACTACAGCTACTTGCCCAGGGAACCGAAACCCATAATTGCTTTTTGAGACCCTTAACATTAAAATACTTATATGTAATTATATCCAAAATACTCATTTTATTCCAGACTTTATATTAACTGTAGAAATAACTGAGAATCACCAAACTCACATTATGGAAGAATTCTGCCATTTATAATGCAATTAATTTAAAGATGGTGGTATATTTTCTATATTTATATGAATTGTGCACGTGTGCATTAAGAATGAGGAATGTAAGAGGGTTTTGGAAATCCTCAGCTACTCCCCACCTCAGCGGCTCTGCACCCTGTTCTTATTGAAACCCTTAGTCTTATGTGGAGAGAGTAGCATCTCTGAGTTGCTCCCTATCTTCTGTCTTCCTGATTCTGTATTATTGAGTGAGCTTCTATATATACCAGGTTCTTGATAGGTGCTTGCACTCTTCTACCAGAAACTTTACACAATTTAGGGAGACTTAACAGTTTTTCTGTTTGCAGTATTTAGACTTCAGTAGAAGTCTTATTAAATACTTAAAGTCTACTTTTCTCTCTCCCAGGAATGATTTTTACAACATGTTGTATGCAGTTGCTCCCTAAATAACAGCCCACCCCCCCAAGGAACCCCCTCTTCCCTCTCTCTCTCCTTCCTTCCCTTTTTTTCTCCCCTTTCTTTTTTAAAGCTGTGAGCTGCGTTCCATGCTTTTCTCTAGTGGAAGTCTGAAAACTACTGTTGCCAAATTTCTCCAGCCATAGAAATTTTGCCTGGCAGATTGTACTTGGAAATGCCTCCACCATAGGGAAGAAGTGATTGACATTAGGATAGATAACAAAGAAAATATCTTAATGTGAACACCACCATCATAGTTATGTGTGCATCCATGCTAGTATGTCACTTAAGCATAATCTTTCCTAGAGGGTTCTAGAGATTCACAGCCAATAGGTTGCTCTATTTGAATGACCACTTCTTGAGGTTATATACCTAATTTGTGAGGACACAGAAAATCTGTCACACGTTGATACCTAACTGAATAGATTGCAGTTTTATTAGAATCTCTTATATTTCATTGGTATTTTTTATAAGGTAAATCCTAACCTCCTAGCTTAGTCTAAATAGATCACACTTGCCCTTATTGGTAGGTACTGGTACTTACTTTGTTCTTGACAATAATGCATGTATAATGCTGTTTCTTGGTAACTTACTTAAAAAAAAAAAAATAGACGCTTCTGATATTGTTGGCTGTGTTTTTACTAGACTAAGTGTCTTTGGAGAGTGGCATTTCCAAATTTGGTGCCCTGTTTCTGAAGGTCTATCCTAGTTTGTACCAAGAAGTTCCTGAGTATTAATTATACTTAAAACAGTCCCCTTCTTACCTTTCTCACAAAGGGAAAATAATAGTTTTATTGTATTCCCAAGGCACGAGGGGTAAAATACCCAATTCATAGCAACAATTATATTCCAGTTGGTTCTGAGACATGTGAATTTTTAACAAAAAAGATCACATTACTAGCATATGTGTGTGATTAAAGATATTAAAATGTTCGTAACTAAAAGTATTCACTGTTTATCCTATATTGTTTTATTGCTTGTCAAATATTACGTGGGCTTTCCCAGACCAGCTTATTTTCTTTGCAATTGTTGACTAAAGAAAGGTAAATACATTTGTGCAATTTTAAACTAAGTTGATATAATAGAAACTAATTGCTCCCATGGAGTAGATGTGGTTAAGATATAAATCTCTGTTAGAGATAATATTGGTGGCTATTTTTCATATCTGAATACCAACTCAGGCAATCCATATGTGTATGTATTTGGGACATCATATATATATAGTGTCTCTCTCTCTCTCTCTCTCTCTCTCTATATATATATATATATATATATAAATTTATATATATATGTATATATATAAATTTATATATATATATATAAATTTATCAATGTTCATAATTTTAAAAAGGGCACCAGAGAGCAGAAAGGAGATAATATACTTATATATTTCATATTTATATTATTTTAAATAAATTATTAGTTTTTTGCTTGTGTAATATATCTGTTGGTTGTCCTCTGTCTTCTTATAAAATGTCTAAATTATTCTATTTTCCATTTAAGTAGATGACCACTGCATTTCACATATGTTATACTTCATATTAATATAAAATATTTGCAGGGAGTTTAAGTCTACCTCTATTTTACAATCAGCAAAAAAATCTTCTTATTGAATGTTACTATTGAATGTTACGTAGTGTTGCCAGATAAGAGTTCTGAGAAAGATGTAGATATTTTTTTCTTCTCCAAGAATTCACAGGCTATGCAATCAGTATATAAATACTCTAAGAAGTAAAGACAAATAAGTGTCATGAGAAAGATTAAGTTCTGTGGCAGTTCTGAAGAAATTAGGGTGGGATAAATAGAACCATTAGCATTGACATAGACTGAAGATGATGTATTGAGATAGAAGCTTGAAGAATGCAGACAGAGCAAGGAACTGACCAAATTCATAGCAATAAGATTTCACAAGGAGTTTGGCAAAACAGGGAGCCTCCCATATTCTGAGTAAGATGTTCATCCTTGACCCTTTCAGACTTTGCCTTCCAGATGTCAACTACTATAGATTTGGTATTAAATTGGATCTGAGTGGCCAGTGAGTGTAATGGAAGACATGACATTCAATTAAAAGATATCTATAAGGTATTTTGCATACACAGATGTTATGCTAAGTGCTACAGGGATACACGTAAGCATCTAATTTCCATATGATCTATTGTTATGTTATGATGCCAGCATCAAAATATGCTGGCTAACAATGTTGTTCCTCCTCGGTTAGTTCTATTTATGGACTGTAAGCTGAAGAGATGTATTCCGTTGTAATTTCATTCCCAAGGTACATATAAAAGGAGAATATAGTTATAACAAAATGGGATGATCCAGCCCACTCTGCTTGGTAAAATGGGCTAAATCCCAGCCATAAAACAAATCCCTGAAGGACTTCAGTTGACATATCTGGCAGACACCTCCCAAAATACACTTCTTCCTCTGCATATGAATAGATTACTTGAAAGATTCCATGTGTGGAGCAACTAACCATAAAAGGAAAGATAGTAATTTTAGCTGTGACATCTCTCCAGAAAATTAATTTTTCTTAGTCTGTCAAACTACCTATGACAGGAAATTCAAATTCAACTTCTTAATTCTCTCCCAAGTTTTATCTCAGCTGCAGAAAAGAGGATGACTCTGAGATCCCTGTTTATGATTATTTGTTGGACAAGTTTGGGTCTGAGGCATTCTGGACCTCAGAAATGAATAGAGAGAAAACCTAGTTTCACTCTAGACACAGGAAATATTGAAGCTGGAGCAACAGGAGTTTCTACTGGCTCCTGTAGATGCTCAAAATCTTGTGTACCCCAAAGCCTCCCCCTTCTCCCCAGCTGTACCAACTATTTGGTATACACTTTTGTACCCACCAGTGTGAACTCAGTACAGAGGTGGGGCCTGAGCCTGGGGACAGTGTAAGGAGCCGTGCTTCTGAGGGAACTCAATGCAGTTCCTGCTGACCTCTGAACAGAGGACCTGCCCTCTGCATGAGTAAGCTGAGAAGACAGAAGAGAGAAATTAAATTCTTGAAACTTTAAAAGACAGGTTTCTGTGTGATATAATTTATCCATTTTAGGATCAGAATAAGAAATCAGTGCCTCCGATTGATTTATTTTACCCTTGAATCCTGCCCAGATGTGGCTTCCAGATGATTTAGTGATTTTTATTTGGTTAGTATAGCAGGCTTAGGAATCTAGCCATGGACACGTAGAATTGGAAAATCAAGCTGCCCGAGAGAAAAGGTATTACAGTGTGTATGTGAATTCAATTCAGCTAATTTTCATTGACATCATAATGAGCAAGTTGTTCTTTCTACTAATCTGTTCAAGTCTTCCCCCAGAAGGTAAATTTGATGAGGAATGACACTATGTCCTCCTTGTCCCCGTAACTCTTACCTCTATAAGAGTGTTTCTCTAGACCTATCACTATCACCTTGGATATTGTTAGAAACTTGTTAGGATCAGAAGTGCATATTTTCATACCCCTCCCCTTATCTACTATATCAGAAACTCTGGAAGTAGGGATACAACAATTTGTGTTATATTATAAGCCCTCCAGGTGATTCTGGTGCAAGATATTCCTGGCATGTAGTAGACATATAAGAGGATGTGTTAAAGGGCGAAGCAGTAATAATGACATGAGAGAGTGAACATTTCTCTTTTGTAAAAACATACACCAAACATTGACGAAAGGGATTTCTCTCACAACATGAATTTTTATAAGGTAAATAAGGAATAACTGGACTGATTTTAAAAACACAGTTTGCACACATGGAAAAATGCTGGTTAAAATTTCAGAGCAATCAGGAGTTACCTCTAAGCCTGTGTTATCAGTGAAGTTCTGTTGTTCAGGGCAAGAATGTAGTTGCTTTGTACCTGTAGGTGGCCATTTAGCATTTGTTTCATTCTTTCATATATAAGTGGTTGTTGTCAGCTAGAATTCGTTTTGATTTTTGCCTATGTGTGTTTTTAACTTAAAAAAAATTCATGTCTTAAACAAAGGCAAACTTTATAAAACTTGTGTGAGAAACACTGAGCTGATGGTCTTGCTGGTGACTGAAGAACAAATTGTCCAAGCTCTTGCTGATTAATAATCAATACCAAGCTTGCCCACTCTTTAGCGGTGGCTCAGTAATCATCCATGTATTTTTGTCCATCTGTCAAGAAACTTATTGACTATACTCAGCTTGTGCTATCCTCTTTATTATTGTAATTGCAACTGGAATATAGAATTTGCTATATCTGACACTCTGGCCTCTCGACCTTCACTCCTCCCCTTCCCATTTAAATAATGGGTTCAACAACATAATTTGATAACATAATTTTTTTAGGAGCTTAATTCTTAAATTATAACAAAGTAGCATGTAATATTCTAAAAAGAATGGACAGTCTAAAAATATTATTGATAGGAATTCTGAAATGAATCCTAGCTGATGACAAAGCCGTGCATCTTCTATAACTTTTTCTAATAGAGTCAAGAATCCAATTTGTTGAAACTATTAGGTATTTCTTAATTATTCTGCTCAGTGAACAGAGCTGAGAAAATAGTACCAAACATAATCTGTTAGTTAAATCAGGATTTAGACAATTGAAAATAGATTATATTTGTATTCCAAATCAAATCACATATTTATTCAGAACATACAGTATACAGATTACAATTTTAAAGTGCTGGTAGGAAATATAATGAGAATCAGAACCCTCTTCTGACCCCAAGAATTGGCATAAAACATGAACTCAAATACATTGAGAATTCTAAGATTCTATAAATAATATAGGACAATGCTATTTTTTTAACATTTATTTATTTAAGCAATTAAGTTGATTTATTTAACACCCAGCATGGGTGGCTTGAACTCACGACCCCAAGATTGAGGGAGAGTCACATGCTCTACACGCTGAACTAGCCAAGTGCTCCAGGATAGTTCTATTTTTCTTTGGGGAAGGAGGGTTTATTTATGTATAAGTTCAATGTGTCCATAATAGTGGCATGCCAGGATACCAAATATATTGAATTGGGATATATGAAATTGTCTTTTATAAAAGGTCAAAAATCATAGAATCTTAGCAATATCATATGGCTCAACAGAGTATTATTTCAAAAGATTGCTTTACATTTTTGAAATACTGTGCTTTATGTTTGGCTAATGTTGCTATGAATTCTCTCTCTGGATAACTTTGAGAAGTCTGCATAATTTCTCTTTAGTTGCATTCCCCACCCTGTAATGTACTTTGAAAACATAAGAGTGAACATTTGAGGGAGATTTTTAGTGCCTTGTTGCATCACAAATTAATAGTATTGGGTGGCTTTGAAGAGTTGTTTGAGCTTCAAAAATATATAGTCCTCTAAGAGAATAGTTCATCAAATAAGAGGAGTCCAACACATAGGAGACATTTTATATGCTTAATATTTAAATTTTACCTATATGTTATAAAATTGATGTAAACAATTTAGGAAATGATCTTAAGGTCATTTTTACAGTAAAATGATTATTGAATTTGTTACATTTGAATTTGAATTTCACATATAGCCAGCTTTATCTTAGTGCCTCTTTAATCACTGTTTTGTGAATTAAATAAATTAAAATATGCAATTTAATTTTTATAAATACTAGCAACCTATTTTAATATTCAATTTGATAAAATCATCACAGCATAATAGGATTTGAGATTTTTGTTTTTGAGAATGTGTGACTTTAGAGGTCATCTAAGTTCTTTACTTTGCAAAAGAAAAAAAATAGTTATAAGTAAAAAGTAACTAGCCCAGACTGAGCTTAGAACCCAGACCTCCTCCGGGCACCTGGGTGGCTCAGTGGGTTAAAGACTTTGCCTTCGGCTCAGGTCATGATCTCGGGTTCCTGGGATCAAGTCCCACATCCGGCTCTCTGCTCAGTGGGGAGCCTGCTTCCCTTCCTCTCTCTGCCTGCCTCTCTGCCTACTTGTGATTTCTGTCTGTCAAATAAATAAATAAAATCTTAAAAAAAAAAAAGGAACTCAAACCTCCTCGCATGTAGTTCAAAGAAAGTTCCATTAATTCAGATTTTAGAGGTAGGCCATGTACTTTTTTATACTTATATGTTATAATTCACCATAAAATTTAATGGTGACAATTTTAACTACATTTTGAATGCTTTGTTTACTCATTCAATTTCATGTAATGCTTCTATACATTTCATACTTCTTTTCTTTATAATCTCTGCTAACTTCCTTTTCCCTAAAATAAATTCCAAATTGTTTAGCTTCATATTCAAGGTCCTTCAATATCCAGACCCCACCTATCTTGCAACATTATTGCATAGGACTTTCATTCCATTCAAATTTGTTTATTGTTATTAAAACAGCAAATAAACCATAATGAGCTACCACCTCACATCCATTAGGGTGACTACTGTCAATAAAATATAAAGTAACTAGTGTTGATGGTGGTGTGCAGAAATTGGAAATTGTTAGTGAGAGTGTAAAGTGGTGCAGCGGCTGTGGAAAACAGCATGGCAGTTCCTCAAAAAATTACAAATGGAATTACTGTATGAACCGGCAATTTTACTACCAGACATATATCCAAAAGAATTGAAAGCAGAGTCTCAAGCAGATATTTGCGTACCTCTGTTCATAGCATCATTTACAATGGTACAAAAGGTGGAACCTTTTGTACCATTGTACAACCCACATCTATTCACAGATGAATGAATAAACAAAATGTGGGGGTTTTTTTACAAATAATCAAATGGTACTCATCCTTAAAAAGGAGCTTATGACACATGCTCCAATACAGATGAACCTTAAAGATATTATGCTAAGTGAAATAGTCTGTCACAAAAAGACAAATACTATATCACTCCACTTACATGAGAATACCTAGAGTATCAAACTCATAGAGACAGAAAGCAAAATATTTGTTGCTAGGAACTGAAGGAAGGTGGAGAGGAGGAGCTGTTTAATAGGCATAGAGTTTTAGTTTCACAAGGTGAAAATTTTTGAAATTCTGTGTCACAATGTAAATGTACTCAACACCACTTAACCATATGCTTAAAAATCATTAAGATAGTTAATTTTATCTTATGTATATTTTGCCACAATTTTTTCAAAAGCAAATGAATAGGTACATTTTTAATGTTGTTCCTATATCTAAAGTAAGTCCGCTTTTAATTTCCTGTTCTTTCATGAAGCTTTCCCTGAGAGAACAAATATTGAATGATTTTCCTCTAATTGTGTACATTATCAGTGGTCTCTCCAGTGGAGTGCACATAGCCCAGGGTGCATAAAACAATCCACTGAAGTAAATAAAAAATAAATTTGAAATGTCATAGTTTATTTTTGCTAAAGGAAGCAATTAATATATTTTAATATGTAATATACAGAAGTGCATGCACATATGCATAACTTATAAGCACATGTTTAGAAACAGGCAAAATGAATACAGAAATTTTACTGATGAGGATGCTGGGTAAATCACAGCCTTCTAAGACTGGTTGTTCATACTGTGTCTCTGGGTTATTTTGGAAAGTACATGTCATACTTCCGCAGTTAAATTAGTCTCCTCAATGACAAAGCCTGCGCTCTAGATACTTACATATTTCTAATTCTTTAACTGCGTTTTTTTTTATGAATTTAAGAAAGATGTTAATATACATTGGCCTCTTAAACCATTTCTTGTGTCCTCAAGAAAAATGAAATCTAATCATGCCCATGCTATTGGCAAATGCAGAAGATGAAACAATGACGTGCTTTACCTTCTAGAAGATAAAGACAAACAAAATTCTATATTTAGAATTTTCCATATTCTATGGAATGATCCATAGAATAGTATGGAAAGAATAAAAGTTGGGCTTGGAACCAAAGGAGGGACAAAGAGGAGGTAAGCAGTAGCCTGCGGGAAGGATTGTACCATGAACTGTGCATAGGTCCTCCTCAAACACCGCCAGCAGGCTGGCTCCTGGGAGCCCATCAGTGCTCACTAGCACAAGCCTCTCCTACTTCAAGCTCTGCACCGAGCAAGGAGCAGCAAGTGTAGCCACATTCAATTAGAACATAGGCAGAGTTCAAATATTAGGTTACTTTTGATCATCTGGCTGTTTTTGAAGTTCCTATTTCAGGACGTCAGCCTGGAGCACTCAAAGCACAGGGCAGCTCACCAAGCAGTTCAAATCACAGTGCTTTCCTAGAACATCCAGCCAAAGATTTTTTTTTTTTTTTAAAGATTTTATTTATTTATTTGACAGATAGAGATCACAAGTAGGCAGAGAGGCAGGCAGAGAGAGAGAGAAGGGGAAGCAGGCTCCCTGTTGCGCAGAGAGCCCGATGCGGGGCTTGATTCCAGGACCTTGGGATCATGACCTGAGCTGAAGGCAGAGGCTTTAACCCACTGAGCCACCCAGGCGCCCCCCAGCCAAGGATTTTTATTGACCATTTCTCTGTTGTATTTTACATCTCAGAGCATTTCTAAACATCAGTCTGTAACAAAAAGAATTCTGCCTGCCTTAGGGCCAACTAATTCAGGATGCTGCAAACTGACAGAAAGGAAATGGCGTGCCTGTGTTTTATCATTTTTTCCCCTTTTCCACAAGTGTTAATAACATTCTCTTGCTCCCTTCCCCAGTCAATACCAGTACATCTGTGCTGTAGTCATTTGAGGAGCTAATTGATTAACAAACAAACAAACAAACAAAAAAAACTGTACTCTCTATTCCAGCAGTTTGTAACTTGAAAATTTTAATTTTAATCCAAACAAATAACTGAAGTATATGTAAAACTAAATGTTGATTTCCTTTCTGTATTTATGGGTCTGTTTCTGCTTTTTGTTTGTTCATTTGTTTTGTTTTTTAGACTCTAAATATAAATGAAATCATGGTATATGTCTTTCTCTGACTTATTTCATTTAGCATAGTACCCTGTAGGTCCTTGCAATTTGTCACAAATGGTGAGATCTCAGGCTTTCAGTTATGGGATGAAAAAGTTACAAGGATGAAAGGCACAGTATAGGGAGAGTAGTGAATGGAATTATAATAGCTGTGTGTGGTGACAGATGGGACTACACTTGTGGTGAGCATAGTGTAATGTACAGTTTTCCAATCACTATGTTGTACACCAGAAATTAATGTAACATTTTATGTCAACTATACTTCAGTAAAATGAAATTTGAAATTTAAAAATTAAAAATTAAATGTGAAAGAGATGGCTACTGAAATTAGTATGGCAGTTACAATCTACTGTTAGAGTATTGAAGTTTAGATTCCTATGCACAATATATTTTTTTTTCCTTTTTCTTTTCTTGAGAGAGAAAGAGTATGTGCCCATGCAAGTGGGTGGGGGGCAAAGGGAGAGAGAGGGAAAGACAATCTTAAGCGGGCTCCCCACACAGGACCAAAGCCCCATGTAGGTCTCAATCTCATGACCTTGAGATCATGACCCAAGTGGAAATCAGAGTTGGATGCTTAACTGACTGAACTACCCAAGGGTCCTTCTATGCACAATACTTTTGAGCAACTCCATAAGAGCTCTACCATCTAATAGTCTGAATTAACTGTAAGAACTATTGTGTGCAGGTCATAGGAAATTAGATTATGATTTCATTCAGGTTATGAATCAGATGGCTACCAGCTTTGATTTTAGTAGTTTCACGAAAATGTTCACAGAATTTAGATAATAGTGGGGTGCCTGAGTGACTCAGTGGTTAAGCCTCTGCCTTTTGCTCAGTTCATGATCTCAGGGTCTTGGAATTGAGCCCAGCATCAGGCTCTCTGCTCAGCAGGGAGCCTGCTTCCCTCTCTCCCTCTGTCTGCCTCTCTGCCTACTTGTGATCTCTTTCTCTCTGTCAAATAAATAAATAAAATCTTTAAAAAAATAATTTAGATAATACAAATATTTCCAAAATTGGGCTGCATAACTAGAAATCACTGAATCATTTATGTGACTGATATATGAATCCTCAAAGCTTTATTGATACTGTTTTTGTTTTTCTGCTTATTTTATTGCATGTAGAGGAATTGCTGCTTATCAGTCCTTTTTGAAGCTGAGCTATACAGTGATAGCTGGTGTTTAATTATTAAATAATCATGAGAACTATAATTTCAAAAAGTAAAAAAGTAAACATAAATCATAATTTTAAAATCTAGGATTCCCCTCCTTTTTTTTTTTAAGATTTTATTTATTTGTTTGACAGACAGATCACAAGTAGACAGAGAGGCAGGGGGAAGCAGGATCCCTGCTGATCAGAGAGCCCGATGCCAGGCTCGATGCCAGGCTCGATGCTAAGCTCGATCCCAGGCTCGATCCCAGAGTCCTGGGATCATGGCCTGAGCCAAAGGCAGAGGTTTTAACCCATTGAGCCACCCAGGCGCCCCTAGGATTCCCCTCTTACACTGTGGATTAATTTCAATGCTCTGCTTTCTCCAAAGTCCAAGACAATGTGAGAGTAGTTTATCAGTGGTTAAAGAGCATGATCTCAAGTTGCTGTTTGTTTCTTCAAAGCACCCTGTTTAAGGATAAATATCTTCATTTTCTTGACAAGAACAGCAACGCTATTTTCCCTCAGACTTTCAAATTTAGTGTGTTTAAACCATATTTCTTTAAGTTACTAGAGACCTGAAATATTGAAACCCTCCAAAAGCTTTAATCTGTATATTACTGGTTTGAAGGAGGAAATTTAGTAACTAATTTTTCAACAAGCTTCCATATCCTAGATATCTGACTGAAGAAAAAAACAATCTCTATACTTGCCTCAGCTCTTCTATGGTCTATGAAATGGTAAATGAATAGTGCCTAGCTCAGAAAAGAAACACATCTTTCTTTCACCATCATATCACACTGAATTTTGCAGTATGAGATGCCATATCGGTTTCTATTTTGATGTAAATGAATGCTTGATATTTTTTCTTCTTTTTTTTTTTTTTTTGGTATGTGATCATTCATGGCTACTGAGATTAGCTTTTTTATGTATAGATCAAACTTCTCAAATTTCTTACTTATCAGGCACTATTTACCTACAATTAAAGGAGTGATTTGATCTATTTTGTGATTTAACTAAATTTTATGAACACCTACTTGGGTTGATATTTTTTAGTACATATTTATTGTCAAATTCAAGGTTAGAACAAATTTTCTCTTTAAATCATCCATTGGGGGCGCCTGGGTGGCTCAGTGGGTTAAGCCTCTGCCTTCGGCTCAGGTCATGATCCCAGGATCCTGGGATCGTGCCCCGCATCGGGCTCTCTGCTCAGCAGGAAGCTTGCTTCCCTTCCTCTCTCTCTCTCTCTGCCTGCCTCTCTGCCTACTTGTGATCTCTCTCTCTGTTGAATAAATAAATAAAATATTTTAAAAAAAATCATCCATTGATGTGTTTCATAAATATGTACAGATTATGCATAATAAATAGTCAATAATATTGTTAGATTATTGATAATTTAAAAATTGCTTTACAAATTATCATACACATAAGAAATTACCCCAAAGTCATTAAAATATGAATAAAAAATAAAAGTTGCACTGTACAGCATTAAACAACTATGACTGACTTACAGCATTACAGTATACCAATTTCAGGTATGTGAAGGAAAATGAGTTAATGAGGGGGGAAAAAGACTTCAAACTATTTTATCAGTTTTCTGACAAAATATATTAATGATATTCTCTTCTGGCCTAAAATACTAATCACAGTATTTTTTCATGCAAATTGGATGAATTATGTATGTTTTCCCAACCTTTTTTTTTTTGGATGAGGATATTCAAAATTAAAATTATGATCTATGGTAATAATCCATAATAATCCCCAGTACATATGATAACATTATTTGTAATTATATCATGCATCTTTTATAGAATTCATTTTATAGATGCATTCATTTTATAGAATGAACCAACATGAACCTGTAATTCATAAGATGAGAAGTCAAAACACACTAGACATTTTTGTTGCATCTCTACACATTTAATACAATAACATTCCTTGTTTTCTCTCCTAACTGTAGTCCCTGGCAAATATTCCAGGTCAGAATATACTATTATATAATGCAAGTTATTAGATCAAAGAATTATGTTTTTGATCCTATTGTTTTTTAAAAAATCACCTAGATTTTAGAGCAGGGGCATTTTGGATTGAGTCAGAAGTTGTTGAACCATTACTTGGTAACTGTAAAAGCAGTTGGCTGGCCAGTTGAAAATAGAGCTCACAATCCTGCTTCTTAACCTCCAGTAAATTCATTTATATCGTTCTCCTAAAAACTTATTTAAAAAATAGAAACCATTAAAAAATTCCTTCAATTCCATATACAGTACTCAGGAAGTTTTGTTTTGTTTTGTTTTGTTTTTTTACATGAGAACACATGAGACTATAGACTTTGGCATGAAGCAAAATATTAAATATAAATTATATCCAAGATTAGATTATATTTTATAAGGCAGAAATTATCAAGGGACATATGGTTTCCTGCTGAAATTTCATATGTGCACTATGCATTTCTTATGTTAATAAGCACTTATTAAATGATACATTATTTTAGGACACTATATTCTTTAAAACAGTTCAGACATAAATTAGTAATTAGTGAATACTTTCAAAATTTAGAATTAGAATTAGAATTTTCATACAGTTAATTCTTTGTTTTTTAGGATTTATTTTAGAGAGAAAGAGCATGCAGGGGGAGGAGCAGAAGGATAGAGAATCCTGAAGCAGAGAGCCTGATGGGGAGCATGATCCTAGGACCCTGAGATCATGACCAGAACTGAAATCAAGAGTTGGTTGCTCAGCCCACTAAGCCACCCAGGCACCCCCAGTTCATTTATTTTTATCTATGGTATTTGAAATATTAATTACTTAATAATACTATTATATTACTGAATAAGGTAGGTTAGGAAATAAAATTTTATATTTAACACAATTCTTTTTCATTATAGTAAATTCAATAACATTGCCTATGAATGTTTTCATACAAAGCTACAGCTTTCATGAAATCTTTTACTCCTGATAATAGCACATGAATTATATTTTGCCCCAACAATACAGGGATCAAAATAAAGAACAAAGGTAAATATGACTAGAAAGAGATGTCACTAAGTGGATAGCAATTTCAGTGGTATTTTGAGGACATATAGCCCCCAAAATATTAATAATTGTATATACCATAAAAGTCAAGGTTCTGCAGAAAAACAGAACTGAGACAAAGAATGAGAGAGATTTTAATTAATTAGCTTACACCATTGTGAAGAAGAGGCTTGAAAAGCCCAAAATCTCCAAGGTAGTCTGGCAAGCTGGAGACATGGGAAAGAATGGTGGCTTGATTTCAAAGGTAGTCTGTTAGAAGAATTCTCTCTTCCTCCTGGGAGATCAGCTTTTTCCTAGTAAACTCTTCAACTGATTCCACAAGGCCCACTGCTCTACTCAAAGTCTTCTTACCTCTTTATTTTTTATTAAAGATTTATTTTTAAAGAGAGTGAGAGAGAGCACATGCACAAGTGGAGGGTGGGGCAGAAGGAGAGAATCCCAAGCAGACTCCCTATTGAGTGTGGAGCTCAATGCAGGGCTTTATCTCACAACCCATTAGATCATAACCTGAGCCTAAACCAAGAGTAAGATGCTTACCCAACTGAGCCACCCAGGCTCCCCAAAGTCTACTGACTTAAATGTTGCTCTAATCTATTAAAAACAAAAACAAAAACAAAACAAAACAAAACAAAACAAAAAACCCAAAAACTGACAAACAAACAAAAAAAACACTTCACATCAATGTCTAAGATAATGTTTGACCAAGATTCTGGGGATGGTGAACTAGATAAATTGATATATAAACTTAACCATCACATATACTATGTGTTATTTTCTAAAGTCACTACAAAAATACTATAAGATAGGGGCTCCTGGGTGGCTCAGTGGATTAAGCTGCTGCCTTCGGCTCAGGTCATGATCTCAGGGTCCTGGGATCGAGCCCCGCATCGGGCTCTCTGCTCGGCAGGGAGCCTGCTTCCTCCTCTCTCTCTGCCTGCCTCTCTGTCTGCTTGTGATCTCTCTCTGTCAAATAAATAATAAATAAAATCTTTAAAAAAATACTATAAGATAGGCATAGGTATATTATGCACTATTTATATATGAGAAAAAAGTGGTTACTAGAAGTCAAAAAACTAGTAGATGAAAATGGTGAATTTTGAACTCCGGTTCTTATTCTATCACTTCTTTTTTTTTTTTTTTTTTAAATCCAGAGAAACAGAATATCAATAAGCTTTTGCTATTAAATTAAGCTCCCCAAATTTGGTTCCATAAGGCCATTTCCAATCTGGGTTGGGTCAGCCACGTTGTTTGTCTTTGCTGAGCTGGTTGCTCAGCTGAGGCTGAATGGTCTAGAATGGCCACATTCACATACCTGGCCATTGGCTTGATACCTCCTGGGTTGATGAGGATAACCAGGCCATGTGCCTTTCCTCTTCTGTTTGACAAACTCATCCTTGCCCTTGTGGTGCTCTCAGAGCTTTAAGTCCCACCCTGGAAATGTTGTCTAAGCCTTGTTGGTGTTACATTTTGCAATATCCCATTGGCCAAAGCAAGTCACATTGCCAGCTCAATCAAAAGGTGGGGAGAAATGGACACCATATTAGTGATTCTATCATTGAATAATAAATTATCACAAATTTAGTGGCTTTAAACAACATGCATTTATTATTTCTCAGCTTCCATGAATCAGGAGCTCAGACAAGTCTCAGGTAGATCTTTTGTTAGGGATTCATAAAACTATAATCAAGTATGGGTCAGGGATAGGGGTCTTAAATGAGGCTTAGGGATCTTTTCCACACTCACCTGACTATTGACAGAACTCATTTCTTTGAAGATATAAAACTCACGGTAGTTTCTTTAGGGTTTGTTCAGTAGGAATGTATTTCCTGCTTTACATTTTACTTTAACTCTACACATTTTTAAAGGGCTCACCATTTTATGTTAGGTCCAGTTATATTGTTCTTCCTTTCGACTTAACTCAAAGTCAACTGATTAGGGACCTTAAATATATCTATCTCCAAGATCCCTTCACCTTTGCCATATAATACAACCTAATCATGAGAGACATATCCCATAATAATGCCTGTTCCTGGTTATACCCAAGGGGAGATACTATAGGTGATGTAGAACAGAGACTGCCAATGATGGTGGTTATCTTAGACTTTTGTCTAACATAGATGGGAGGGTGTGCAATATCATATTGTGATAGTATATGCAAAAAGAGGAAAGTTTTGCTGATATTTTTAAAATCTCCCACAATAAAAAAAAATACACAAATTAAGGAAGAGAATGCTACAACTCTATTCAAAAATGGGAGACATATAATTACAAGCTAGGAAGCACAGGAAGTCTCAGTAGGTTTAAGTTTAGAAGTGGGGTGGTACCTTGGGAGCTGTGGAATTCTTTTGCTTTTGAATGGATCTACATTTAATACCCTTCTTATTTTGTGCCATCCTACTGCTATGGCTAATAGCTAGCACACCACACTCTACTAATCGGGAAGTGATTGGAGAAAATAGGAGTTGATAACTGACCTTAAGTTAAATAGCTACAGCTCCATGTTTAAAAACCAATGTTACCCAGTTTTCTGGTATATTTACATTGGTCTTTAATAACTGAAGAGGTGAACTTTACACACTATACTTAGGCTTGTCTCAATGTTTATCTTCTCAATGTTAGCATCTACCTGTTCTTTTTTATTCAGTTGGGTATTTTTTTTTTTTAAAGACTTAAAGAATCATTTTTAAAATTTTTATTTATTTACTTATTTTTATGTAGGCTCCATGCCCAATAGGGAACCCAATGCAGGGCTTGTACTCACAACCCTGAAATTAAGATGTGAGCTGAAATCAAGAGTCAGGAACTTAACATGCTGAGTCACCCAGACATCCTTCAAAGAATCATTTTAAAATTAATAGAAAATTTCTGCTTCTGGGAAGATACACTAGACATATTTTTCCCTAGTCCTCCTGTTAAGTACAACAGGAAACCTGGAAAGTATATATAAAACAAATAGGAAGATTCTGAATCCTGGAGAGAAGGTAGACTAGCTTGGAACCAAGGAATGACATATAAGGGTGAGTTCCTTGGGTTTTTTTTTAGCTTAATATACCCAAAACATGGGTACACCAATGGAACAGGAGAAAAAAAAAAATAAGTCCTGACAAAAGCCTTTTCTCTTTCTAGCCAAAAATCAATGGAAGGATCAATAATAATTTTTGACAATAATTGCTCTATTACACCTAAATAAGATAGAAAAAAATTATAGTCAACCATCACTCAAAAGAAAGGGCCAAGTGGGCAGTCTAGTCTTTAATGAAACACCCCTACCACCTGCCAGGGGGTTGTCAGAGAAGCAGAGCAAGGAGTTGTGACTTTTATCCCCACTGGGTGGAAATGATCCCACACCCTCAGCCTTCAACTGAGCTATCAGTGCAGGCTATGCAGTGAGTGTAGACTTCTACTTCCACCTAGAAATAGTGAAGCACCCTCCCTATTTCTCACTGGAGTTGTATAAAAGGAAGCATAGATAAAGTCAACTTTCATGATCACCCTATGGTAATGAAACCCCTCCACACTATTGTCAGTGGAAGTCACATGAACAACAGTAGTGGGCACTTGTACCACTCATCAGTGATGGCCGACTAGGAAATAGGAACGCCCACACCTACTCAATAGTAACCAGGCAGCATAGAGCCTCAGTGACAAACAGCTTGAGTGATGAAGCTGAACTTCTGATACCATCTGGTATGAGATAGTGACTCCCTTAATTCCCCTGCCAGACCAGTGTCAGAAGTAGTTAGTTAAAATAGAAAATTGAGATCATACCCATTGCTGATGTCATTATTTTATAAAACTAATACCAAAGGGTCTAGGTTTTCATAGAACACTGCTCATCATTCCAACAACCAAGAAGATAGCCAATTGAATGAAAAAGAACCAACAGATGTTAACATCGAGAGAATAGATACGTTAGAATTATATGACAAATATTTTAATCTAGCCATGATAAAAATACTTCAATGATCTATTACAAACATACTTGAAACAAATAATAATAAAGTTTTAGCAAAGAAATGGAATGTCTCAGCAAAAGAGAAGATATTAAAAAAAAAATGGAAATTCTTTAGTTAAAAGGACAACAACCAAAATAAGAACATCAATGAATTGATTCAATGCATAATGTAGGAAACAGAGAGAAGGCTCTGTGAACTTGAAAATATAACAGTAAAAATGTGCAATATAAACAGAAAATATACACACAAAAAATAAATAAAAGGAGAAGAGATCCCCTAAGCACCTGCAGGATTATAGCAAAAGATCTAACATTGTGTCATTGAGTCTTGGAGGGAAGACAGGAATCAGATAGAGGGCTGAAAAAGTATTCAAATAACAATGGAAAATTTCTTAAATCTGGCAAAAGACATCAACCAGTAGATTCAAGAAGCTGAGCAAATCTCAAATAATATAAACCTAAATAAATCCATACCAAGATGTGTCATAGTAAAACTTCTGAAAACTGGACAAAATGAAAATCTTTAAAGCAACAAGAGGAAAACAGTATTTACCTAGAGGGGAAAAACAGTTTGAAAGACAGTGGATTTCTCATCAGAAACAATCAGGCCAGAAGAAAGTGACATAAGGTATCTCTTATGCTAAAAGAACTGTCAACCCAGAGTCTTTTGCCAAATGAAAATACTCTTTGGCAACAAAGGAGTAATCAAACTCTCAAATAAAACAAAACAAAAAACAACAGAGAATTTATACCCATCAGATCTTCTGAAAAAGAATGGCTATTATGAAATCTCAAAATAGAAAAAAATATATATATATAAAACACTAAGTATATATAAATATATATATATATATATATATATATATATATAAAAGAAGGAACCTTGGAACTTTAGAAAGGAAAAAAAAAGGTACAGGGTAGAGAAAAATTTGAGTAAATACAAAAACTTTCCTTCTCCTATTGAGTTTTCTCAATTATGTTTAATGGTTGGAGCAAATATTATAACTAATGTGATTCTAAATGTTTGTAGAAAACATATTCCAGATAATTATATTATAAATGGTGTAGGGTAAAGGGACAGAAAAGGAGATATATTTTCTAGAGTTCACTCAAGCTGGCAAAATGACAACACCAGTAGATTGTGATGTTACATGTATATAATGTAATATCTAGAGGGACCAATTAAAAGAAGCTATGCAGAGATACACTCAAGAATGCTGTCCAAAAATGACCAAAGGGCATGAAGGAACACTTTTTTTTTCATGTGTCAAAAATTTATTCACTTTTATTGCCAAGAAGTACTTCATTCTGTGGATATACCATTATTCGTTTATCATTCACCTGTTGATGGATATTTGGCTTGTTCCCAGTTATTACAAATAAATCTGTGTACATTTGTATTTAAGTCTTTGTATGAACAGACCCTTTCATTTGTCTTGGTTAAATACTTAGGAGTGAAATGACTGAGTCTGTTGGCAGATATATGTTTAATACTGTAAGAACTGCTACATTGCTTTCCAATGTGATTGTGTCGTCTTCATTCCTACTAGTAATGTATTGGAGTTCCAGTTTCTCCACATCCTAAAAAGTGTCTGTCTTTTAAAATTTTATTTATTTATTTTTTAAAGATTTTATTTATTTATTTGACAGAGAAAGAGATAAGTAGGCAGAGAGGCAGGCATAGAAAGGGGAAGCAGGCTCCCCGCTGAGCAAAGAGCCCGATGTGGGGCTCAATCCCAGGACCCTGAGATCATGACCTGAGCCCAAGGCAGAGGCTTAAACCACTGAGCCACCCAGGTGCCCCATGTCTTTTAAAATTTTAGCCATCCTGTGAGGTGGGTAACAGTAAGTCATTATACATTTAATATGCATTGTCCTTGTGACTAATGACAAAGAACATCTTTCTGTGTGCTTATTTGTTATCCACCCAAGTTCCTGAAGAAGTATTACTTCAGATCCTTTGACCATATCTTCTTCTTATTTTTTTTTTTTATTATTGAGCTTTGAGTGATTTTTTAAAAAAACATATTTTGGATATGAGTACTTTATCAGACATATGATTTGCAAGTATTGTCTCCCAGTATGTGGCTTTTCTTTTCATTCTCTTAACACTGCCTTTCAAAGAGCAGGAGTTTTAAATTTTGATGAAGTTCAGTCTATAATTTTGTTCTTTTATGGATATTCTTTTGATATTATCCCTAATTCAAAGTTTCCCTTACACAAGGTCAGAGGGAAGATATTTCTACTTATTATAGTATTCCAGGTGGGCAAGTATTTGTCCTGTTAGCACCTTAAAGCATGTTTCATCGCTCACTCCTTTGGATGATTTTAAGGTTTTCTCTTTGCCATTGACTTTGGTTATGATGTCCCCTACTGTAGTTTTCCTCAGTAAGTAGTCTTGACCTTTTTAGATCTGTGGGTTTATAGTTCCATTATAAAGATTTTGGCTATTAAATCTTTAAATATTTTTCTGTCTTTACTCTGTTCATTCCTCTCCTTCAGGGCCTCCAATTCTATCTGCATTACTCTGCTTCAGTTTTAACATTTTAATAATTCTTTTTGTTGTTGTTGTTTTATTTTATTAATTTATTTTTATTTTTTTATAAACATATAATGTATTTTTATCCCCAGGGGTACAGGTCTGTAAATCACCAGGTTTACACACTTCACAGCACTCACCATAGCACATACCCTCTCCAATGTCCATAACCCCACCCCCCTCTCCCGGACCCCCTCCCCCCAGCAACCCTCAGTTTGTTTTGTAAGATTAAGAGTCACTTATGGTTTGTCTCCCTCCCAATCCCATCTTGTTTCATTTATTCTTTTCCTACCCCCCAAAACCCCCACATTGCATCTCCACTTCCTCATATCAGGGAGATCATGTGATAGTTGTCTTTCTCCAATTGACTTATTTCGCTAAGCATAATACCCTCTAGTTCCATCCACGTTGTCACAAATGGCAAGATTTCATTTCTTTTGATGGCTGCATAGTATTCCATTGTGTATATATACCACATCTTCTTTATCCATTCATCTGTTGATGGACATCTAGGTTCGTTCCATAGTTTGGCTATTGTGGACCTTGCTGCTATAAACATTTGGGTTCACGTGCCCCTTCGGATCACATGAAGGAACATTTTTACTAAAGAGGATATACAGATGATAATAAGCACATGGAAACACTACCCATTAGGGAAATACAAATCAAAACACAATGAGATATCATCACATATCACTATGCTAAGATAAAAAAAAAAGTGACAATGTTAAGTACTGTTGAGGATGTAGAGAAACTGGATCACTCACGTGTTGCTGGTGGGAATGAAAATGATACAGCCACACTGGAAAACAATTTTGCCATTTCTTTCTTTTTATTTTTTTAAGATTTTGTTTATTTATTTGACACAGAGAGAGATCACAAGCAGGCAGAGAGGCAGGCAGAGACAGAGAGGGAAGCAGGCTTCCTGCTGAGCAGAGAGCCCAATGCAGGGCTCCATGTGGGGCTCCATCCTAGGATCCTGAGATCATGACCTGAGCTGAAGGCAGAGGCTTAACCCACTGAGCCATCCAGGTGCCCCAATTTGGCCATTTCTTAAAAGCTAAACACATAGCTGCTATATAACCCAACAGTCAAAAATTCCTGGGTAATTACCCAGAGAAATGAAAATTTATGTTCATACAAAAACTAGTGCATGAATATTTATATCAGCTTTATTAATAATTCAAAAACTAGAAACAACCCAAATGTACTTCTTAGGATGAATGTTTAAATAAACTATATTTCATGTGTACCATGAATTAACATTCGTAATAAAAAAGGAATAAACTGTTGAAACATGTAACAATCTGGATGAATCTCTAGAATACTCTGCCCAGTGAAAAAAGCCAGTTTCAAAAGATTATGCACTATATGATTCTGTTGATATGGCATTTTTTAAATGACAAAATTATACAAATGAAGAGATTAGTGATTGCCAGTGGTTAAGAAGTGGTTAAGAAGGGAGTGGGCCTAAGAGGGAAGTGGCCATGACCATAAGAAAAAATATGAAGGATCCTTATGGTCATGGCAGTGTTCTGTATCATGATGATACAACCAGGAAATTACATTGATATATTGTATTATAGTTCTGTAAGATGTTACCATTTCAGGAAATGGGGCAAAATGCATATAGAACTTTATTATTTCTTACAATTCCATACGACTCTAAAATTATCTCAAAGAGTTAAAAAAATAATGAAGATGTTTAAATAAAAAACCCTCTGAGAAGCATCTGGGTGGCTCCGTGGGTTAAGCCTTTGCCTTCAGCTCAGGTCATGATCTCAGCATCCTGGGGTAAAGCCACACATTGGGCTCTCTGCTTAGCAAGGAGCCTGCTTCCCCCACTCCTATGCCTGCCACTCTGTATGCTAGTGATCTCTCTCTCTCTGTCAAATAAATAAATAAAATTAAAAAAAAAAAAAAGAATACCCTCTGAGAATCGTGGAAAATACTCAGAGATAAAATTTCTATTCAGTATTTTGAAATTATCTGACAGATAAAGAAGTATATAAATATATATTTTTAAATATGTAAGCTTAATTATAATTTATAATTATATAAATATATAAGAAATACATAGTATATAATAAATATAAATTATGATATATGAATATTATCAATATAATTTATAATTATTAATGCATTATAACTTAATGTATTTATGATTATATTTATATTTATATTTATATTTATTTAGTCAAAATGTACTGGCAAGCTCAATCTGGAACTGTTTACAAAGGGCACTGGCACTGTTAAGTTATAATGATGAAGGCTTTTGGGTCTGACCTCACAAGATTCAGAAAGGGGAGCTGAAACTGAGCTACCTTTAGTGAACCGGGTAGCTAAGGTCTCAGAGTCTTTAAAGGGAAATAAGGAAAACTCTTCTCAGCCTCTTAGAGAAGTAGTAATAACGGACAAAGTCCTCACTGGGTATTGAGTAAATGAACAGTCATCTGGAAGATATTAGATATTCTCTAACCCTGTAGGGTAGGTACTGGCTTCAAGCAAAATAGCATGGAAGCTGAGAACTAGGGAATTCCCCAGGACCCTAGAAGAAGTAAAGATAAAATAATCACACCCAAGGATGCTTTTTATTTTTATTTTTTTAAGATTTTATTTATTTATTTGACAGAGAGAGCATAAACGGGAGGGGGAGAACAAGGGGAGAGGGAGAAGCAGGGTCTCCACTGAACAGAGAGCCCAATGAGGGACTCGATCCCAGGACCCTAGGATCATGACCTGAGCTGAAGATAGGACACATAACTGACTGAGCCCCAGGGGCCCCCCAAGCATACTTTCATCACCCAAGAAACACAGAAAACAAAACCATGGAAAACAAAACAGTGAGAAACAAACTTCACTGAAATAGATTCACAGAGAAAAAAAACCACTTAAGGAAAAGGATATGTTAAGAGATTCAACTGAAATATTAAATTTCTTCCCAAGATCTAGAAAGAATACCATATGGAGATTTTAATATAAGTTCATTGTAGTTGCATCTTTTTTTTTTTAATATTTACTTATTTATTTTAGAGAGACTGTGCATGGAGCAGTGTGAGGGGAGGACAGAGGGAGAAGGAGAGACAACCTTAAGGATATTCCACACTCAGCATGGAGTCTGACTCAGGGCTGGACCTCACAACTCTGAGATCACAACCTGACGAAAAACCAAGAATTAGACACTTAACTGACTGAACCACCCCAGTGCTCCCATTGTACTGCATCTTATGTGAAGTTAGAGAAAGATCATGAAAAAAATGGGCAACCGAGTATTTATAATGTTATTTTTTAATCTTTTAAAGAATCCTCAATAAAATGACTAAATGCTGTTGATCTTGGGATCCAAATATATGAATGCTGGTTAAGTTTTGCTTACACTAGTTTGTGCTTTAAACTTTTAGAAGAAAAAGCAAAACTCAAAAAATTGAGGAGTACTGGAATTAGTGGAGTACCTGGCTTAGGGCAAAGTGGGTCCTTGATTCAGATTCTTTTCTTTATTAGATACAGACAACTTGAGAGCAGAAGAACCAAGAATACAACTTACAATAAAATGGTACCATGCTCTGGTTGATAGACGTAACATAACAATACACTTTATTGAAGTCATCTCAAAGGTTTCAATAATGAAACAGAGCTTTCTTTGCAGAAATCTCTATAATGTAGCAACAAGTTCCTCTGGCGATGAATAAAAAGGGCCTACAAAGGATAAACAATGTTTAAAATCCACAAAAGCATAGCTCACTAAAACTGAAATCTAAAACACCATGCAAAATAACAAACAAATTATTTAAGAAATCATTTGGCAGGAAGGGAACAGTGAAAGTTTCCATATAGAGAAATGGAAAATGAAGGCCTAGTTTCACATTGACTATTCTCTATTTGGCCCATTTTGAATAGTTTAAGACATAACAAAAAATAACCTCATGCTTAAATATACATATATAAAGAATTTGTTTTGTTTCCTTAGATAACTTTTTATAAAGTTTTTATTCAAATTTCAATTAGTTAATATACAGTATAATATTACTTTCAGGTGTACAATGTAGTGATTCAACACTTACCTAGGACATCCAACAAGTAAACCCCTTGATCTCCATCACCTATTTCACCCATTCACTTACCCACTTCCTCTCTGGTAATCATCTGTTTTCTATATTCTATAGAGTCTTTTTCTTGGTTTTCCTCTTTTCCTCCTAAGATCCTTTGTTTTGTTTCTTAAGTTCCAAATCCTTAGATAACTTTTCCTTAAATATCTTTGATCTGAGGGGCCTGGGTGGCTCAAGCTGATTAAGCATCTACCTTCGGCTCAGCTCACAATCCTGGAGTCCTGGGATCAAGTCCCACATTGGGTTCCCTCCTCGGTGAGGAGTCTGCTTCTCCCTCTCCCCTTCCTGCCCCTTCCCCTGCTCCTGTGCATGAGCTCTCTCACTCTTTCTCTCTCTCCTTCTCTCTCTCTCTCAAATAAATAAAAATCTTAATTAATTAATTAATTAATTAGTATCCTTGATCTTTCCAACAAAATTCTGATGCCATTGTTGACATTAGAAGTATTCTGGCTGCATGAATTCAGATAATGGAATAAACAGAGTGTTTTTTTGGACACTATAAATAATACTTAACAGAAATTCAAACTATAGGAGAGAGAATCTCAATTTTAAAGATTTTTAGTACCTCATGCCCTAAGATGTAAATTAGCATAGTCAATTAGTTCAGAAGCCTTTACTCTTCTACAGCTAAAAACAATTTTATAGATAAATGTATGACATCATTATTGTTGACCATACTTACATAAGTATAATAACAAATTAACAGAATTTTTTTATTGTTAATCTGTCATTTGAAAATTCAGATTTGCCATATTAATGGTAAATCTTCATAGGTCTAAATCAAAAAGAATAAAACTGCTCGCATTCTCCCAGAAAAAGTTTGGGATATTAAACAAAAAAAAGGTGTGTTTATAGAACTATTCAACATAGTAGAGGTGTTGATTGTTAGAAGCACAGTCAAATTTCCCTAATTAACAGAATGATAAAGAGGGAAGGGAGAGAAAGAATGAGAGAATATTTCAAATCCCTAATCAAAACTGTAGTCATATATATCTTTTGGAAACAAGGGATTAATTACCCAAACCATTTTTTGTTTGATTATGTGTTTGTTTGTTTGTTTTTCTTGCCTAATTTCTAAAACCTTCTAGCAAAGCAGATATTTTTAACATACACTTGGATAAAAGATGCTGAAGAGAGCCTCTTAGACTTACATGAGAAAATAAGACTTGGGCTACTTTGGATATAGAAAGTCCCAAAAGAAAGTTATCCCCACTTAAGTATTCCCATTTGAACATAGAGAAAAAAACCCCAAATCTAAAAATTAATATTTTTTTCTTTAGCTCATCAGAAAGCTATAGTAGTAAGATTATAAACTAAATTCCAAAGAAAGACAAGATGTCTCTACTGAGGACAGGTCACATGAACTGTTTGAGAACATGTGAGGAAAAGATAGCTACCTTCCAAGCAATAAAAAAAAACCAGGAAATTTTCTAAGTTACTAGAGCTGAAGTATGGGAATATGATCAGTGTGAGACACTTGGGACCCTCAACATAACAGGGGTTTACATTCGCTGCTATGTTCTTTCCAGGGGTTTCATTGGTGCTCAGGAGATAGATTTGGGACAGGGCCAAGATCTGAGAGACCCTGAGTAGTACAGGTGTGTAGAAGTGTTAAGCCTCTGGGAGAGGGGCAACAAACCCTCCCATCATTAATGAGATCCCTTGGTTTGGGGAGAAGGAAGACTAAAAGCAAAACTCCTTTGCTCTAGAGCACAGATTGCAAACCATTTTGCCTCCTAGCCAGTTTCCATCTATAGCTAAAGAAGAAATAAATTTTTTTGGGGTGGGGGGTGAGGTGAAAAGCAAGACCCCTCCTGAGCAGAGGAACAAGTAGAACTGAATTACCTCTAAGAGGGTGGGTAACACTCACATACCTATGAGTAAGCACAATCACAGAGAAAAGACAGAATTTGACCATAACTGAGAAAAGAGACAGTGCCCAAAAGGACACACCCAAAAGGCCTAAGAGATATAACTAATAAACCACTGGTGGAGATAGATTCAATTCAAAAGAAGGAGAATAACAATGGGAAATAGATGGGGCAAATAGAATTCAACTAGCAATGTCTTAGGTTTAAATCCAACCATATCAATACTTACAATAATGTGAATGGCATGAAAAATGTGTACACATCTAACAAGAAAACTTTAATACACATGAAGCAAAAACTGATAACACTGATAGAAAAAAATAAATCTACTCTTATGGTTGAAGAATTCAACATTTGTCTCTCAGTAATCAACAGAACAAGCAGTCAGAAATCAGTAAGGTTATATAAGACTTAGATAATATTATTTTTTTTAAAGATTTTATTTATTTGACAGAAAGAGAGATCGCAAGTAGGCAGAGAGGCGGGCAGAGAGAGAGGGGCAAGCAGGCTCCCTGCTGAGCAGAGAGCCTGATGTGGGGCTTGATCCCAGGACTCTGAGATCATGACCCAGCCAAAGGCAGAGGCTTAAACCACTGAGTCACGCAGGTGCCCCTTGAATAACATTACTAATCAACTTGAAGTAACTGACATTTTTCGAACATACCACCCAATAAGAGCACAGTGTACATTCTTCTCAAGTGAACATGGGACATTCACCCAGGTAACTTGTATTCTGGAACATTAAACAAATTTGAACAGAACTGAAATCATATAATGTATATTATCTAACAGCAAATAATTTAAACTAAAAATCAATAGCAGGATGACATTAGTCCTTTTCACAAATATTTGGAAATTAACTCATGTCTAAATAAGCCATGGGTCAAAGTGATAGTCACAAGTGAAATTAAAACATATTTTGAGTTAAACATAAATTGAAGTATAATATGTCAAGACTTTTGGGACACCACTAAAATGTGGTAAAGTGAGATTTATCGAATCAAAGGTTTATACTAAAAAAAAGACAAGAGTCAAAAGTATATTCTAAGCTGCTACTTTAAGAACCTAGAAAAAAAAAAAGAGCAAATTAAATACAAAATAAGCAGACAGGGGAGAATATTAAAGATAAGAGCTAAAATAAATTAAAAACAAAAAAAATAGAGTACATTAAAGAAATCAAAAGATGGCTTCTTAAAAAATTCAAAATAATAGATAGAACTCTACCCAGACTGATCAAGAAAATGAAAGAGGGGTTGCCTGGGTGACTCAGTGGGTTAAATCCTCTGCCTTCGGCTCAGATCATGATCCCAGAGTCCTGGGATCGAGCCCCACATCCGGCTGTCTGCTCAGCGGGGAGCCTGCTTCCTCCTCTCTCTCTGCCTGCTTCTCTGCCTATTTGTGATCTCTGCCTGTCAAATAAATAAATAAAATCTTTAAAAAAAAAAAAGAAAATGAAAGAGAAGACATATACTACTTTAGACAATATTTAGGATAATGAGCATGTTGTGAAGAACTCATGTCAATGAATTTGATGACTTAAATGAAATTGATAATTATTTCAAAGACACAGACTACCAAAACTTAACCTGGAAGAAATGTATACCCTGAATAACCTTCTATCTTTTCCCCCCTATACATTTAATTAATAATTAAAGCCTAACCTCAAAGACAACTCCAGGCACAGATGACTTCACCAGCAAATTTTAACAAACATTTAAAGAAGAAATTTTACCCCAGATCCTCCAGATCATGGAAGAAGAAATACATTCCACCTCAATTTATGAGGTTAACATTATCTTGATAAAATTTAGTGCATTAAATGGAGATGAAAAAATATCATGAGAAAGTTCAAAGATTTAAATAGAAATACGTACCATGTCAGTAGGTTCAAAGTTTTCATATTGCTAAACTATTTCTCTACTAAATTATTCAGTAGATTCCACAGAATAACAAAATGTCTACAGTTTTTGACTATTTTTGTTTTGTTTTGTTTTCTTTCAGTTTTGTTTTAGTAGAAGTTTACATACTGGTTCTAAAATATGTGAAAAAACAAAGCAGCTAGAACAGCCAAACCAATTTTGAAAATTAAAAAAAAAAAAAAAAAAAGGTGAAGGACTCGCACAACCTGATTTTAAGATTTGAGCTAGCTTTTAATTATATCTGTGCAAACCGATGAAGAAATTACAAAAGAAATACTTTTTTTCTTGAGGAAATTCCCTAGCTTTTTTCACAGATTAGTATGTCTCTGGTCTTAGCCTATTTATCACAGTTGCCCTTTATCACAGTTAGAAAATACGTGTATCAAATCTATCAAACAAGACTGAGAAAAGCAGGTCCTTCTATAATGGTACACTGAGACTCAGACTTGTTAAACCAAGTCATGGAGTAACTTTGAAGGAAAAAGTTTTAAATGAATAGAAACATTTATAAAGACTTGTATTTAGATTCCTAAAAAAAATAAATGAATAAATAAAAATATTTCATAAATGACAGGCCAAAATTGACCTGACTGTAAACAATTCATGTGAAAAGTGAATTTATTGTGGCTTCCAACATGCTAGAAAGAGACACCTGTCTGGATTATCATTAATGTATTAATGCAAACTTGTATTCAGAAAAAGAGATGCAAACCTTGGAACAGACAGAGTGCTGATAATTATTTTATGTAAAAAAAAGAATCATTTAAAGAATTAGGATATTTAATCTGAAGAAAGTAAAACATTTCTGGTTCAGAGGGGTGAGCATTTTAAAATTTGGAGGGTTGCTACATGAAAGATAGTTGAGGGGCACCTGGGTGGCTCAATGGGTAAAGCCTCTTCTTTGGCTCAGGTCATGGTCCCAGGGTCCTGGGATCGAGCCCCACATCAGGTTCTCTGCTTGACAGGGAGCTTACTTCCTCCTCTCTCTCTGCCTATCTCCTCTGCCTACTTGTAATCTCTCTCTGTCAAATAAATAAATAAAAATCTTAAAAAAAAAAAAAGATAGTTGAGATTAAAGTTGTCATAATACAAATTTCCCAAAGACGCAAATGACGTGACCAATAACACGGCTCTTACTTGTTTAGGGAATTTGAATTATCAGCAATAACAGACTGTCCTACCAAGCAGGCGTCTTCTACAAGAGACTTTCTGGCCCTCTGTGTCGTAAAATGTTTCTGTTCTGAGAAGAGTAATAGGTTAGGGGACCATTCCAGAGTGCCAGTACTTTGAAAATTGCTTTTCCTTTTCTTACCAAGTAACTAAATAAATAACTGAATGCATCATACTCTTTACTCAATTTGTTTGGTTTTTTATTTTTACTTTTTTTTCTCTCTCAATTTTAAATATTAATAAATCAAAAGAAAGGAGCACTCATGCACTATTGGTGGGAATGCAAACTGGTGAATACCATTGTGAAAACATTATGGATATTCCTCAAAAAATTAAAAATAGAACTACCACATGATCCAGTAATTGCACTGGGAATTAATCCAAAGAAGACAAAAAAATACAAAAATGCTACTTTGAAAGGATATATGCACCTGTATGTTTATTGAAGCATTATTTACAATAGCCAAATTATGGGAGGATCCCAAGTGTCCATTGATAGATTAATGGATAAAGAAGATGAATGGATAATATCCCATCGTGTATTTCTATGACTGAATAATATTTCATTCTGTATATATATTCATCCATAAAATAAATGAAATCTTGTCATTTGAAATAGCATCGATGGAGTTAGAAATTATAATACTAAGCAAAATAAGTGAGAGAAAGATGAATACTGTATGATTTCACTGGTATGAGGAATTTAAGAAACAAAAAAAAGCAAATAAAGTGGTGGGGGAGAAAAAAACAAAAAAAAAAAAAAAAAAAGGTCTTTTAATCACAGAGTTAGCAACAAACTGATAGTTACCAGATGGGAGTTATATAGGTGGGGGTGATGGGTGGAATAGGTGAAGGGAATCAATAGTACACTTATCATGATGAGCACTGGGAATGTGTAGAATTGTTGAATCACTATATTGTACAGCTGAAGCTAATATAACACTCTATGTTAACTATATTGGAATTAAAATTTTGAAAAAATGATAAATTAAAAATGAAATTCTGAAGTTAGAGGAAATAAAGGGAGTTTAAAATAGTCCCTTTTCCTAAATATGTAACACATTGAGTCCTGTTTATAAAAAGAAGTGAAATGTTAATGAGTATGTGGTCTGCTGCTAAACTCTAGATAAGATAAACTCAAGTTAATCTTGTTTATACTGAGCCATATTAATCTGATGTAAATTATACAATCTTTATCAACAAGATCTAATCTAATCCATGTTTTGGGGTTTGTGTATATTTGCCTATGTGGTGTGACTGTATCATTTCAAGTTCTTGATTTGGAAACTGGCTACATTAAAAAACAGATAGTATCACTTAAGTAAATTGTTTACATTGTCTCATAATTCACTTTACTTTTTCTTAAGTAAACACCTTTACACTATCTTCAATATTTCAGATAAAAATATTCTTTAATAGGAAAACATACTAGTTATGTCAGTCTTCTCAGTGCAAGTATGACATCTTTGAACATTTCTCCCTATTATTTAAAGTAAGGTACATTTCTCTTGGGAGATTCTGGCCTTTTAGGAAAAGTTTGAGTAAAGTGAAAATCGATGGTGAAAAGAAACATTTGCTTTTTGAAAACTGTTACTTGTAAATTCAGCAGTAAGAGCCACTATACACATGATATCCCATAGGCTTTAGGCATTTTTGTTCTTAATGTGTACAAATGAAAATGAAAAGAGAATTTGCCCACATAAATGTTTATTTTGCACTGCCATGATGCGAAACAATCACTTTCCCACTCTCACAATGTCAAGGAAGGTTTTGTCCTAGAAATTTGATTAAACCTGGTGATAAGAATAATCTGTTTGCCTTGGGAGATAATATCATACTATTACAGAATCCCTGGTGTAAAGCTGTAAATGAGAAAAATTCTTGCCCACATAATATGAAACATTATACAATATTATCTAATTCCTACATATTACTGATAATAAATATTTTTCTTCTCTGGAAATAGTCAAACAAGAAGTGTAAATTGTAGCTAAACTACATTTTAAAATAGATGTAATTTACTAATTAAATACAAAGGGAATTTTGAAAAATTATGTAAATCAAAATTATTTGCATATAAATGTATCTTAAAATCGTAGATTTTGGCACAAAAATCCATAAAATATGACTACTCACTCTCTGAACTTTGTAATTTATGAAGAGCCAAGCAATACCCACTTTAGTTCTACAGGATTTAGAATATATCTAAGGAAAAGACTGTAGAACATATCAATCAATAATCTTTAAAAAGCTGAAAACATTATACTAAAATGTATGATAAAATTAATTAAGCTTATAACTGTTTTAAAAATAAGGAAAATAATTAGACTATTGAGAATTGTATCGTTCATGTATTTCTCCCATTTATTTTAAATAACATTAATTCAGATTCAATTGGGAAATGTAAATCTTACATCTATAGACTACTAAAGTTTTTCTCTTTTCAAAAAGAGAGATACCCTGTGATAGATGAAAAGTCTTTATCACTGTATATTTGAATTATTTATTATTTACATTTTGTCATAGAATTTCTTTTCTAGTAGAAGGGAAGTGTATATAAGGGCTATTATTCTTATGCTCAGATTTGAAGTCCATGGCAGGCACAAAATGGTGGTGTATGAGGAAATAGTTGGTTTCAACAAGTTCTACTGATTTACTGCTCTTCAGAGCAAGTAACGTAGCTGGGAAACAAGCTGGCCATCATGTACACATTTTTACGATTTCAAAATGATGTGTTTCTCGTGTTTTTCCTGCTGTTTTCTCTGAATACTGACCTGAAACCCTATATTTTTTATAATAAAGCTGAGTGATAACTGAAGGTAGCTCTATTTTGCAAAAAGTAACTGGAATATAGAACTTTTCACCACAAACAAAATACAACTTGCTACCAGAGAATCCAAGCACATGGTACAATGTGTGTATTAAATGCTGTTAAATTTCCTTTAACTGAGTGAACAATTTTTATGGCTTGTCATCATTTCAGTGCTCATTTCCTGCCAGCAGTGTTCCCCAACACTTTGCATACCTTATGTTATGTAAACACAAGTCTCTTAATTATGTCTCATTATCTCCTTTTCAAAGGGCAGAAGGTGATCTCAGAGAGTGGCTATATCATAATTAAATTACCTTTCAAAGATTAAACATTTAAGGAAATCTCAGTTTAGAATTAGTTTAATTTGATAGTATTATCTCTTTAACCACAGCTAAATTAATCCCACTTTTCAGAATACATGCTCCAGAAAAACTCCAATATTGGTGAAATTAAAACTAAATAGAGGGGCACCTGGATAGCTCAGTGGGTTAAAGCCTCTGCCTTCAGCTCGGGTCATGATCCCAGGGTCCTGGGATTGAGCCCCGCATCAGGGTCTCTGAGCTCCGCATCGGGCTCTCCGAGCCCCGCATCAGGCTCTCCGCTCAGCGGAGAGCCTGCTTCCTCCTCTCTCTCTCTCTGCCTCTCTGCCTACTTGTGATCTCAGTCTGTCAAATAAATAAATAAAATCTTTTAAGAAAATTAAAAAAAAAAACTAAATAGAAAACACCATCAAGGGGTGTCTGGGTTAGTTGCTTAAGAGTCTGCCTTCAGGGGTGCCTGGGTGGCTCACTGGGTTAAAGTCTCTGCCTTTGGCTCAGGGCATGATCTCAGGGTCCTGGGATCGAGCCCCCCATCGGGCTCTCTGCTCAGCAGGGATCCTGCTTCCCCCGTCTATCTGCCTGCCTCTCTTCTTATTTGTGATCTCTGTCTGTCAAATAAATAAATAAGAATCTTAAAAAAAAAAAATAAAGAGTCTGCCTTCAGCTCAGGTCATGATCTTAGGGTCCTGGGATGGGCCTGACTCTGGGTTCCTGCTCAGTGTGGAGTCTGCTTCTTGCCTTTTCTCTCCCTTTGCCCCTCTCCCCCTGCTAGTGCTTTTGTTGTCTTTCTCAAAATGAATAAATTTTAAAAATCTTTAAAAAAAAAGAAAACACCATCAGAAAAGTAAAGCTTGATTGAATATATAGATTCAGGTCTACATTTTCCTTTAAGCTCTAGATAGATAAATAAACAAATAAGGCAAAATAATGTGGTACTTTATTTTTTCATAAACCCAGCAAATTTCAGTTTTGATTTTAGCCTCATCCTTATTGAATCTCCGTAGGCAAGCAAGACTAGACATTTTGATTTTCTGGTCGGGCCATATGCCCTCCTCCTGACCTTACTTTCCCTAAAACACAGAGATTGCTATGAAATGGAGGTTAATTTAAGACTTACAGAAAAGGAAAAGAGAAAAAAAAAAAAAAGAAAGAAAGTTACAAAGACAAAAATTATATTCCATTAAGGTATGGTGCTTCCAGTGACAAGGACATTCTTATGTAATCCAGGTTTAGATATAAATTGAAAAACATAATTTATTTAGTGAATCTAAAATTGAATATACCTTTTGACCCACTAGCTCTATTGCTTGAAAATTATCTTCAATGTATACTCAGAGAGTCTTCCACAAAAATTTTAGTCAGAGACAAGATAACGATAGCACAGAACTAGTTTGATCATTCTCTTTATTGACACGATGTCTCTTTCTTGATATTTGAATTAAAGAATGAATGTTTATTTTTAACTTGGCAATCCATTACATTATCACATTTCAGTGAATCAAAGATGAACAATTAATGCATCATTATTTTATATGACACTAAGATGTTACTCATTTTACTTTTAAAACACCCTCAATAGCCAACGTTTGAAAACTATTTTTATGAGAGAATAGTTATATTTTATAATTGAGGTCATACAATAACACAAATAGAGTACAAAATATAACTCCGTATAAGTTTCTGTTTCATAGACTATTCTTATAGGGAAACATAACTTTTTGCAAGTTGTGAAAGATTTTTATTTGACAAGCCTATCTGTTAAAGACAAGTAGAGATAAACTTTGTAGTGAAGCAGCTTAACAAAAATAGAGTCCTAGTATCTTTACTTTTTATTTCAAAAAACACAGTGGAAAGACACCAGAAGCCATGATAAAAGGATAAAGTCAAATATAATATTACTTGGACTTTTATCAAGAGATGATTTGCTTAGGTCTCTTTTTTTGTCATATAGTAGTGACCATTTTTATTTCCATGGGTCATAAATATTTGAAATCTTTAGTTTCTCATGAGCATAAAAATGTAATGCTCAGCACAATCTCTGAATAAATGAAATATTTCAAGGTCAGAAAATTATTCCATAGTTCTATGTAATTAAATTTAATTACACTCTTATAGGGAGACTGATACTCCTAATTTGGTATTTTCCTAGAACATGTTTAATTTACTCTGTTTCCCATCGGTAATACCACTTTAGTAAAGTGTATCAATTAGGGTAACTTCCCCTGCAAGGATAGGAGTCCAGTTCAACTACATATAAAATAATGGAATTTGTGATCTCTTATAGTGTGTATAGAGGTGGGTGCTCCAGGACTCATGAATTCCGTAAATATTATCATTAAAGGCCCAGGTTTTTTCCATCTTTCTACCCTTGTATCTTCAATATTCTTCTCAAGATGATGTACAACAAAGTATGAATCCCCCTCAGGTCCAGGAATCACTGGTAAAAGTAGCAGTGACTAGCAGAAGACCTGTTTCTTCCTTACATCTTCTCCCCCACCCCCAGCAAAGAAACTTGTCACGGAAACTCCCCAGGAGACTTACTATCATGTCCTTGGTCAGAGCTGGCTCACAAGCTCAATCAGAAATATGTCACCAGCAAATTGCCTTAGACAAGTCTGATATGATCACATTAGAAAGAAAAGGTAAACTCTGGAATAAGATCGAGCTGCTGCAAATGAAGAAGAAAGGAAAAGTAGCTATTGGGTGGGCAAACATCAGAATTTATCTCAGCAACTCAGTGTTCCAGAACTCTGTTTTTCAGTTTCAAATGGGGATAATCTTTTGGATGTATTGTAAGGGTTTTGAGGAATTTGGGAGTTCATCAAGGAAAGAGATATGACAATGAGAAGTAGTAACAGACAAACTTTACTGGGCAAGAAACCAAGTAGTATTTGCACAGTGTTGCCTGAGAACAAAAGTCCCTCACAGCACAACTGTCAAGAGGCTTAAGGTCTAAGGGCCACTTTCTAAAAGGGGAGACAGACAAGCGAACTTCAGAGAAGACGAGTGCTGGAGAAGTGGTTCTGTGTCTAGGCAATGTCATTTAGCCACATACTGAGGAAGCTCAAGATCAGAGAACTCGGAAGGACAGCCGCAGATTAAGACCTAATAACAGCAAGGCCCTATTTTATCAATAGGTAACAACTATTGTGTGAGGTTTAATGGAATATGCAAAGACAGCAGACTCTAAGTGACCAAAATTGGCTTATTGGGGCTATTTTTAAAATAACTGGATGTATAAAAATTTGAGTATGGTGCCAGCAGACTTTTGAGGTAACAGGTTTCAGCCTGAAGTGGAGATATCAAGACCCAAGGGGCCAATACACAAGATTCATCTTTGGCTTATTTATTTAAGACTTATCTCATAAAGTCATTGTGTTGGGGTGAAATGAACAAAGGATGTAGATGCAATGGGTATTCACATTTTAAAAAAAAAGATTTTATTTATTAATTTGAGAGAGAGAGACCATGAGTTGGGGTGGAGGGTGGGGAGTAGCAGAGGGAGAGAGGGACAAACAGACTCCCTACTGAGCAGGGAGCCCAATGTAGGGCCTGGATCCCAGGACCCAAGATCATGACCTGAGACATCGGGTGCACCATTTTTAAACTAGTAAAAGTTAGTTTGTCTCCTCATTGCATTGTACGTCACTACTACCAATGTTTTCTGGCCCTTAAATCAAGTATTCATAAAGAATGGGCCAGACAACTTTCCTCAGTCAGGGCATGCTGAAAATAAAAGATAGGCCTCAGTCAGAGTATGCTAATCATTGCAAAAAGACAGCCCCTAAATCTCAGTGACTTCACACAAAGTGTGTTTCTTGCTAACAGAACAATCTAGTCAAATGTATGTACATCACTCCAACCTTTCATGTGACTGAGGCACCCACTGTCTTTTCTCTGGTGTCTCTGCTTCAGAGTCCTCTATTAGACTCTTTGGATTTGGTCAGAAGATGAGGAATATGGTATAGAAAAGATAGATCTGTTCTCAATTGTGTCAGCTTGGAACTGGTTATCACCTCGATTTATGTTCCATTGGTGAAAATGGAAGACTTAAAACAAAGAAACAAACAAACCCAGAAAACAAGAAACAAAACTTCAAATGTTTCTATTATCTTCCCAGCAATGTTCTTAAATATGTTATAAATGGAATCACCTTCTCTAAAAAGTACAAAGAATGCCATAGTGCAAAATTTTGAAGGAGCAATGAGTCAAATCCTGAATATCAACTCCAGAAGTATTCGTGTGGGGCTTCATAAGTATCCTTTTTAGTTAGTTATTTGCCAATATAAACTTTTTTTGTTTGTTTATTTTTATTGTTTTTGTTATCATTAATATAAAAAGAGAAAAATGTGAGCTCTCTTACTTTCATAAAAATATATTAACAAACAAAGGAAGATGTACCAGAATAGATCAGATTTTTTTAAAATGTATCTTGGGGTGCCTGAGAGGTGCAGTGAGTTAAGTGTAGGACTCTTAGTTTCGGCTCAGGTTGTGAAGTTAGGGTCATGAGATTGGATTGGGCTCCATGCTTGGCACAGAGTCTGCTTAAGATTCTCTCTCCTTCTCCCTTTACCCCTTCCACTTGTGCAAATGCTCTCTCTCTCTCTCTCTCTCTCTCTCTCTCTCTCTCTCTCCCTCAAATAGAAAAAAATCTTAAAAGTAAAAGTATCTCTATTTTTACATCAGGGTAAAAAGTCCGAAACTATTTCACTGTTTTAGTTGGACTATAACAAGACATATTTGTACTTAAGGAAAAAAAAAAAAGGATGGTGATTTCAAGAATAAAAGTTTTCAATTGTTATTAGGATTTCTACCCAATCATGTTTGACAGAAGCACTGAAGTATGATAGTGCTATTGAAGAGGATCGTTAGGATATCCAAGAAAAAGTCAACCTAGCTGGTAGTTCTCAGCATAACAGAGCAGAACTTCCATGAATGCCTAAAAATAACAAAGATAAAAACTCTTGAAAAAATTAGGAAATTGCTTCTGAATCTATACAATTTAAGGCCTGAAAATATTAGAGATACATAATAATAGCTAAACTATACTGAGTGTTATGATGGTCAAATAGTGATCAAAGTTTTTTGTTTGTGATAATTCCTTTAATTCCCATAATGACTGTCTGATAACTACTGACACACACTTTCACATAAGAAAATTGAGAGCCAGAAAGAAAGCAGTTTGTTGAAGTTTATTCCATTGGTTAGTGGAAGAGCAAGAATAAGAAGTTAGACTAATTTCAGAGTAAATGCCATTCATGATTGTACCGTGTGGATTCTCTTGAAGAAATGCAGTAACTTCATGATGAGATAAATATGGATTGATTAGTTTGATCACTTAATTCAAAATCAAACTTCAATATTATGTGTACTGTCAGGATCAAATTAAATGAAAAAAGGGCAGAAATATTTTCAGAATGTGCACTTTTAAAAAACATCCTAATGCTATTCTAGTTTAATGCCTGCTAGGTCACTTGTGGATTTTTTCAAACATTCAGTGCTATCAATTTATTAGAAATAAACAACAGCAGATGTAATTGCTGAATAAAATCCATTGTATGGACATAAAATATTTTTTTATCCATTTACCAGGAAATGGATGTTTGGATTCATTTCACTTTGGGGCTATTATCAATAATGCTGCTGTGAGCATTTCTATACAAGTCCTTGGATTGACATATGTTTTCATTTCTCTAGAAGTGGAATTGCTTGATCATATGGTAAATTTAGATAGGTTTTTAAGAAATTACCAAACTCTTTTCCAAAGCATCTTCACCATTTTACATTTCCATGAGCAAACTATGAGGGTCCAGTTTTAACAACACTTGCTTTTTATAGACATCTTAGCATCTGTGAAGTGGTATATCATTGTACTTTTAATTTGCATTTATGCTTAATAATGTGCATCTTTATATGTGCTTATTGGCCATTCACATAGCTTCTTTAAGAAAATACATATTCCAACCCTTTGCCAAATTTTAATTGGATGATTTGTCATCTTATTATTGCTTTGTAAGATTTCTTTATGTTTTCTAGTTATCTATGACATAGATAAGGTTTGCAAACACTTTTTCTCAGTCTGTGACCTATCTTTTCATATTCTTTATGGTGTCTTTTAAGTTTAACACTTTTTAACTTTTGTGAGATCTAATTTATCAATTGTTTCTTTTGTTGCTAATGTTTTTTATTTTTATGACTAAGAAGTAATTACCTAACCTAAAGTCACAAAGATTTATGCCTGGTTTTTGTTTTTGTTTTTGTTTTGTTTTTCCCCAAGTGCTTTGTAATTTTAATTCTTAAATTTGGGTGCATGGTCTATTTTAAGTAAATGTGTTTGGTGTGAGATGGCATCTTTGTTGAAAATCAATTGATGACAGAAATGCAAATCAAAACCACAATGAGATATCATCTTACATTAACCAAAATGGCTAGAATTGAAAAGATAAGAGCTAATAACTATTGGTCAGAATGTGGAGAAAAAAGGAGCTTTATTGGGGGAGCATATAAATTGGTATATCCACTGTGGAAAACAATATGGAGGTTCCTCAAAAATTAAAAAAAAAATAAAATTAAAAATAGAAATGTCACATGACCCAATAATTTCACTACTGAGCATTTACCCAAAGAAAACAAAAACCTTAATTTGAAAAGACGTATATACTCCTTTGTTCGTTGTAGCATTTTTTATAATAGCCAAGATATGGAAGCAACTTAAGTGTCTATTGATAGATGAATGGATAAAGTAGATGTAATGTACATGGAATGGAATATTACCCAACCATAAGAGAGGACGAGTTCTTATTTTTTGTGACAACATAGATAGACCTAGATGGTATTACACTAAATGAAATAAGTCAGACAGAGAAAGGCAAATACCATATGATTTCACTTTTATGTGAAATCTATAAAATAAAAGTAATTTTTTAAAAAATGGAGTCAGACCTATAAATAAAAACAAATTCGTGTTTGCCAGAGGGAAGAGGGGTGGAGGATTGGCAAAAATGGGTGAAGGGGAGTAGGAGATACAGACTTCCAGTTATGGAATGAGTAAGTCATGGGAATAAAAGACAAAGCATAAGGAGTATGTATACTCAGTGGTATTGAAATATCATTGTATGGTGACAGATGGTAGCTACATTTGTGAGCACATTATCATCTATAGAGTTATTGAATCACCATGTGTATATGGAACTAATTAACATTGTGTATCAATTATACTCAAAATAAAATCAATTGATTTTAAGTATATGGATCTATATAGTAGTATATATAAATTCTTATATCTGGACTCTCACTTTTGTTCTCTTGATCTAAAGTATCTATATCAGCACTATAGTGTTTTGATTGCTGTAGTTTTGTAGTATATTTTGAATTCAGGAAATGTAAGACTTTTAACTTTGTTTTCTTGAAACATTGTTTTGGCTATTCTAGGTCTTTTGTATTTATATATAAATTTTAGAATCTGTTTCTGAAAAAGAGCCTATTGGTTTTTTTATAGGTATTTCATAAGATCTATACACAAATTTGTGGAGAATTGCCATCTTTATAGTGTTGAGTTCCAATCTGTGACATAGAATATCTCTCAATTTATCTAAAGCTTCTGTTTTTTTTTTTTTTTACCAGTAATCTGTAGTGTCAGTGTGTACTTGTTTTGTTAAATTTATTCATAAATATTTCATTATTTTGATACTTCTGTGAATGGAATCTTTTCCTTGATTACATTTTTGGATTGTTCATCATTAGTAGTACAGAATTATCATGGATTTTTACATATTGATTTTGTGTCATTATGACCTTGTAGTTGTTTGGCTGTGTGTATGTGTGTGTATCTGTGTTCCTTAGGACATTTTATAAACAGGATCTCGTTGTCTGCAAATAAAGACTTTTACTTTGTTCCTTTCCAATGCTGATACCTTTATTTCCTTTTTTTGACTAATTTTTCCAGCTAAAAGCTTCTTATACAATGTTGTGTTAGTGGTAAAAGTAGACATCTTCACATTGTTCTTTATCGTAGGAGGCAAGCATTCAAATTTTCTTCTTCAATTTTAGTATTAGTTGCAAGTTTTTTGGAGATATCCTTTATCAAATGGAAGAAGTTCTCTCTTACTCATTGTTGAGTTTTTATCATGAGTGAATGTATATTGAATTTTTAATGTTTTCACATGATGATTTTGTATTTATTGAAATCATCGTGTCTTTTTTTTTTTTTTTCCTTACTGGATGTAATTTTAAACTAATGACAAAGATAAATGAGGGTTTGGTTTTTATTCTTTTATTTTTTTTGCAAATGCTGGTAGTATTATGGTATGCTAAAGGTCATTGAGAATTTCACAATTAAGTATTAAATACTGGGAAGGAACTTTTGTATCTCAAATTATAACAAGGTCAAGAAACTTTTTAAAAGCAATTCATGTCCTGGTTAAATAATTTTTTTATAAGTCTTTTTCAGTTATAAAAAGAGGGAATTCACAGGGTTCTATTTTAAATCCTGGTGATTGAAAACCACTTTAAGAATCCTATCTACAGTTATAATAAGCTTTAAAATAAGCTGGCACATTTTTAAATTAATTTTAGTATGAATATAAGTTTATATATTTACCACAAAGTCTTTAAAAGAAGTGTAAGTCTCAGGTGAAATTTTTAATAGCAGCTTTTAGCATTCTGTATGATAAGTGAAATATGTGTCTGTTTTAATTGGTAACAAGAGAAGGATAGAGGAATTTAATGAATATGATGATTCAAATTTATATTATGTACAAAGTAGTACAACCAAGAACTTATGACCCAGATAAAGCTCTACATATATTTAAAAAAAAAGTAAGTTAAACCTAATACTGCCAAGAGAAAAAAAAATGAAATTATTTCTTTTTAAATATATAGCTAGTTATTTCATAACTCTCATCAAAGTATCTTCACTATGGTTCTTGTTATGTTAAGGCATTAGTACACTACACTAAACAATCCCATAATTAGATCTAAGATTTAATGAGTGCCTTTCTAATTATAAGTACTTTACTGAGAGATTTAAAAGGTTTGACTAGTTTTCAAAGCAATTATCTAGCAAATAATATTTATTAACTGTAATCTTGAACAAACTATTTGACTCTTTGTGCTTTGTCTTTTTTTTTTTTTTTTTAGTAACCTACTTCATGGGATTGCTGAAATTATTAAAATTTTAAAGAGTTTATAACAAGACAAGATTTATTACATGCACCAAATAGTCTCACTTTCTATTTTATAGAAAATACTGTGTAGGTCAATTACTGTTCTTTTCTTAATCTACTGCTCTTAAAATTCCCTCTCTGCCCTTTAAGCTGTTTCATTTCTTTTTTTTTTAATAGTTCATTTTTTTAAGATTTTATTTATTATTTGGGAGAAAGCACAAGAAAAAGGAGTGGCAGAGGGAGAGGGAGAAGCAGGCTTCCCGCTAAGCAGGGATCCTGATGAAGGGCTTGATCCCAGGACCTCGGGATCTTGACCTGAGCTGAAGGCAGATGCTTAATGGCTGGAGACACCGGTGCCCCTAAGCTGTTTTATTTCTTGTATTCCATTTTGTTTGACATTAGTGTTGTTACTCTGGTTTACTTTTGATTTGAATTGCTTATTTTTCTTTTTATATTCCCAAATTTTCTATTTCTTAATCTTTCTCAGAGCTTCTCTCTCCAGATAGAATGGCTCTAACCTCAGTATGGATAGGGAGGTGTTGACAAGGGACCAATCAGGAGTGGATAATGTGTTTTATATTAATTATAATCTGCTTTTTACCCATATTAAACTCTGTTTCCATCCTCATGACCCTGGACTTCTGCTATTACTATTCTGGGTACAACTTTGCATGAGTCACTCATGTTTATGACATTTTATGAGTAAAGACACTGAGTGGCCCTGTTTGGGCTGTCTTTCCAAGGATATCTGTATGTTGAACAGCCTTTGAAGTGGGGGAGAGAGTGTGCCTCTCTTCAAAGCAAGAGCAGGTTTGCTTATAGTCTTGAAAGGTAAGAGTTAATATTCCCACCCTGGGAAAAGGAAGGTTTACTTATAGTCCATTATAAATGATGCAGATGTTCTCAGCTCAGGGCTCCTATCCCATAATGCAGCACACTGTGTATGAAGGTATCGCCTGTTGTGATTATATCACTGAGCCCTTGCCATGTTGCCCTGTGTGAATCAGGGATTGGGGAAATAGAAAGAAAATTATTATTCTCTAGCCACTCCTATTGCTGTGTAATAAAGTAGCCTCTGTTTCTGGCCCAGAGTATAGGTCTTCTGTCTCTATCCATAAAATTGTGAGAAACTAAAGGGGTGAGTAGGGTAAAGACCCTTCTCAGTTATTGACATTGTTCTTCTCTCATAAAGTATTGAAAGGGTAGGAAACTATCCAGCCCATAAAAATATTGAAATACAGGAGCATTAGACTCCTGGAGCTCAGTCCTTGAGCTAAAGTTTCTGCTTACCCCAAACACAGAGGGCTTCTGTCTTCTAGAAGATCTTGGATGGTGTTTTTCTTCATGATTCTTGTCCATATGTGTTTCTGACTTCTGTAGTTTCTCCAGGTTTGGTTTGGGGAAAGGAATATGGATTATGTGCTTTTTCAACATCTTTTCAGAATGTGTAGAATTTCTGTGATTTAAAATTAGTTATGTATTCATCTCAACAGAACATGTTTGATTTGTATATAATTTCCTTTCCAATCAACACAGTGATATAATGTGGCCCTAGAGGAAGCTTGCCCTCTCAGAGTGAGAAAGAGAGGGGAAAAAAAAAAAACCACATTTGGGGGACGCCTGGGTGGCTCAGTTGGTTAGGCAGCTGCCTTCGGCTCGGGTCATGATCCCAGCGTCCTGGGATCGAGTCCCACATCGGGCTCCTTGCTCATCAGGGAGCCTGCTTCTCCCTCTGCCTCTGCCTGCCATTCTGTCTGCCTGTGCTTGCTCTCTCTCCCTCTCTCTCTCTGACAAATAAATAAAATCTTTAAAAAAAGAAAATTGCAGGCTTACAACGTATACAGGATGCTTTATAAAAATGCTACTTGATGGCAATGAAATTAATTAAAAATTTGCAAGGCCAAGATGTACACAAACATAAGAATAATTTTGACATGAATTAAAAGAATGAATAATGAAGTTTATAGCACCAATTACACAGAATATATAAAGAAATTTGAGAGAGCCTCGAGGAAAAACACGTATTAAAAATCACATATGTGTACACAGTTAAAATCACATCTATGAACAAAGACAATGTATATCTCAAAGCTAGAAAAGAGATTGAAGGATAACAATTTTTAGAAAAATATAAGCATTTATGTGAAAATGTCTTTAAATGATTTGAGATGAGTTTTTTAATTTCTGAATTGGAAAGAAAAGGACAATATGAGCACAATTAAAACAGAAATTATTTAAGTTTATTTTCTAGATAATTATTTTATCTTCATGAAAGAATTATTAAATAGTTCCTGCCAGATTATGCAAGAATTTTTTAATCCTTTATTATTGTAGGAATGCTGAAGCATAATATTAAGAAGACCATGAGTTTAAAGGCTTAAATAACTGGTTATGAAGCATAGTTATGGAATTTAGCTAACTGTGTGGATTTGGGTTTACTATGTAAATATTCTGGCTTCATTTTCCTCATCCTTAAAATGGGGATAATGTCTCTCAGTGTTGATTAGGTGAGATAATTATACTGAAGGCTTATTACAAGGTTCAGCATGTGTTAGAAACTTAAAGATGTGCACATCTCTTTATTAGGTCATATTAGTGTTTATGGAAGAACATCTAATTAATTAAGTTTTGCAGCCATTCCAAATGCACAGTTTTTCATTACTAGTAAAGTCAGTATCTAAGCTACATTCAGTATCATGATAGATTAACTTTTTTAAATCTTTATTTATTTATTTGAGAGAGGGAGAGAGGATCTCCAGCAGACTCCCCACTGAGCCTGGATCCTGATGCAGGGTTTGATTTGGGACCATGAGATCACAACCTGAACCAGAATCAAGACTTGGGTCATTTAATGGACTGAGCCACCCATTATGTTAATTTTTTAAAGTTCTGTGGTCATAAGCCATTTTGTCCTGGCAGTTGGTAGGCACAGCATCTGTTTAGTGATGCTATGAGAATATAGTGAAGAAAAATTCCACATACAGGAAATGTTTCCCCTTGTATCAGTTCTACCGCAGGAGTTTCTAAGGGTAAAAAAATTAATCACGAAGCTTTTAAAATAAAATTTTTCCATACTCTGCCTAACAACCATTTTTGTATCAATATGTATATGTGCAATTAAAAAAAATACATTTTATTATTTCCCTCAAAATATAATTAATGTTAATAATTCATATTCTATAAGATGATTTGTTATAATTATCATATGCATAATACATTTTAAAATGTAATGTATATTATAGCATATTATTCTAATTGATCCCAATCTTATTTTTCAGTATGGTTTTGCTGATAATAATTCTTCACTGGAAGAAATTATTATTTCAAAGAATGAATATTTGAGAATAAACTTCCAATTGCTATGTAATATTATTTTTAGAGTTCCTGTTCAATTTGAAGTAAGCAGAGCATTGATGTCATTTCGTATACATTCCTCAGTGCCTATCTTTTCGTTGGATCATTCATTTACTGGTTGTTCCATTTCTGTTTTCAGATTACTTCAGATTAGAATCTCAGATGTAACTGATATTTTATGTAACAATATATTGCAGACACTTTCTAAAACTTTCCTGAGTATATATTGCTTATTCTGTCCATAGTCATGTAGTCTTTGTCTTGTGGACTGTTAGTGGTCTTCCCAGTGTCTTCCTCAGTGTCTTATCAGACACTGAGATTAGATTTATTTTATAAAAATAGAATTTAAATATTTTGAAGGTTTATGATACATTAATCATGGACAGAATGTGTATATGGAACATTAATTTGAAGTCATAAGATAAACAGCTGTATTTCCTTAATTTGATAACTATAGTATTCATATTAATTATCTAATGAAATGGAATCATTGAAATAGAAAATTCAGTATGTTTTATTAAAGAAAAAGGACACTGAAATACTTATATTTATTAATTTTAAAGTATACCACCTGTCCCCATAGTCCCCAACCAGTAGTGTCTTTAACAGAGTATATGATCAATAAATTAAAAATATAGCAGTGTTACTCTATAGCATTTGCATGTGGGAGCTTTTAAAATAGAAACACTTTAATATTTTTATTTTTATTTATTTTTTTAAAGATTTTATTTATTTATTTGACAGACAGAGATCACAAGTAGGCAGAGAGGCAGGCAGAAAGAGAGAGGGGGGAAGCAAGCTCCCTGCTGAGCAGAGAGCCCAATGCGGGGCTTGATCCCAGAACCCTGGGACCACGACCTGAGCCGAAGGCAGAGGCTTCAACCCACTGAGCCACACAGGCACCCCTTTAATATTTTTAAATAAAAAGTTTAACTGATTCCAGTAAAGAATTATGATCCAATGGGAGTATACCTCAAAATTTTTAAAAAATCATTTTAATATCATGCTTTTGACATAATACTTTGAATGTTTAATTAAACTAATAGAAAGAGAAATACAAAGTAAATAAAAACACTATTTCTAGAAATATAACCTATCACCAAAATCCTTCAAGTTCATTCAGTTGTAATCTCTTCCTGCATTTAATGTGAAAATGTTTACATTGACTTTTCTAAGCGTGACAATTTCTAAGTGAAATCTCTAATCATTGGCACACTTTTTCTTGAGAGACTACCACATGTATCAATTTATTTTACTTTTCTCTGAATGAAATATAAATATTAACTTTACTTTTCCTATAGGGCTGATTAACTTAAATTTTATTTAAACAGATTTATTAGAATATTAAAGACCTAGTGGAAAGTGGGACATTAATATTAATAATATTGATATAATGTTAAGTGTTACATGTCATGCACTAGGTCATAGAAAATCATCTTTATCATGGAAAAAACTCCTTGTTTAATTTTGTGCACTATGATGATTTGGGTGAGGCACTGAACTACTTAACAATAGGAGTTCAGATGAACATAGAGGAAAAAAGAGAGAAGCAAACCATAGAACCGATTACCTATAAAGAACAAACTGAACATTACTGAATGGGAAGTCAGTGGGGGAATGGGTTAAATAGGCAAGGGGTATTGAGGAGAGCACTTGTGATGAGCACTGGGTGTTGTATGTTAGTGATGAATCACTAAATTCTACTCCTGAAACTAATATTAAACTGTAATATTACACAGTTAACTATTACACTAATGTTAACTAACTATAATTTAGATAAAAATTTGGAAAAAAAATAGGAGTTAAATTTTCAGTGAACTTGTTAAATCATGGATGTTGCATAGAAAAATGATTACCAAGGGGAAACATTGATTGGAAACTTTAATTAATTAATATTATGAAATGGTCATTTCTAGATATTTTCAAATGTTCCAATTAAATATATTTTTAAATGACAAATAAACTAAACAGATCTTAAAAAAAAAAATGAGAGAGATAGTGTGCATGCATGTACTAGCTGAGAGGGGAGAGGCAAAGAGAGGGAGAGAATCTATGCTAAGTCTAGAGCTTGACATGGGACTCAATCTCACAACCCCAATATCATGACCTAAGCCAAAATCAAGAGTCAGATGCTTAAATGACTGAACCATCCAGGGACCCTAAAACAGATCTTTAATTTAGAAAGTTGACTATAGTTTATTATCTTTGTGCAGTTTGAATAAAATAAGTGCTAGATACTCCTATTACCTAATCTGGGAACTCTCAATCAAAATGATAAAATTAAAACATTTTCCTAAATTTCTGTTTTCTCCAAGTTGCAAGCAGAAAAATGAAGAGATCCTTTGAACTGGTATGTTTTTAAAGCTTGAGTTTGACTTGAAATATTATAAAATACAATTTTGACAAAAATATGAGTAGTTATATTACTCTTAATAAGGTTAGAATGTTGCAAGTAATAACAATTCTTTCCAGTCATTGTCTTGGGATAGCTGTGTTAAGCTCAACATCACACTCCAAATTACTAAATTTAATAATCACTGGTCTCTTAACTTAATGACCCCTTGGTAGCCTTTTACACAATAATTCCACCAGTCTCCTACCTGAATCATCCCATGATCTTGGTACCAGTAAATTAGAAATCAATACCTAAGATTATATTACAATCCCCTACACGTTTTTTTGTTTGTTTGTTTGTTTGTTTGTTTGTTTTTAAACTAGGCAATGCATGAGAGCTTTTTTTTTTTTTTAAGCTTTTATGTATTTATTTGACAGACAAAGATCACAAGTAGGCAGAGAGGTAGGCAGAGAGAGAGAGGGAAGCAGGCTCCCTGCTAAGCAGAGATCCCGATGCGGGGCTCGATCCCAGGACCTGGGATCATGACCCGAGCCGAAGGCAGAGGCTTTAACCCATTGAGCCACTCAGGCGCCCCCCGCCCCTACATGTTTAAACATCAAAAAAAAAAAAATGCTTTTACTGCTATATAATGTATAGGTCAGAGGAGAAATCGCATTGGAAGTAAAAACATTATGAAATTAGAAAGTAATGAAAATAGTAAATATCATAGTTTATGGGATGAAGTGAAGTCAATTCCTAGAAATCTTTAGCTTGAGGTACACATTACCAAAAAAGAAGAAAATGAAAATTATCAATGATCAAACCATCTATCAAGAAGTTAAAAGAAAAGAGCACATTAAAGCCAAAGAAGAAGGAAGAAATAATAAAGACATGAACACAAATTAATACAAGGAAAAATTTTTTAAAAATGAGCATACCAAATAACATGGAGGACATAGGGAGATGGAGAGGAGGAAGCTGAGGGAAATTGGAAGGGGAGGTGAACCATGAGAGACTATGGACTCTGAAAAACAATCTGAGGGTTTTGAAGGGGCTGGGGGTGGGAGGTTGGGGGAGCCAGGTGGTGGATATTAAGGAGGGCACGTATTGCATGGAGCACTGGGTGTGGTGCAAAAACAATGAATTCTGTTATGCTGAAAATAAATTTAAAAAAATAAAATTAAATTAAAAAAAAATGAGAAGATCACTAGTGTCAGGTATTTGCTAGTATTAAAACAATGATAACCTAAAAATGAAACAGAGTGAATGCATAAATAAAGAATATCATGAATAAAAGAGGAGGGATTATAACGTAGCCAACAGAAATTAAAAATATAATCAAGTGACCATCTTTCAGTTAATATATTTGAATATCATTAAATAAGCTAAAGTGGACAAATACTGAAGCAACAGCAAACTCTTACTTAAATTGATAAAAAAAGAAATAAAAAATTTTAAAAAAAGAAATAAAAAAATTTAAACAATCCAATCAAAAGAAGATCTAGCCCCAGATATTTAGGGAAAAATAAAAAATAATACTAATTTTATTTACACACTTTGGGTAAGACACACACACAAAAAGTAGCACTCCCCAGTTTATTTTATATGTCCAGCATTAGTCTGATAAATATATATATATATATATACATATATATATATATATATATATGACAAGGAAATTAATGAGCTCTTCTCATTCATAACAGCAATTGGAAAATGCCTAATAAATAACAAAATTAGTCAAATTATGTTTTAGAGAGTATGGTATATCAGAACAGAGTTGAATGAATTCCAGGAAATAAAAGGAGCTTTAACATTTAAAAAATTGGTTTTGTTTATAACACTAAAAAAAAAAAAAAATTAAAAATCACATGTTTAAAATTATTTAATCAATTTCAATGTCCATTTCTGACAAAAAGTTTTGGAAATCAGTGATCAAGTAAAAAGCCTTCCTTAATATGATAAAATTTCTCTACAAAAATGTGTATAGCAAATATGCTTAATAGTAAAATGTTGAACACATTGTTTTAGAAAATGGGTACATGATAAGGATTCCTGTTATAATGATTTACATTCAATATTTTATCCAACTGTTCTAGAAATACAGTAAGTCCACAAAATTAAATAAAAGGACTAATAAGAACGGAAGAAATTAAACTACTTTTATTCACAGACAATGTGAATATATATTAAAAATCCAAAGGAACCTGGAAGTAAACTTCTAGAATAAATAAGTGAATATGAGAAAGACTGCTTATGCAGTTTCATTATAAAGCTAATTTTATTTTTATTTATAAGAAATAAAGGGAAAACAAAAAATTTGAGTGCTATCACTTAAATGGTATCAAGAAATATCAGATACCTAGAAATGAATTTTATTAAAAATACACAAGACCAGAGGTTCTAGGTTGCTCATTGTGTTGGGCTTCTGACCCTTGATTTTGGCTCACATCATGACCTTGGGGTCATTAGATTCAGCCTTGCATTACCCTCCACACTCAATGGGGAGTCTGCTTGAGATTCTCTCCCTCTGCCCCTCACCCCGTCTCTAAAAATAAACAAATAAATCTTTAAAAATATGTGTATATATATGTATACACACATACACACACACACACACACACACACACACACACACACATTCTCCACCACTACAGAGAAAACAAAATATGGAAAGCAAGAAAAACTTAACTAACTAGGGGTACATTCTATGTCTATGAATAAAGAGCATCAAAATTGATCTTTGAGAACAAAACAAACAAAGAAAAAAGACACACAAAAAAACAGACTCAGTTATAGAGAACAAACTGATGATTACCAGAGGGGAGGTAGGTTGAGGGCATCGGTGAAATAGGTGACAGGGATTAAGAATACACTTACCATGAGCACTGAGTAATGTATAGAATTGCTGAGTTACTATGTTGTACACCCAAAACCAATATAACACTGCTTGTTAAGTATACTGGAATTAAAATTTTAAAAATTCATCTTTTAAATAAATGATATCCTAGTCAAATCCTAGGTGAGCTTTTGTGGAAATTGACAATCTGTTTTTAAAATTTGTATGAACTGTAATAGACCAAGAATAGCCAAGCAACTGAAGCAAACAAGAATCCCGTATATGAAAATACTTCTAAAAATTTAGATATTGTGAAGCTTTAAGCAATTGTAAAAGCAATGGTAAGCATTTAATTATAAATTTTCTATTGGATTTTCTTTAAGACATTTATTTATTTGACAGAGAGATAGAAAGAGAGCACAAGTATGCAGAGAGGCAGGCAGAGGGAGAGGGAGAAGTAGGCTCTGCGCTGAGCTGGGAGCCCAACACAGGGCTCCAATCCCAGGACCATGAGATCATGACCAAAGCCTGAGTTAGACGCTTATCCAAACGAGCCACCCAGGTGCCCCATGCTATTGGGTTTTTTAATTAGGAAAATTTATATTGAAGGGTATTTCAGTGGTACTCTGATCAAATGAGAGATTTTGTTTAAAGAGACAATGAAAACACCTGGTTGGCTCAGTCATTAAGCGTCTGCCTTCGGCTCAGGTCATGATCCCAGGGCTGTGTGATCGAGCCCCACACTGGGCTCCCTGATCAGCAGGAAGCCTGCTTGTCCCTTTCCCGCTTCCCCTGCTTGTGTTCCCTCTTTCATTGTGTCTCTCTCTGTCAAATAAATAAATTAAATATTTTTAAAAGATAAAAAATAGACAATGAAAATTTTCAGTATTAGAAGTTAGTAAGAGGAGAAACCTCTCCATACTCTCCTCTCAAATATACATATATGTTTTGTGCATATATATTATATGTGTATTTTGTCATATGCTTTTTTAAAGATTTTATTTATTTATTCGAGGGAGAGACAGAGAGAGCACAAGTGGGGGAAGGGGGAGGGCAGAGGGAGAGAATATTCAAACAGACTTCCCACTGAGTATGAATCCCCACATGTGGCTCCATCCCACCATCCATGAGATCATAACCTGAGCTGAAATCAAGAGTTGGATGCTTAACTGACTGAACCACCCAGGTGCCCCGTTTTGTTTTTATCAATACATCCCACGTGCCAGGTGAGCAAGCTAGTGATATACTAGGAATTTAATTATATATTATTTTCATAGTTTGGATTGTAATCTGAGGATCCCAATTTGCCATTTAAATCTCTAAAATGTCTTAAATCTATTTCATGATGACAAGATGTATACAAGCATGCACATACTCAACAGTTTCTATTAAATCTCCATGATATTGCTGGCAGAAGTTATTTGTCTAGTATCTCAACAAAAATCATGCAACAAATATATTTCATTGATTTAGGTGATACATGAAGAGAAATTAAATGAAACTACTATTAGTGATACATTATCACATTTTATATGCTTTATCCAAATGTCAATTCCCTCTAGAGAAATACTGTCAAGGCCACACCTATAGTCAAAAAAGTAGGTTGGTTGGCTCATTGCAATATAGGAGAACATGCTTTTGGACTTGTGTTAAATGGCTTTAAAAAGTATTCTGAAAGCTGGGACTTAGCTCTGTATTAAATATTGTGAGAAGAGAACATAATACCATGTTTGTTTTGCTTAAGAATTTTTATCGATAGGATGAGAGGAATAAAGTAGAACTAAAATCATAATGGATAAAATTGCAGTAGTTACCCATATTAGGAAAAGGCTAGGGCAGGAAGTTATTTGGCTAATTTTGTAGTGTGGACACATGTTTGTTTTGTCTGTGCTCAGATATAATTAAAGAGTAGTTTCGATTTTTATCTTGTTCCATCATGGTCATACAGTGGCCTTGTCTGGTGGTGTTCTGTTCTGTGAAATAGCACAGCTTAGCTATGAGGCCAGATGGACTCCAAGTAACACCATCATGTAAGCATTAGTGCCCAGCCATCTCTGGCTCTCAGGGACTGCTTTTCTTTTTCTCACATACTATATCAACTGTTCACTACATCAACAGAGTGAGCTCCTGTTATTAGCTCTATTTTAAGATTAAGCTGTAAAACCTCAGAGACCAGTGCCTGGGCGGTTCAGTTGGTTAAGCCTCAGACTCTTGATGTAGGCTTAGGTCACGATGTCAGGGTCATGAGATCAAGCCCAGAGTGGAGCTCCATGCTCAGCAGGGAGTCTGTTTGAGATTCTCTCACTCTGCCCCTCTGGCCCCCAAATAAAAATCAATAAAAATAATACCTCAGAGAACAATTTGTCTAAAGTGAACGCAATATTTGAACCTTAACTCTCTGACTCAAAGCATATTCTCTTTCAATCCCTCCACATTGGTTGATAGTGAATGCAATAAACATAAATACCTCTTAAAATGCTCTGTGAAATTCTTTATTATCTTTGTTCTCATATTAGCCGGAGTATAATGAGCATGGAACAGAGGAGAGGACTAAAGATTAGGAATAACAACCTAGAAAGAAGATTAAATTAATTACTATTGTAACAGAACTAATGTGCGTTAACTCCTTGGCGAGTTACAGGGAGAGACTACACCAAGTGCAGCTGTCACTCAAAGGAAATTTTATTTACTGCAAATAAGGAGATCATGGGAATGATTTCCAAAGCCATGACTCCCTAAGTGAGAGTGAGTGGGTTCCTTTTACTTTAGAGTTAGGATGAATATTCAGAAAGGGGTTTTGTTTCTTTGGGGACATAAGGTTACAGCAGGCAGGTGTACTTAGAAAATGCACCAAACATACATCCTACCTTATATTGGTGAAGCCCCTGCTCCTCCTCTGATGGAGATTTTAACATTACTTTGAAGCAGAGGTAACCAAAGACAGGGTAGGGGGCTGTGGGCTTGCTTCCAGAGCTAGTATAAGCTGGGTGGGGCCTTGGGCTCCTTACTTCAGGGAATACAGGGTCTTGCTTTTTTTCAAATAACCCTGGAGAGTTTTACCATTCATTTCTTGTCTCCGATATAGTTAGGCTATTTCCAAGCCCTGTAGACACTGTGAGCTTTTGCATTCCCTTTGTTTCCTTAGAATTTTTAACTACTGAGGTTTTTGCCTTTCTTTGTAGTTCTGACACCTCCTAGGAAGTGTGCTGGAGCAAGTAGGGCAGAGATCACAGAAAATAGCTGGGGGTCTAAAATGACTTCTCCAGTGTCATGAAAGCTGTTATCTTGTCTTTCCCTTTTAGGGGGACTCCTAACTATTTGCTTACAATATTGCTTAAGCAGTAAAAAGAAGTAGCACTACAGTATATAATCTATTTAACAAAAGATTTTCATGTTTTCTGATCAGTCATCTATAATGACACCTTATATTATTAGCTGGAGTAAGAGTAATGAAAGGATCAAAAGATGGAAAGAAAGCTGAAAGAGAGGGGAGGTCAGACAGGTGGGCACGCACAGAATGGAAGAAGGAAAAAAATGCACATTCTTTCCAGGCCCAGCAGTCTGCTAATATTCATCCATTTATCTTTCACTATTGAAGGTCAACCCTAAATGAAGGATGTGTAACAAAAGTCCTTTCTGAACTTTTTATACTTCATTTAAATGCATTTCAATTCTCATGTTTTCTTGTCACTCTAGTTTTTTAAACTAGCAAATTGTATCAAAGCAAATTTATATCTATTTACTAACAACAGATATTTGTTAAAAAGGTCATTGAAATCAATAGTCTATTGTACTGATTCTTATGTTAAAGTGAGAACAAAATGACTTTGTTCTATTTGAGAAATAATGAGATTTTCATGTCGTCAAGCAGAAATACTTTTAGTCCCGTTGGAACCCATTTTGCCTGTACATGAGGACTTTATAGACAGAGCTCAGTTAGAAATGCATCAGCCACTCTAGGTATTTCAAGGTAATTTTAATATATTGTCATACCACTGAAAGTATTGAAGAAGCAAAAGTCAGAAGGCAGATACTAGATTTCATGTTTTTGCTAGCCAGCAGGGAGTGAGACGATAGAAACCGAAATAAACTAGAGGTGAGTGGATTTTAGGAAATGAAAATCCGGAGGGGCAGCTGTAAAATTTCACATGTAACAATGTTCTTAAGTGGGCTTGCTCCTGCTAGAGAAATAAAAATACTGATACTGATCCTGTTCTGAATTTGAAATACAGGGTAGTATCTCTGCTCAGTGGAATCTACTATGGAAACATGCTGGTAGGGATTCTGGAAATGGAGTTCAACGTCTTACCGCTCTGCAACACACTAGAAAACACAGAAGCAGGGAATGATGGCCCTGAGTTGACAGCAGTTACTATGGAATTGTGATTTTCTCAAGACTAAGATGTAAGAGAAAATTCTGTCAACTTCCGGAGGGCGCCTAGGTAGCTCAGTCATTTAAGCATCTGCCTTCAGCTCAGGTCATGATCTTGGATCTTGGATCCTGCATCAGGCTCCCTGCTCAGCAGGAAAGCTGCTTCTCCCTCTTCCCTTCCCCTTTCTCATGTTCTCTCTCTCTCTCAAACAAATAAATAAAATCTTAAAAAAAAAAATTCTATCAAATTCCATGGCAAGAAAATTTTAGAGCAGAGGAAATATTGTAAAACTCAAATGCTATCTGGGACCAAGGGTTAGAAAGGGAAGGAAGGCAAATAGCAAGAAGGATTTTTTTCCTTTCTTATTGGATGAACAAAAGGGTTGAAATAGATGATCATTAATTTTTAATTTTTTTTTTTCATGTAATGCATCCTACTCAAACTGTAGTATTGGGAAAAGAAACTAACAGAAGTGCAAGTTTAATCAAGATATATCATTAAGTACACTGTTCACTCTGCTCAAATGCATCAGTAGTCCTGGGTTCACAGTGATGTTCAAAATAATGATACCAATAGGTTTTACTTATTATGTGTTCACTTTGCTTTAATAAAGGGCAAAGGGCAGGCAACAACACAACATGCATCACAACAGCATGATGGAGGTTTGCAGACATGACCTCTGCTACACTCACTCTACCTGGAACATGCAAGAAAACCAAATGATGAAGATGACAGAGCATGAATCATCTTACATCAAGAATCCATTTTCAATGGTTTCTTTTTAGTTTTTATGCATAAACACAGCCTCATAGCTAGTTATGAAGCCCCTTGAGAGTTTTGTGACTCCTTTCCATTCTCTAAGCCATTGGTGTCACCTCACTATAAGTTGCTTATTACTTGAAACACCCAACAATGAAGTGCAGATGCTTGGTCTGGCACATGGTCTTTGGCTGGATTCTCATTAATTTTTTTCAAATTGATATAGATGTACTACTAAAACTTCCTTGAGTTAGTGTTGCAAGTATTTGAAACTTGATCATAATAATGTGCAGTTTAAGACAAATAAATCATAATAAAAATGCTAATAATCCAAACATTTTTAAATTTTAATGAAATTTTTTCATACCTGATATATTCACATATTTGATTCATATAGGAGTAATGATATTTAAGGTTTTTAGAATAATATTTTATCCTATAAGAAATATTTTCATGAAAGTCATGCAAATAGCTCTTCAATTTCACCATTGTATAACTTAGCTCATTTGCATGCAAAATAGAAGCATCATCCTCCATCTGGTGGAAACTCCTCTTAATTATAGGTAAACTGCCTAAGAAATAAACAATCTCTAAGGAGATGACCTTGTTAAAACAAAATTATTCACTTATGGTGAACTGCAAAAAAGAAGCTATAAAATGTGTAGCATTACATACTGCTGATAATCGAAAGACTTAAGTTATTTATTATTGAGGTCACAACAAAGACTAGAGACTTACAAAATACTTTAAGACAAAGTATAAGGACATTTTCTAATTTGTGGATTCAAATTAAAATGCAACATGCATTTAACTGTTCTATATCACTTATTTATATAATATTTAAGCAGAAGTAAAGTAGTAATTAAGAAAAATATACCTACACCTTAGCAATATTGCATAATTTAACTGTTTTTATCAACATTATTTTTAAATAACACTGCTTTCTATAATTCTTAATTACCTTTGAATACAGCATAAGCAGTACAAATTTACTAACCTTTTATTGTGCTTTTTGATGAACAGTAATTATATTCTAATACAGTATTAGCTCATATCTTTTAGTATACATGAAAGAAAATTGGTTACACCATTTAAATAGTGTTTATTGTAGGAGATTTTCTGAAATATAAAGTGTTTTATAAACTTAAAAGTTCTCCCATTTGTTTCAGATTTATATATGTTGCTCTTGAAAAACCAGTCAGGTTTTATTATTTCTGATGATTGCTGAGTATACTGACCTTTGCAGTTATGACTTCCTTTTTACCCTACAGTAATTCTCTTAATGGCTACTAGAATTGATTGCAATAGTAGGCATGCCTTCTATTAATATTATGCAAGAATAAAAGCAGTTCTTGGCAGGTTCCTGAATGGAATTCATCTGTTTAAATATGCATTTTTTATTACAGTCTAACCTTCTAAAACCTTTAATGTCTATCTTTGCCATTAAAGATTAATCCACCAGTCTCTCAGATAAAATAATAATCCAAGTGGATCTGCATCACTTCGCCTCATCTATTAAATCAGATAAGACTACTATTTTTTAGTATTTATAGATACATATGTCATCATAAATCGCCATCCAGTAGGAAAGAAAACCTAGTATAATATAATACTGTTTGCAAAATATATGGATTGTCAAATATATGGATTGTCAAATATATTTTATGAATATCCAAAATTTTTCAGACCTGCAAAAGGAGACTCTCAAAGAAAATTAACAACAAAAATAACAGCTTAGTTTCCTTTGACTTATCCATTTACCCATCCATCCAACCAATAATTTCTGAAGTCCAGTTTGTTTTTCTATTTATTAATTATGCTGTGCAGAAGATTAGGCATTCATGAAAAGGATAAGTGTAGTTCTATTTACCTTTTGTTAAGTATCTAACTGTCTCTATATATGTCTATATCTCTTCCTATCTATATAGATACCTATATCTATATACCTATATGCAGATAGAGATAGATATAGATATAGGTATAGGTATCAGAATATATCTCCTTAGATCATTACTGCCCAGAAGAAAATATGGTTCATAAAATAAGTAAATAAATAATTTTTGATAATGTTATGTATTTTATCACTCTTAGAGATGCATATTATTGAAAGCGTTTAATAAAACTCTTCATAAACTTGCTGAAAATAATGTTTAAAATTTTTGCAGCTCTGTGTCTGTTAAGCTCTTTTCATTGTGGAATCCTTTTTCATGAAACAAAATGTAACAGAAAACGTGATCTATGAGGCATATGGAAAATGCTGTGGCAGAATAGACTGTTAATCAGTGTATTTTTCTCACACTGGCAGTGATTAGAAACCAACTTGGAAACAAATGGGGAAACACATGCTCTCTTTTTCATCACTTTCTTCAATATACAATTATGAGTGATACTTAATGATATTTAATGTTTAAAATACAGAGATATAGAGAGATATTAAATATACCTGAAAACATACATTTGAGAAGAACTTTTTAACCTCCACCTTGTAGGTTTTAGGTGATTTGAATTACATTCTGTGACACTGTGATAATGTGAAAATAGCTCAATGCATGTCTCTTGTTACTGATTGTGTCCCTCAAAATTCATGAGTGTAGAAGTCCTAATTCCCAGTACCTCAGAATTTGACTGTATTTGGAAAGAGAATCTTTAAAGAGGTGATTAAAGCAAAATGGGTCATAATGGTGGGCCCTGATCCTATGTGACCAATGTTCTTAAACAAAGAAAAGATGAGGACACCGCTGACCCAGACTGGGAGATGATCTGGGAGGGCAGAGTTGGAAGGCAACCATCTGCAAGCCAAGGAGAGATGCCTTAGAAGGAATCAAACCTGTCAACACCTTGATTTAAGCCACTCAGTCTATAGTATTTTATTATGACAGCCCTGGAAAACCAATATACCTACTAACCATTTTCTTTAGGTCATATGGTCCAATGGGGTCCTCAAACCCAAGAGATGTTATCAACGTGATGCTGCACTCACCCCTCACCAATGAGAATAATCTTTAAAGCCCCCTTCTTCCATAGAAGCTGCTAGTGAAACCCATCTTCCTTTCGGTTTCATAGAGTACTTCATGGTCTGTGGTTTCCAAATTAGTATGGTGTTGTTACCAAAATTAGTTAAGTCTTTTTCTCTGATTAACTCTTCAGTTAATCTGCATTAAATACAAGAATAGAAATAATCCTTCATATATTTATATGAGTTAGATAAATATCTCATTGTTCCTTCCAGAAATATAAATTAATAACTCTGAGCATGAAATACTAATAGCCTTTCTGATTATATGATTATTAAATCTCAAAGATAAGTTTAAGCTTTAGTGTAATATTCTATTAATAGAAAATATCCACTAAAAACTATCAGAAATATCAGCAGGTATTTGAAGTCTCAAATACATCGATTCAAAGGCCTTAGTTTAAAAAGTGTTGACACGACTTGATATTTATTCTCCTCCTCGCCTCACAGAAATGGATTTATCTCTGTTGTGTAAGACATTAAATATTCCAACAAAGTTTGTCATCTTTAAGATGTTTGCCTAGAATGCTACCGTGTCACTTGATCCCATCCCTGTTGCTCCTGCTATTCAGAGATCCTCTTTAAAACCCTAAATGCCACTGACTGTCAGCAGGTAATGAATCATGTATTACTACTGCCCAAATGCCTGCTTGGAGACTCATTCATTCAACCTGTGCCCTCTAATGTCTGAACAGAATGCCTCTCAGAATAAAACACCTCAGTCCTTAGGCTGCTTCTCAAAAAGAAAATTATTTATGAATCAGAAAGTTTCTCATACACTTGTGAACATCAATATTCTTTAATGGCTATGGAAATCGTAGCTCATGTTTTAATAAAACTGTGTGATTTATAACAATGCTGAAGACTCATGGTTTCACTTCCATAATTTATCACTTACAAATTTTAGTACAACTTTAATGTAGCACACACACAGACTGAATCCTCGGTAAGGAATTATTCTTTAAAATATATACGGGTGTGTGCTCCTCTCTGTGTTTGTATTTTTCAGAGAGGATTTGGAGTACAATTTACCTGATTTTGTACTTTTGTGTGGCAGAGACATGAGTATTGTATTATAATAGGATTGACCTCAAATCCTTCTGTCCCTTTGTGGCAATGCCTGGGGAATTTTAAAATTAGCTTTTTCTTTTTTTTTTTTTTTTTTTTTAAAGACTCTATTTATTTGTCGGAAAGAGAGAGAAGGAGATTGAGAGAACAAGCAGGGGGAGCAGCAGGCAGAGGGAGAAGCAAACCCCTCGCTGAACAAGGAGTCTGATGTGAGACTGGATCCCAGGAGTCTGGGATCACGACCTGAGCTAGAGGCAGACGCTTAACCCAGTGAGTCACCCAGGTGTCCTTTAACGAAGCTTTTAAAGAAAGGCATGGTTTAAAATTGGACCCTGCTTTGGAATGAGACTCATCTGAATTTTATTCTATAATTAGATAATTATGTGTGTGTGTATGTGTACATTTCCATTTACATATATGTTCTGTTTTAAATTTCAGATCCTCTATTTCGGGCAAAGTTTCTAGACTTTCTTTGATGAGGCATCCTCCTTTTTTCTCAAAATGTCAGAGACTTGCTGATCTTTTCCTATGTGCATGCTATTCTTGTCCTTCCTATCTTTCTTAACGTCTTTAGTCCCTGCTTTTGAATTTTCTTGTATAGTCTTGAACTGTTGATTCTTAAAGGAGACATTCTGAAACACCCACAAAATTTCCAGCATCATCTACTTACTAATCAGGAAAAGTTCTCTTTTCCTCCAATTTATATTTTCTCTAATTTAGATGTTCTTTGTGTTTCATGTATATATTGTCTTCCCCAAGGCAGTGATGCATATATTTTTACATTCTGCCTTGGGAATAACTTTCTCATCAGACTCCATGTTGAAAACATAATTCACGATGAAGAAACTGCCATTTACTTTGAAATTTAAAGACCATATTCCTAGGGAATATTCAGGCCTCTCACTTTTTTCACTGTGTGAGGTCAGTTCTTCTGTAGACTATATGGGGTATAATTCATTTTTAGTTAGATTGTCCTAGACAAATATAGAGCACAAGCCATTTTTTTGTGCTAGAGAACTATTCCAAAATTCATTAAGTTTGTGTAAATCGCTACCTATCTATACTACTTAATTTCTCAAAAACTAGAATATAAATAAATAAAAACTGAAAGAGTGTACATTTTAAATGTTTAAAATGGTTTGTGAGGTTAAAACTTCTATTTTACAGAGATTAGCTTCTATATGTTCCCAGAGTCTTTAAATGTTCACGTGCTAACACCCAGTAACTCCATTTCTAAGATTTTTCGGAGACAGCAATAATTATTGAATAAAGTTTTATCCTAGATCTTTTTATATACACACAAATTGGAATATTGTATTCCTTATATATAATATTTATTTGTGGGAATTTTTAATAAATTGTATATTCATATAATGGATTTTTTGCATCTACCATATATTTTGCTGTCAGATGTTTTAATAGCCTGAGAAAACGATCATTTTATAATGTAAAACAGAGGAATAATATTAAAAGTTATTTGTCTGACATGGTCCAAGCTATGCAAAATTTACATAGCAGATAAGCAAACTAAGTATTGAACATTGATTGACTATTAGTGAGGGTGATAAATATATGATTTTATTATTATTATTAATATACATTATAAAATATATGTTTACAGAGTTGGCATCTCTTACATTGGTAATCAGAAAAAAAATGGATTTTTAATACTACTGTAAAAATAACTTTTTAAAAAAGTAAAAAACAAAAAAATGAAAAGGTAAAAAAAATCATCATCATGTAAAGTGAACTGGAGTTTAAATTCTCTAAAAACTAGATAGTTCATAAATGGCTTTTCAAATATAGCATTAAACAGTCATTATGGGTGGATGGAGTCTAGAAAGTGATGATGGAGATTCTTAAAAGAGTATAAGGTAAAAGTTTTACACACAAGAAAGCTGAAAGACTTTTTCAAGATTATGCAATTTCATTTTATTTACATATTTGAGGGCATCTTGGTCTGAATGTGGATTGAAAAAGAAAAGATCAAATAAAGGAAATACACAAGGTTTTGTGGTAAAGACATTCAGAAATGTGGAAAGTTGTGCCATTTATTCATCAAATACTTATTAATCATGTCTTTATGTGCTGGCACAACTAGATATAAAAAATAAGGAAAATTCTGGGGCCTCTGGGTGGTTCAGTCAGTTAAGTGTCTGCCTTTGGCTCAGGTCATGATCTCAGAGTCTTGGGATGGAGCACTCCCCACTGAGCAGGGGCCTTCTCAGTGGGGAGTCTGCTTCTAACTCTGCCTCTTCTCCTCCCTCTGCTTGTGCTCTCGTTCTCTCTCTCTCTGTCAAACAAATAAATTTTTTAAAAATCTAAAAAAAAAAAAAGAAGAAGAAGAAGAATTCAAGAATAGATTATCTGTACCCAAATAGTTAAAAGTGGAATTCAATAAGAAGTAAGCTCTCCCTACTCCTCTTTAAGCTGAAGTAACCACTATGCTCTTCAGAGCCTTTTCTCTTAACGTTGTCTTTTTCATGTCTCTGGGACATCATGACCTATAGAATGGGAGTGCAGGAATTGATGTTGACAGGAAAGTTGGTTAGACTTTTTTTTGTGTAATAGACTGTCTTGTAAAGAAATATTCACAGGAAGGAAAACTTAAGCCCTTTTCCTTATAGAATGGTTGTTTCTGCAGGATTTCACTGTAGCACATTCACATATCAATCTAGTCATATGATAAGAATCTGATAAGAATGGAGGATATGATAAGAATCTCTGCACTTTAAAATGATTAGAAAAGGGTAATGGCAAGTATATATATATTTTTTTGATTTTTTTAAATTTATTTTCAGCATAACAGTATTCATTGGTTTTGTACCACACCCAGTGCTCCATGCAGTCCGTGCCCTCTCTAATACCCACCAAGTATATATTTTTACCATCAGTGAGGTGTGGTGATGTTTTTCTTCACTTCATAGCAAATCAGAGACTTAGGAAAATCTCTTCTTAACCAAAAGCACATGGTGGTGGGGAGACACCAAATATGTTTGAATACTCTCTGTAATTACTTTTTTAACATTTAGCAAAAATGAATGATTTGAGAAAGATTGTTTAAAACCTTATGTATCAAGCCTAGTAGAGACAGATGGTAGTCGGTTTGCTAAAGCTATTGAACATTATTGAAACAAAACTGGTAATATTCTCTTAAGTTAGAACACAATTACAGTGTCGACCTCATTACCCCAATCTGAACCTTCCAGAGCCTCCTCTCTGCCTGCAAGTATTTAGATCTGAACTTCTTATTACATAACATTGTTTTGAAAAACAACTCATAGTGAAACATCAGTATTCTTTCTTCCATAAATGATGATCTTATTAATTACATATGTATGTTATAGTGTAAGCATATCAAGAGCATTTAGCATTTTTCTTGTTAAAAGGAAGACTATGGTGCCTATTAAAATGTAAAAGTATATGAAAGTGTTTGAGATTTGAGGAAGTATTTATTGTCCCTAAAATACAAAATGGAAAGAAAAATGAATAGTTGAAATTAAATGTTTAATAGTTATAAACATGTCAACTTCATTAATTTTTAAATTTTATATTTATAAAATTAATTAAAGGGCACCTGGGTGGCTTAGCCAGTTAAGCATCTTTGGCTTAGATCATGATCTCAGGGTCCTGGGATTAAGCCCCTCTCCCACACCCCCCATCACATGGGGCTCCCTGCTCAGTCAGGGAGTCTGCTTCTCCCTCTCCCTCCCTCTGCAACTCCCCCAATTAAAAAGATTTAAAAATCTTTAAAATAAAAAAATTTAATTAATTTAATTTCAGGAAGTGTGTGGGTTTTGATGTGGCAAGAATTATCCCTTTGCCCAATGCTTTCAGATAAATCAATGCCAATTTTAAAAGTTAATTGTTGGCAAAAGAAAATTAATTTGTGTAATTATAAAAAAATTTTTCAAAGACTTTATACTTAAAATTTTATTTTTAATATACGCAGCTGGTTAGGGCCTCTAAAATAAAATATCCAGGACTTCTGGAAGGCACTGGAATGTTCCTAGTATCTTTTCATCAATTCTCACTCTATGTGATTTTCTCTGAGTAATGTCAAGAACCTGGAATGTTGAATACAGAGTAGCTTTGTATAGACCTGTCACAGATATCCTATATTGTTTATTGGTGAGGAAGAGATGCTAGTTGAACATAATAGAAATTGTTCTGGATTAGGAGTACCAGTTTTGCCATGAGATACTATGATTTCAAATGAGGTAACAAGTTCTCTAAGCCAATAGATGATATAAAGGAAACTAATATCTCGATGTCTGATTTAATGATTATGATCAATAAATATCCTCCCTCAGCTTTTATGCCCACAATGTACATTTGGAATTTCCCAGCAGTTTCCATGAAGGAGAAAGACAGTTCAGGGAGGGGAGGGATCCTCTACTACTGATCTTTAAGCATGGGAATAAAAAGTCAAAAGGTATGGAAGGGATTATAATGAAAATCAACAAGCAACCTCCTGCCCCCTTTTTCTCATCCCATCCCTGGGTCCCAGAGCTAATCATTTTTAAGCCTTGCTGGTTTTCCCCATCTGATGATTAGCTCATTTGTGAAATAGTTCTTTATCAACTTCAAACACTACCTTTAGATTCCCTGCTTTGATAAATGAAAATATATTTCACTTCCCTCCCACTTTCCAAAATAATTTCATGACTATTCTTAGTTTTCCACTGATTACAATTTAAAAAGCAAAACATCAGTTAAAAAATAAAAGAAAAACAAAAACATTTAACCATCTGTTTCCAGTTCCACAGGTATCTTTTGCCTCCTTATTTTGTAAAATGAGCACATTAGTTTTGCTATGGTTCCCTCTACATGTCTTCACTTCTACCTCCTAATTTCTGGTGGCTATCATGGAACTATTCACTGCCAAAGTTGACAACAACTTAAATTATAACAATAATAAAATTGAATAATAAGTTGATAACAATTTAAATTATATTCTATACCCATTGTTAGGTTTTCTGTAAATTCTTTATAAGTTGAATCAATTTGTATATCAATTTTATAGTATCATGATATAAGTATTGTTCACTGAAAGTGATAATTTATGCTTGAATTATATCTGTAAAAAAAACATGTTTTCTATCTCAACAGAGAATATTACTAACATCACTTTTAAATGTACTCTACAATTTCACATCCCAGCTTCCTTTATCATGACTCTGATAACTTTTTACAAGTTGTCAATTAGAGTCTATTTGGTCAAATCACACTCTCCCCTCTTGCTGTCCATCAGCTTTATTCCATCTTTAGATGCACTACACAGGTAGTTTCAGTAGTGTTCTTCGAAGTTTTTCTTGAGTGGAATGCCTCTTTTGTGAATCTCCTGTCATTTTCTTAATTTCCTTTCATTTTGTTGCAGCCCATTCTCATGGTGGCATGGAATGCAAAAATCTTCGAGTTCTTATGTATCTGAAAATGCCTTTATTATGTCCTATTTTCTTAACAATAATGTATATGAGATACTAGATTAAAATCCATTGTCCTTAGAATTTTGAAGGTTTGCTTCAAGTTCTTCTATAATCTATTATTGTTAATGATTTTTTGGATACTGATTTTTTGTCTTTGATAATAACCTTTTGTTTAGTTTTTGTTTGATTGCTTATTTTTGTTTTCTTCCTGAAAGCTTTTATAATCTTTTTCTATTTCATAGTCTAAATTTTAAAAGATGTCTTAGTGTGGGTGTATGTGTATGTTTAATTCATTCAATTAAGAGTTCTGTGGTCCTCCTTTCATTGAAATCTCTGTTATAGGAATTATTTTCTATATTTTAAGATGATTTTATCAATTTCAAATTCTCCTTTCTCTCTTAATAATTTCTGTAAGTTGAATGTTGAACAAATCCTTCATGTCTCCTATTCTTTCTTTTATGTTCTTCCTCTCTCATTTCTCTCTATTGTTTTAATTTGGCATTCTAGAAATTTTTTTTGGTTTTATCTCTGCCCATTCTATTACATATTTTGTCTTGTCAAATATGTGACTATGTGTGTGTGTACACAAGTATAAATACATGTATACCTTTTTCAAGACCTCTTTCTTTTTCACTTGTTTACTTTATATAATACCATGCTCTAATTAATAATTTGGCAATAACTATTAATAATAATTTCACATTTTTTCATGTGTCTGATAGCAATTTGTATGTCTTCATTGGAGAAGTGTCTGTTCATATCTTCTGCCCATTTTTTGATATGATTATCTGTTTTGTGTGTGTTGAGTTTGAGGAGTTCTTTATAGATCCTGGATATCAATCTTTTGTCTTTACTGTCATTTGCAAATATCTTCTCCCATTCTGTGGGTTGCCTCTTTGTTTTGTTGACTGTTTCCTTTGCTGGGCAGAAGCTTTTGATTTTGATGAAGTCCCAAAAGTTTAATTTTGGCTTTTGTTTCCTTTGCCTTTGGAGACATATCTTGAAAGAAGTTGCTGTGGCTGATATTGAAGAGATTACTGCCTATGTTCTCCTCTAGGATTTTGATAGATTCCTTCCTCACATTGAGGTCTTTTATCCATTTTGAGTTTATCTTTGTGTATGGTGTAAGAGAATGGTCGATTTTCATTCTTCTACATATAGCTGCCCAGTTTTTCCAGCACCATTTATTGAAGAGGCTTTTTTCCACTGTATATTTTTTCCTGTTTTGTCGAAGATTAACTGGCCATAGAGTTGAGGGTCCATATCTGGGCTCTCTACTCTGTTCCACTGGTCTATGTGTCTGTTTTTGTGCCAGTACCATGCTGTCTTGGTGATCACAGCTTTGTAGTAAAGCTTGAAATCAGGTAACATGATGCCCCCAGTTTTATTTTTGTTTTTCAACATTTCCTTAGTGATTCGGGGTCTCTTCTGGTTCCATAGAAATTTTTGGATTATTTGCGCCAGCTCTTTGAAGAATACCGGTGGAATTTTGATTGGAATGGCATTAAAAGTATAGATTGCTCTAGGCAGTATAGACATTTTAACAATGTTTATTCTTCCAATCCAAGAGCATGGAATGGTCTTCCATCTTTTTGTGTCTTCTTCAATTTCTTTCATGAGTGTTCTGTAGTTCATCAAGTACAGATCCTTTACCTCTTTGGTTAGGTTTATTCCCAGGTATCTTATGGTTCTTGGTGCTATAGTAAATGGAATTGATTCTCTAATTTCCCTTTCTGTATTTTCATTGTTAGTGTATAGGAAAGCCACTGATTCCTGTACATTGACTTTGTATCCTGCCACGTTACTGAATTGCTGTATGAGTTCTAGTAGTTTGGGGGTGGAGTCTTTTGGGTTTTCCATATAAAGAATCATGTCATCTGTGAAGAGAGAGAGTTTGACTTCTTCATTGCCAATTTGGATACCTTTTACTTCTCTTTGTTGTCTGATTGCTGTTGCTAGGACTTCTAATACTATGTTGAACAAGAGTGGTGAGAGTGGGCATCCTTGTCGTGTTCCTGATCTCAACGGGAAGGCTGCAAGCTTTTTCCCATTGAGGATGATATTTGCTGTGGGTTTTTCATAGATAGATTTGATGAAGTTCAGGAATGTTCCCTCTATCCCTATACTTTGAAGCGTTTTAATCAGGAACGGATGCTGGATTTTGTCAAATGCTTTTTCTGCATCAATTGAGAGGACCATGTGGTTCTTCTCTCTTTTCTTATTAATTTGTTCTATCACATGAAAAAATGTTCATCATCATTAGCCATCAGGGAGATTCAAATTAAAACCACATTGAGATATCACCTTACACCAGTTAGAATGGCCAAAATTAGCAAGACAGGAAACAACATGTGTTGGAGGGGATGTGGAGAAAGGGGAACCCTCTTAAACTGTTGGTGGGAATGCAAGTTGGTGCAGCCTCTTTGGAGAACAGTGTGGAGATTCCTCAAGAAATTAAAAATAGAACTTCCCTATGACCCTGCAATTGCACTACTGGGTATTTACCCCAAAGATACAGATGTAGTGAAAAGAAGGGCCATCTGTACCCCAATGTTTATAGCAGCAATGGCCACGGTTGCCAAACTGCGGAAAGAACCAAGATGCCCTTCAACAGACGAATGGATAAGGAAGATGTGTTCCATATACACTATGGAGTATTATGCCTCCATCAGAAAGGATGAATACCCGACTTTTGTAGCAACATGGATGGGACTGGAAGAGATTATGCTGAGTGAAATAAGTCAAGCAGAGAGAGTCAATTATCATATGGTTTCACTTATTTGTGGAGCATAACAAATAGCATGGAGGACATGGGGAGTTAGGAGAAGGGAGTTGGGGGAAATTGGAAGGGGAGGTGAACAATGAGAGACTATGGACTCTGAAAAACAATCTGAAGGGTTTGAAGAGGTGGGGGGGTGGGAGGTTGGGGGAACCAGGTGGTGGGTATTAGAGAGGGCACGGATTGCATGGAGCACTGGGTGTGGTACAAAGACAATGAATACTGTTATGCTGAAAATAAATTAAAAAATGATTAAAATGATAATAATAATAATTTCACATAATTGAAGAAACTTTAATTGAAACAGATTTTTTAAATTCAAGTTTAGTTTAAAGCCATATTTATTACATTATGATTTATTATTTTGTTACTTATTTCTGACTACAAATACAATGAGTACTTGGTATTCAAGCACTGTTTTAGTTCACTATTGGCTATAAAATTTAGAGCAGTCATTTAACTTCTATGTTCCAGTTTCAATAGCTATAAAAAATGATAATAATCCTTAACCTAATCTTCCAGGCTTGATATTAAAATCAAGTGTAAAGCCTCATTAAAGGCATTTCATGTAATATAAATGCAAGATATTATCTCCAGAAAAAGAATCCATGTAGTAGAACTGTTGGAAAATATGAAGAAAAGACATTAATTAACTTCTGGAAAAGAGCAGTAGAAAATCACTGATGACTTGTAGACACTTCAAGGGTGAGATCTGACTGGTTGTGTTCCAAATGAAGAATACCTGTCTGCAACAGGATTTGGTAGCCAGTGAAGTAGAAATGTCATCCCATAAATAAAGCTATATTTCTATACTGTTTAAGCTAGACATTTCTTTTGTGTGTGTGTGACTAAAACAGTTTGACTCATGATTTATAAAAAATAATGACACCATTGTAGCCTCCT